>NC_133360.1:24868185-25201518 GCF_030506205.2 Paramisgurnus dabryanus
ACGCATCGATCCTCCACATCCACAAAGACTGAGTCTGACACCACTTCTGGGCTGTTTTGCCATGGCAATACGTAGTACCCCACAAACCGAAAAGCGGGAAGCATTTCAGTAGTAACCAGGAGAGGAATGTTTGTGACGTCCTGCCCTTGGACATTCATTCTGCCAGCATGGATTATTTTTCCCTTATTTAACACCTATAAATGGAGCAGAATTGACACTGAGGTTACAGAATTTCAGATACTTGAGATTGAGTTTTTGCTCAAAATGTGGTGTTTTTGAAGAAATCTACCCATATTTGAGAGGTCATAAAAAGAGAACTAATGAAGGTAGGATGAAACTTTTTTTGTTTGTTTGAAAGCTGAGGTTCTGTTCTTTCCTTTGGTATATTGTATATTGATATATTTAAAGAAGAAAATTTTCTGAAAGGCATTAAACATTTGTGAATATCATGAAAAATGATGGCACTGGCTGGCAACTTTTTTTTTTAAACGCTGGCGGGGAAAGAGTTAATAAACAATGTCGTCTTATATTGGAGCTAGGGGTGCACCGATAAATCGGCCGATGATGCTTGCTATGCTTCTCAATTAATTACGGCCGCAGAAGAACCACCATAGACGCGCATCTGAAGGAAATGGCTTAAGGATATTTTTTTATTGCTGTTCTTCAAACCTTTTCGGTTATTTTCATGATAATAAAGAAAATCTATAATGATTATGTTTGACGAGTGCTTTTTCAAATGCATGTTATAAACGAATCAAACTAATAGTGATTTCAGATCGATAAGGACTAACTGATCAAAAGCCATAGTTAATGAAATAGCTGTGAATAATATCGACTGTCCGTATCAGAGTAGTTATGGCCAGGTGTTATTAGTGTATATCGGCATTTATCGTCGCAACTCTAATTTGAGCTCTTGACGATTCATCGTCAATCATACTGTACACCTGCGAAAATGCGGTAGGTGGCGCCAAATACACCTGGATTGACGCAACCTGATAAACTACAGTAAGACAGTTTACAGCTACATGTTTTTTCACAATGAAATGGACAGCCTAAGCTGTTATTAAATCCAGGTTGCAGGTTATATATGGTACTGTATGCCATTTGAAAAGTATTAAAGAATCTGTGGAACCAAACTGGTCCCCTTTGACTTATGAAAAGTATAAAAAAAATGAAAGCATCTTCAATACAAGACTTGGCATATTTCCAAAAGTTTTACACGTACCGCATATGTCAGATACTGAACATGTGCTCTCTGTCCTGGAGAAGTATTGATGTGCACCTTCAGGTTAACATTGTCCCCCACTTTTACTTTGTTGGTGCCAGCTGTGATATACAAGTAGTTTGGTATATGAGACCTGAAAGGGATGTAGGGTTCCACGCGTAACTCTTTCACAGCCTGTCGTTCTGTCTTTAGACCATCAACTACAGTCTCCACCTAAACATGAACACATATATTTAGGAAAATAAATTCTTTTTAGTAGAAGGTTTAATGCCTCCACTTATAAATACATTTTTATATTTTTGTGATTTCTTTGTGATATTACATAATGTAAAGACCATGCTGTGAAAATGTAACAGTTTTAGACGAGACATGGTCACATATTTTGGCCTAGTTTGTTTCTGTTGTGCATGTAAGTGTGTACTTGCGTGTTAGTCATACTTTTATTATCTGTGTTTGGATAGCAGATGGCATGTTCAGGGAGAGCGTAAGACTGCCTGTGTTTGATGTGCTGATGGGGCTTTGAAGGAGGTTGACTTTAACAGGTACATTACGTGCTGGAGATCCATCATGGTTACTGACTGTGACCTATAAAACAACAGGAAATATGATATTTAACATAATTAGCTTACAGATTAAAGGAATAGTTCACGTAAAGATGTAATTCTGTATTTGTTGTTTAACCTGTATGACTGCATTACCGTAATATCAAATGGCATGCCCGGTTTGAAATACTGAGATGTGTCCCTGAAGGAAAGCATGTAGGGTGATGTCACTATTTTAATGCCAGATTTTTCTGTTTCAACAAGGTCACTGCCTGAGGAGACGGAAATCATAAGATGAACGTAATGTTACGATCATACAGATTTCATTATTTGAAAAAATTCAGCAATGTGATGATAAATTAAAATCTTTTTGGAAAGGTTGGGAAGTATGGAGCCAGAATGATCTCAATAATAATTCACGCAAAAAACACGATGCACACACGCATAGCCAAATTTACATGCATGAAACCTAATTCATGTCCACAAGCTCGCATCTGACTGCCTAAAGAGGACAAGTAACCCACGTTGGAAAAGCGCGCTGCCAGGAAAGTCTAAAAAAAACCTAAGGCGATTCACACACGAAAAGTTACGATAAACTTGTGAATTTTAAACATTCAAAACTTTTCGTACACAGTTGTACATTTGTGAATTGTGTTTTTCATTTGTGACACGTATTTTATGAATATGAATTTTTATTTTGTGCATATGAATCGTTTTTTTTGTGAATATATATATATATATATATATATATATATATATATATATATATATATATATATATATATATATTTAATTTTAATTTCTCATTTCACTTTATTTATTATGACTCAACTTGTATACATAAATGTTCTGATTTACTTGTATGAATTCAATATTTGGCTTGATGGCTACATCTGGTTTAAATTTTGTGACATAGCCCACTTAGAAATCCCCTTACAGATAAAAATACTGATGTTTGACATACTTATTTTCCCCACTGTATATATCTATCTAAATATTTTGTGCATGTGAATTAGGTTTTATGCGTGTGTGCATCATGTTTTTTGTGTGAATTATTATTGAGATCATTCTGCCTCGGGACGGTACCTTTTAAAAAGATATGTACATTATATGTACCATTTAGGTACAGATATGTACCTCTAAGATACTAGTGTGTTACTTAGAGGGTCCCTTTTAGGTTCATAAGGGTACTTTTTGAAAAGGTACTGCCCAGTGACAAATATGTATAAATATGTGAACCCTTTTGATGGTGCATTTATGTTAGTCTTTCTTTGTCAGAATGGTACCGTTTTTTATTCTTTCCTTTGCAAACAGTAATACACTGTAATACTGTAATCTCTTACCTGATTTGGTCATAACTGAAGCTTTGATGTACACGGACGACCCCACTAGGCTCGGTGTGTCAGGATACACCCTTTTTATCTCCTCCATGGTTAAAGTGACAATTCCTCCATCCAGCTGCAATTTATAAGACAGGGTAGTGATAGTCCTATCCTATAAAGTTTTACTACTTTAATAGCAACACAATGTTCTTAAGTCACTTACATCATTCATTTGCTTCATAGATGAGAGTCTCCTCTTCTCACCATTTATTTCAATACCAAACAGCACATACGCTGTACCCTGCACTGGGCTACCGTACAGATACCTGAGGGAAATGGGATATTGCCAATAGTGATTCGGCATAGTGAAAATTATTTATCATGACAACTCTAGGAATGTAGTTGTAGCATTTTATGTGACATGGAAAGTATAAGTTTTAGCTTAGCGGTCTAGATCTGCTACGCTGCTGCTGGCATAAGTTAATGCTTTTGCTGTATCATGCACATAAATACAGAGGATAGGAGTAGTACATGCTGCTGCAAGGAAATAGGGAGAAGCCACATAGCAGATCTAAGCAGGTGGGGCTGGGGAGTGAGTTGGGCTAGGAATAATCTCATGCCACACTGCATCGACATGAACTGTGCGGCCAACTTTATCAGCTGCACAAAAGAGTTTCATGACTTGGTACATGCTTAGTTTTTTTTAAACTAAGGTATTTGATTCCCATAGCATAGCGTTGTAAGTTGCTTTGGATAAAAGTTGCATCTTAATACTACAAAAAAGTAAATAATCAATTAAAATTTTTATTACTTATTGGTGATTATTGGATTATCGTAATGATGTTTCAGTAAATACAGTTTGTGTTTTACAGCAAAAGCAATAAAAGTTGATTGATGAACACACCTGGCTCTGACTTCCACCTCCAGCTTTTCGTCATCTACGCTGAGGTGAGACGCCTTTGGAGTCAAAGTGACGTTGAACGCCGGCAAAACTTAGGAAGAAAGTTAAGACAGCTCTGTGTATGATGATTACACTGAGAAAAATATTTCATTAGATAATCAAAGTCCAAGTAATTTCTTACCGTATTTCTTTACTTCAAACTCTCTGGTGAATGCGTTTTCTTTTGCCTCATCAAACTTTGCAACAACTTTCCACCTGCCCTCTCTGTGAAAAGTAGTAAAAGTAAAAAGTGAAAAATTACACTGTAAAAAGTGAAAAATTGGTAACACCTAGATTTTTTTTTGCAACTTGTATTGAAGTGAAAACTACTTTAAAGGAAAACACCACAGTTTTTTCAATATTTATCATGTTGTTACCTCAACTTAGACTAATTATTACATCACTATCTTTTTTCAATGCGTGCACTTTAAATCTTTGTACAGCGTTGTGAATGTGTTAGCATTTAGCCTAGCCCCATTCATTCCTTAGGATCCAAACAGGGATGAATTTAGAAGCCTCCAAACACTTCCATGTTTTCCCTATTAAAAGACTGTTACATGAGAAGTTTGCTCGCACAAAATAAAACGTGGCGATTTTTTTTTAAGTGAATATAAATGAGAACTACTGTATACTGTATGGCAGAAGAGCACTTAGTTTGCAGCACTTCGACCTCAGGCGCAGTAATATTGACGGAAAATTGAGCAAAAGGGGGAGGAGTCAGGAGTAAAGATGTTACTGGCTGCGCGCCGAGGTCGAAAGTGCTGCAAACTAAGTGCTCTTCCGCCATACAATATAGTTCTCATTTTTTATCTGCTTAAAAAATCGGCACATTTTATTTTGTGCCACCATACTTAGTCGTGTAACTACTCATGTAACAGTCCTTAAATATGGAAAACATGTAAGTGTTTGGTGGCTTCTAAATTCATCATTGTTTGGATCCTAAGGAATAAATGGGGCTAGGCTAAATGCTAACATATTCACTACGCACTGTACAAAAAGTGCACGGCATGAATTGAAAAAAGATACAGTAGGTATGTATTAATTTGTCTAACTTGAGGTAAGAACATAGTAAAATATTGAAAAACTGTGGTTTTCCTTTAAGTAAAAAATTAATTTGAGATCCAACTTTTTACAGTGTAAATATTAAACAGTTAATTGTAGCTTAATAAATTATTATAAAAATTGTTTTACAGTATAACACAAATGAACAGTTCTGTATGCATACTTGACTACAGTAGACAGGGGGTAGGTATTCGAGAGGATCCCATCGATAGCTCTGACTCGGGTCATACCGTGCACCGCAATACCATCTGGGTTCTGAAACGTAAAAGACGTTTTCCCAGACAATATTTCAATTAAATCTGATAACTTCACATTGACAAGATCATTACGCTAGTCTCATGTTTAAGACAATCACCTCAATCTCCAGAGTTATGGTTCTCTCAACAGCATTAAATTCTGTATTAGATACAAAAGCCCTGAAACGGACTGAGGAAGACAGATATTGGGTTTTAGAAACATAGGAACATAATTTATTACTTTTTAATAAGTGGTATGAAAAATTCTTAACAGCATTTGAGAGATGACCTGTGTCTCCAGGGTTATAAACAGGCTTGTCAGTCTGAATGAAGATGTATCCAGCCCGGGGCGACAGCAATATGAGTTTCTCCATTCGATGATAACTGCCAAACTGAACGACCAGCTGCACATATTTCTTTTTCTTTTCATCCAAAACAAGCAGATTTGGATCGATCTGAGAAAATGAATGACATTACCTAAATCACAAAGCTCTACACAAAGCCAGTCACTGATTGGACAAGATGCTGATGTTATGCGTTGAATTTTTTTTTTTTTTAATTTAAAGGGTACCCTGACTATAAAAACATAATTGATTAATACTGGGATTCACTGTATGAATGTAAAGAAAAAAACAGTACGAATGTCAAAGTTATTATAAATGTTGAAAAAATGACAGACAACCATAACTGTAGGTTCACACCAGCCGCGGAAGAGGCGGCAAAAACGCGTGAACCGCGTCCAGTTTGCCGCTTGAACATTTTGAGTTTACTCGCTTAATCCGC
The DNA here is from genome assembly GCF_030506205.2 of Paramisgurnus dabryanus. Lineage (NCBI taxonomy): Eukaryota > Metazoa > Chordata > Actinopteri > Cypriniformes > Cobitidae > Paramisgurnus > Paramisgurnus dabryanus. The sequence continues at coordinate 24,874,296 of NC_133360.1, forward strand.
GCGTGAAATTCTAGTCATTCGAGAAATTCACGCGGAAATCCGCGTCATGGGAGGGGCTTCTGCGACTCCGCGGAGACTACACCACTCCGCTCGCTTCCTGTAATCACGTCACTACTACAGCAAGCTCCTGATTGGAATTCCGCCAAAGTTCAGATTTTTGAACTCGCGCGTTTCCCGCGGCAACGCTCAATTCGCGCGGAACACCCCGCGCGTTCCGCGACACCCGCGCCGCGGCTACCGCGTGTACCGCGCCGCAGGATGCCTAATCGCGTGTTTGCATTGACTTAACATGTAAATCATCCGCGCTTGCCGCCTCTTCCGCGGCTGGTGTGAATCCACAGTTAGACATCATCACCCCAAAGTGCATTATGCGCAATACATAATGGCGCCTCCACAGCTTAAAATGAGTATTACAGGTTAGGATCTTTTGAAGTTATGAAAATTTGTACAAATTTGGACTTATACAATGTAAACCTTTTTTATATAAAGTATAAATTATACAAGCTTTCATAGTTGGGGTACCCTTTAACAGTTCCCATGGACCATTTTTGAACATAATTCATTTTAGAGAGCTGACCTCGATGGTTTCGATTGCAATGTAGTTGTTCTCTTTATTGAGGATGACAGAGCTACGATGCAGAGAATTCAATGCTGGATAGTCATGGATCACAAAAGAGGCTCTTGTTTCACCTGGAAGGTTATGCCCTTCCACCACGATGTTCTGTTTGGTTCCAAGCCTTATCTTTGCAGGAGCCAGTAGAGTAAACCTGATACACAACATATCTAAAGGTTCAATCCGAAAGACTTCAGCATATGACTTCTACATCCAGAATTCAAGCACTCAAATCCCCTGACGAGAACCCAAATAACATTTTAAACATGCAACTAGTGTGATATACATGTGATGTTAACATCAATGAATGTATTTTGGTCATACAGTATTTTTGAATTATCTCATTGTCATAAAACAACATTTTGGACAATAAATGTTGTATTGCTGTTTTATAATAAACATAAATATCTGAAATAAAATTAATTAATGAGAAGAAATGGTCAAATTATGGTCCCAAGCTGTCACCCGGGCAATACCCTTTAAAAAAAGTGCTAATATGTACCATTTAGATACAGATATGTAAACATTTGGTACTAATATGTACCTTTGAAGTACTAATATGACCTCTTTAGGGATACAAATGTGTGGTGCATGAAGTGGTGCATAACATTTTTAAAATCCTTTAAAGTTATTGTGGGATATAATCTTCGTTGTTTTCTTAAATAAAATATTAAATTGTCAAGTAGTTCTGCTTTAAAATATCAGTGCCACAATCAGAAATGTTTTGGGTTATGGCTAGAAGGGATACAGAAACGGCTAAACTATTGTGAAATCTTGCTAGATAAGCGCTATATTTATTCTAATCCTAACTCTAAACCCAACATTTCACAGGATTAAGTCTGTAGCTGTATACTATCTACTAGCCAGAACTGCTGTTTTTCATCGTAATCCTACCCAAAAACCTACCCCTAAACCCAACATCTCGTGAGATGTAGACCTGTATCCTATCTATCCAGAACCACGATTTTCATCCTAATTCTAAACCAAACATATCAAGCAATTTAGGTCGTAGCTGTATCCCATCTAGCCAAAAAACGTTATAATGTGATAAGAAACCAATTATACAGGAAATGACATCAAAGAGATGATCCCCATACAGCTCCATAACATGATGTTGGCAAATCTTTAGGCCATATTGAATGATATGACGATGTAAAATTAGGTTGCCAAATGATATAACCCTATTTAAAGGGGAGATTTCACAAGACTTTTTTTAAGATGTAAAATAAATCTTTGGTGCCCCAAACTTTCTAAAGGGATACCATCCCCAGTAAGAGCTAGGGAGCATTTTTTACTATTTTTTTCTGACAAGTGTGGTGCATGAAGTCAAAATGTCATAGGTGACGTAACTAATGAAATTTCTAAAATCCTGTAAAGTTATACAATCGCTTTATGGTTTTTCTTAAATAAAAGGGATAGAAGGGATACAGCAATGGCCAAACTATTGTGAAATCTCGCCAGATGAGCGCTATTTTTATTCTAATACATCAACCATACTGCTCCATAACATGTTAGTAAATCTTTTGGCAATATTTAATGATATGACAATGTAAAAATAGGTTGCCAAAAAATTATATAACCCTATTTAAAGGGGAAATCACATACTGTATGTGAAGTTTAAGCTCAAAATACCATATAGATAATTTATTTATAATTATAAGATGTTAAAATTGTCACTTTGTAGGTGTGAACAAAAATGTGCCGTTTTTGGGTGTGTCCTTTAAAATGCAAATGAGCTGATCTCTGCACTAAATGGCAGTGCTGTGGTTGGCTAGTGCAGATTAAGGGGCGGTATTATCCCCTTCTGACATCACAAGAGGAGCCAAATTTCAATGACCTATTTTTTCACGTGCTTACCGAGAATGGTTTACCAAAACTAAGTTACTGGGTTGATCTTTTCACATTTTCTAGGTTGATAAAAGCACTGGGGACCCAATTATAGCACTTAACAGGAAAAAAGTCAGATTTTCATGATATGCCCCCTTTAAATCCTACAAAAATCAGATTTCTAAGAGAGATTGTTAACTGATAACCAAGAGATATTCAAGCACAGTTAAGTTAAATGATTAAGTCATTTGTATTGATCAGGCATGTTTGTCTGTATTTGAGGGCATAGGACAAGAGAAACATGTGTACTTACGATGGAGATAGGTCGGGTTCTAGGTCTCTGCAAACACAGATAACATAGTTAAAGATGAACTCTATCTGAAAAACTAGTAGAAAACAGACAAATTTATTTGCTCTACTAAGAAATATAAAATATATACAGTATATTAATATAAGTATATATATATACACTATCAATGACAAAATTACAAAAAATGTCTTATTCGTAGATACGTATTATTTTTAACAAACTTCCTTCAGAGCAACCATACACATAAAGGTATAAAATGCATAAATACCGTAATCGGGCACGTGGATCCCACACCCCCAATCTGTTTAAATCACACAATACCACAAATCAATTTAAAACAGAAAAGTAGACATGAATGATGTAGCATATTAGGTAATAAAGGCAAACAAACCTGTTTCGAGCAAAAAACTGGGCATCGGAAATGTAACACATCAACACCGTCCATAACAGCAGACGAAGGAGCATCATCCTGCTGGGCCGACCCTTCGCAAAATGAGGGCACGACAGCAGGAGAGCTTAGATAGCCAATACTTCTCCTCCTACTTTTTCAACATGACCACTGATTAACTTATGCAATACTCGGGTCATTCTGTGCGAAACCAGACAGCAGAAGTCTAGCGTCCCTAAACAGGAATAGTAATGCTTCCTTAGCTACTAATTTAAATTGCATAAAAAACTAACTATGTTTATCAATTATAAAAGTAACAAAATATTTTAAACTTAAGAAAAGCACTGACACCTGCTTTTTATATGGGAGAATGTTTAATACAATCCTGGGGCGTTATTACAGCCAAAATATAACATTTGAGAAAGGGTGATGATGACATGTAGGACAAAAGCATCGTTGAATTTAATTTTAGTCTATGAGAGTTCACTGTTAGATTCAGAGTCCGAGTCACTGTAGTCCACAACCAGAGACTTTCCAATACTCGATCCAGTGCCGTTTTCCACTGCTATCCCACAATGCACCTCTGCAATCCGAACATTATCTGACGTGTCTTTCTTTTGCGTCTCTGCGGAGCAGCTATTATTGTCTATGTCCTTGATCTCATTCGCATCATTCTTGTGTTGAGGTTTGTCTTGGTTTGTATCTTCTCTGTCCAATTCTGGGTTTTGGCCAGTGGAGGATACCACTGAGTTTGTAGCACCGTTGCCGCCATCTGACTTTCTGCGTACCAGGACGTGTGAACTGGGTATTGTAGAGGAAAGTGCTTTGGCGACGGCCGCTCCCCGTCCCTGCTGTCCTAACTTTTGCAGGAGACTCCCAGCAGCTCCCCCTACAGCTGAAGACGGGCTACCGAACCAGGAGCGAAATGATATCTGTTGCCTTTTCGTCTGCTTTTTGTCTTCATACGCTAGAAAAGATAAAAAGAAAATAGGGCATAAATGAAGTGGACAAATAAAACGCATAAACAAAACAATGTTAGGTTTCTGTAGGTGGTTTAAAGGTAAAAAGCTGTTCCTGGGATAGTACCCTTTCAAAAAGTACACCTTTGTACCTAAAGAGTGCATATTAGTACCTCAAAGGTACCTGAATGGTACATATTAAAGGGACATTCCACTTTTTTTGAAAATAGGCTGATTTTCCAGCTCCCCTAGAGTTAAACATTTGATTTTTACCATTTTGGAATCCATTCAGCTGATCTCCGGGTCTGGCGCTAGCACTTTTAGCATAGCTTAGCATAATCCATTGAATCTGATTAGATCATTAGCATCGCTCAAAAATGACCAAAGAGTTTTAATATTTTTCCTATTTCCGTGTACTAAGAACGACAGAAAATTAAAAGTTGCGATTTTCTAGGCAGATATGGCTAGGAACTATACTCTCAATCTGGCGTAATAATCAAGGACTTGCTGTCGTAACATCGCTGCAGCAGGCGCAATGATATTACTTTTAATAGCAGGGGCTATTTTCGGGCACTGCGTAATATCATTAATAAAATATCGAAACTCTTTGGTCATTCATGAGCGTGATGCTAATGGTCTAATCAGATTCAATGGATTATGCTAAGCTATGCTAAAAGTGATACCGCCAGACCCAGAGATCAGCTAAAAAGGTAAAAATCAAATGTTTAACTCTAGGGGACCTGGAAAATGGTATTTTCAAAAAAGTGGAGTGTTCCTTTAAGACCTTTTTTAAGGGTACTATCTCAGAGACAGCTTTTGTACCTTTTTTTTGACCTAGTAAGGTATTCAGGGGTTGCTAAACATGTACATCCGACTTACAGTCAGGGGCCTGCAAGGTGAGCAATGACGCTAGTTTCTTATCCTCCTCCCTCTCTGGTACCAAAGGGATGGACAGACCGGTCCTCAATCGCACCGCATTGTCCTTCTCCTCTTCCTCTGCTATCAATTTCTTCTCACTCTGCATGTGCAAATCACAAAGCCATCAGAAATAAACCTTGAAACCAACTCACTTGAGTGGAATGTATACAAAACATACCCTGAACTTCCTGCGGAGGGCGCTGTTGAGCTGAAAGTCATCTTTCCAGCTGGCCTGGTGCTCTTGTAGGTCAGTGAGAGACGGTATGGCGGCACGCAACTTTTCCTTGTCTTTCCCTCCGTGATCTAATTTATACATGGCATCCGTTTCCAGTTTCTCTTTCTCGCTGTGCTCTGATGGTGCGATGTGGAGGTAGATAGCAAAATAGCAAACCAAATTATATGTGTGTATTATTTTAATAAATTAATCATTATTATAACAATATTGTACCGGTAGTGAGTATCTGCTCATTTTCAGCCATATCCCATCTTTCCTCTTTTCTCTGGGCTCCGCTCACGATGACATAATCACAGGTGGCTGGATCTGTCTGCATCTCGATGTAGTTGACACACAGATGGCACTTCATTCTGAACCTGTGATTAAACACATGTGCACTTGTCTTGAATGGATATAAACCTATATATAGATATATCAAAGGCCCCATTGACTTCCATAGTATTCTTTAATTCTGCTATGGAAGTCAATGGGGCCTCTGGTCGGTTTGGTTACAAACATTCCTCAAAATATATTCTTTTGTGGTCATCAGAACAAATACATTTATACAGGTTTGTAACAATCTGAAAATGAATACATGTTGACAGAATTTTTTTATTTTGGGGTGAACTATTCCTTTAAGAGATCTAGATGCTGTATTACCTGTATATTGGTGTTGTGTAATAAGTGCCAACTTTCTTCTTCTCTGCGTTGTATCGGACCCCTTAAAAATAAAAATGATCAATATGTCATTAAACAAACCAACTATACAATGTTGTGGATTACTGTAAGACTGCTTTCTAAATTGAATAATAGTGTACTGTAGGGCCCTATGAAATCCTATGAATTCCGTTTTCATTTTTCTGGATTCTGCTTTTAATGGATAAATTAAATTTCAGTAATCAAAAAGCGTATCTTATCAACTGAAAACATTTAATGAATATAATTTCCATTCTGTATAGGGTGGGAATGCACACTCATACAGTATATTAACGGCAGTGGTGGATCCACGACTTTTCTTCATCTTTCCTGAATGTCCCGTAAATATACTTTTAAAACTGTGCGGACATATGTGCGCATAAGGTGGACGCGGGATGAAAGTATACTGTGTACATTTTTTGTCTTCTGTCTTCCAGGCTTTGACAAACCTGCTTGTGCTCTAGTCAACCCTTGTATGTATGGCGAGAAGCGGACGTATCCGTCTTTACGTCCAACATTACACAAAACAAAAGGATATGTTTCCGCGCATTTCTGTTGTTTTATTTGCCAATTAATGATACCACGTCAAAAAGTTAACATTTGACAATTAATGAATCCAAAATTTGCCAAATTCCATGACATTGCTGTAAAGTAAATGTTTACATTCTTATTTTTATGTATGGATTCCGTGATTCTATCCGTGTTTTCCGCACCATGGAAATCATAGGGCCGTAGTACTGGTTACTGTGCAGTATACACTGAATCACATTTAAAACAGTGTGCAATATTAAGTTAAAAGCAATGCATTGTTGGATAACATATTTCAGAAAGGGTTGTATACAGCACATTTATACCACAGGGCTGTTGAATGCTTCATTCTGATTGGTCGAGAAATGCATGCATGCAAATATGCATTATTTTTCCATAAAACGCAAACCTGACCTGTCAAATGTCTTCAAAAATAACCACCAGAGCAATGTTTTAGCAATGTCTGTGGTAACTGTGGTATAAGTGGAATAATTGACTCCTTGGTCCTTTAAATTATGTAAGGAATAATTATTCCGAAATAATGCACAGACAATGTGATAATGCGGCACTACAGAAAGCATATTTATTTCTGATTGAATATAAGCGTCTTTGTCATTAAAAATTTCTGAAATTGAAGTTTTTATTACATACTGCTGACTAGGGGTGGGGGATAAACCGGTAGACATTTGTCAAACAGTAGAGATTTGTGGACTATCGTCGTCTCTATAGCAGTCACGCACCCACCTAACGTTGCTGTGCGCGTGTTCATGATAACTTAAGGTTTGTAAAACAAGTGATTTTAAGGCATTGCAACACAAACAACAGTGCTATATGCGCACGCTGTTTTCGTGTGAGAGAAGCATGCAAGTCGCATATCCAATGCTTATTCATGATATAAAATTTTGGTCATATCACCCACCCCTACTGCTGATGCTTTTTGTCGTTATATGTCATGAAATGAACAGCTTATGTCTCTTGTTCTCCGTGCTTGTGGACACCATAAAATGCTTTTACCAAATGTTTGCTGTATTTGCATGTCCCTCACTTTGGTTACTAGTTGATCACGTCATCAAAGACCTCATTGTTAGTTAAAATGTATTCGGCCTTTTCCCATATTGTAATTTTTGTTGCTGAATATTCGATGCATCCCTAATTATTTTTAAATAATTCAAAGGATCGAAGTCAATTATTCCACTTATACCATGGTTACCACAAATATTGCTCCGGTGGTTATTTTAAGACATTTGACAGGTCAGCTGTGCGTTTTACAGAAAAAGAATCAACACATATGGAACATTTCTTGACCAATCAGATTAAATAATTTAACAACCCCTAAATATAACTGAAAGTAATGCACTATATTATGTACTATACTCTACAACAGAACTAGCAACAGTAGCATGAAATCATCCTGCCTTATGTGTGTACTTACCCATGCCTATATGATTCTTACAGCCATCACACCAGATATTATAAGGCATCTCAAAACTGTACATGTAACACATAGACATTAAGCATTAGACAAATAAAAAAAAACACATAAAAAAACTACAACAATACCATAAATATGTATGTGTGCTACCGTATGATGAGAATGCCTTGAGACAGTTTCCTGGCCCTCTCCCGTAGTGGGTGAGTTTTCCAATAGCCATTAATGGAGCCATGCTGTAAGAGATTGAGATGTATATTTGAATGGAAAATCTTTTAACATACATACAACCTAAAAGATTTTGTTTGTTTGTTATCCTAACCTTGGCTGGATCGAAATCCGGGGGATAGTATTTGTTCACTCCTTTCCTCTCACCCTGAAACAGAGAACAAGTGTTGTTAATACAATAAAGAAATCATACAGTATAACAACAGGTTTACCAATAAAGTTCCCGTACCATTTTTCTGCTTTCACCTCAGCTCCAAATGACAACAGTATCAATCGAATACAACTGCAGGAATGACAGAAAAGCTTTAAATTATGATTAAACAATAATTATGGCAACACTAAACACTATTAAAAGTACAGTTGTTGTTAGGCATGTTGAACAGTGCGCTGACGTAAACCCATGATATATAACTTAACCCATCTGTTACCGTCACTACAAATGGACTTTATATGTAAAGACTTTAATCTAGTAAAAAGAAAACTGGATTCACGTGAACATAAAACATTAAAACGTCGTCGTAAAACGAGGCGAATTAAACGATATTTATTAGGATTATATCATTGTGATCAGGCGATCATGCTAGGTCCTAAAAATGAAAACCAAACCAGGCGAATAACAAAAACAACACAATGTGCGTATTTTATGCTGTTTATATCATTCACATATACTCGAACAAGTAATATAACAAATTGTTTTTATAAACATTAATGAAATTTAATGTATTTTACACTCACCAAACCTTCTGCGTAAACAGCGTTTCTTCGTCGCTCCGCGAGTCACGGAAAACATGCGCGAGTGTTGCTACAGCGCCGCCTGTGGCGCAGAAGAAAACAGCGTTAAACACACAAACGCTTTGGTTGAAGATTTAAGATTCATTCAAGATTTTTATTGTCATGTGTACCTAGGTACAAGCAATTAAGACTTTTTGTTTTAATATAGAATTGTTTTGTGTTTTTTAAAGCAAACCTGCTTATGCATAGGCCTACTTTGTACAGTTGTCATGTCTTATAAAGTGCATACAGACACATTTTTGAAAAAGGGGAAATCCTCTAAAATGGAAACAGGCTACATATCAATCATGAATAACGTTCTTTCATTTGCTGGCTCACATTTACTTGAAATACCTGCTATGCTTGCCAGTTGGGCTTTCGCTGGCAGATGGGTATTTTCCCTTCATTGAGAGAGATGGTACTGTAGATCAATGGAAATACTTGGAAAACCAATGCATTTTCCAAATCTGTGCATAATTTATTTTTTAGGAATTATGCATGGAACATGCATGACATGAGACAAACAGGAGAACAAAACAAGAAAGATTCACTTTTGTAATACAGATTCACGATGCAGAATATCACAATCTCGATACAATCTACATAAAAAAAAGATTAAAAACACTAATTTCTGTGGTCAATATTGGAACCAACTAGTGAGCTTTATGATGGTGGTGCGATGATTGTACATAAGTGCATGCAAGTGTATACAGAAGACAACATGGGATACGATTGAGTCTTTTTAGTATTTGTGTCTGTCTGAGTAAGGCAGGAATCTCATATCAAGATCACAGTGAAAGAGTTATGGACTCATCAGACGGAAAGAAGGGAAAAGGGCTTTGTCTGTCTGGTGCATGCACCCTTGGAGATTTATTCTTAAAAATGTGCACAGACTCTGTATTTCTTATACTTGGCTTTATGACTCTAGATTCCTAAAAAGGGCAAGACAGATGACAAAACAATGCGTAACTTTATTAAAATATAACAGCAGCTCATCATACTACCAAACTGAGTAAATAGCCATATACCAATGAAACTAATTATGTAGAATCAAACGTAGTGCGCAATCATCTAAATTTTCCAATATTTAAAAGTGATGTAATTGTGTAAATGTGCACTATACGTTTCATCTTCTTAAACATGTTTTGTGCAAAACCGTTTCGAAATGTTTCATAAAGTGAAACTTTATAATAATTGCTCTAAATTGTATATATTATTGCATCACATAACATTATTTACAATCAGTATCCATGTTTTTTTTTTTTCAAATTGATCACTGTTATTGTTTCTTCATAACAGATTTGAACTATTATGTTTTATGAGGATTACATGTGTAATATAATGAGAAACTTTATATAAATTGAAATTTTGCATAGACCCTGTTCCCAAGAGCCCAATGTAAATTATTTCTAAATAAAGCATGACATAATGCATGCTTTTGAAACGTTAACATCTTTAGGATGGGGTCAGGGGTGTTAAAGGTATGGATAGCCGAGCTGGGGCATTTGCAAGCGCATTCCGGCAAAGACAGGTCTCCCGCCCGGTCCATATAGGGCTCGTCTGCTCCGGACAGGAATGCGAAAACGGCGTTCCAGCATTAGGAAGCATTTTGTGGGAATTAGTGGGGAATCTCAAACTCTCGAGACGAGGGCTGTTAATGCTGTAAATCTAAGCAGTGCACTAGAAGCTCCTGCCCTCTCCATCATTTCTCGTCCTTAACACCATTCCTGAATCACATCCCTCCATCAGTTGGACCAGCGTTTATCTTCCTTTGCAGGCTCTCGGTCCTCTCATGTTGTTTAGTGTTGTTAATCTCTTTTAAAAAACAGCATTTCTGTGATGACCAAGTCTGGTTTCTTCTGCTTTTCTTACTTTATTTATTCTTCACACCATCTATGGCTATATTCATGGCGAGAACCGGTTAATCCATACACGGGTTGGGGAGGAGCAATTTGGTATCTCCAATTCACCTAACTTTCATGTTTTTGTCTTTGAAAGCGGAGTACCCGGAGTAAACTTGCAAAGAAAGGCCACATGACCTACACGGAGCTCGAACCAGGGACCCTCTAAGCAACCTCTACCCACTAAGCAACTGTGCTGCCCATTTTGTGCCATTCCACTTGAAGGCCACCAGTTATGTGTTGGGCTTTCTGATCTGAGACAGTGCAGTTGTAATAACACACTGATGTGCAGTTTGTTAGAGTGATTTTATTATTGGAACAGTAGAAGTTTAGCAGGATCTGTGGGGGGGGGGCAGGTGAGCTTTTGTTATTGCCCTAAGGAGGTAAAGATGCTGTTTTGCCTTTTTAATCCGAGTGGAGGTGTTGAGGGTCCAGGAAAGATCCTAATGAACAGTTCAGCCCCAAAAGCGTGGCCCCACCTAGTCCACCAATGGCCCACATATAGCTCTTTGGTCTTCTGGGTGTTGGGTGTCTGTCAGGTACTGAATTACCTTCCTACAGGCCATTTTATTGTTGCCAGCAACTGTGATGTTATCTGCAAACTTGATTATGGAGTTAGAGCCATGCACAGGCATGCAGTCATGGGTAAAGAGGGAGAAAAGGATTTAGCCCAGCACAGAACCCTGCGGTACACCATTGTTCAGAATGAGGTTCGAGAAGTTGCGGCTGATCCTGTTATTTACTCATCTTTAATATTAAGTTCCAAAGCCCATCCAAACCACTGGGAAGTGGGACTTATTCTTCCTGAAGTGTACTAGCTCCTACTTCAAAGCGTTCCAGGCAATTGAAGTGGAACGTAAACAGAAAACATGGACGACGAGCGCCATAATATAATAAACAAGTTGTGTTCAAATTACAGTGTCTAAAACAACCCAACAAGCAGAGAAGTACAGTTTATAGCTTATTCGTTGAAGCTTTACCTCTCACGACACGAGACTCCATGGGCGCTGTCATTATCCTCCGACTTAATTTTGCGAAGGAGTGTGCCAGTAGGAGGTTCCACTTTGACAGGCATTCCAGTGCACTTTTCCTAGTTGGATGTAGGATAAGTCCCACTGGTTTGGATGGGCTCTGGAACGCAGCATAAGCTGACTGTAGTGTGTTGGTGATAAGGTCCAAGGTCCAGATGGTTATGAGCTTAGATGGGATTGCAGTATTAAAGGCAAAACTAAAATTAATGAATAGCATCTTTTCATATTTCTTGCTTTTGTCCAAGTTAGGCAAAATGCACATCAGCCAACTGCTCAGCACAGATCTTAAAAATTATGGGATGCCATCAAGCCCAGCCACTTTATATGCATTTACCCTGCTTAGGGTAGAGCACACATTGCTGGTATCTTGACTCTGAACAATAATCTGCATCTTCATCACCACCATCATCATCATGTTATCATGATTATCATATCTTGTTATCAATATCATAGTCATTATTATCGTCGTCATCACCATTATTTCTAGTATAATCTCACAGTTCATCCCAAGAATGAATCCTCTGTATCTCTGGGAAACAAAGATGAGTAAATCAAGGAGGAATAAATCGTAGTTTTATTTCACTGGCGAGACAAATGGATGTTTTATTCCAAATCTATTACCTCTTACAGACTAAGCTCGATGTTTCCCATGTCTGTCTGGGGACGCAGAGACCCTATCGCTCTCGATGCTCACCTGCGCGATTTCTAGATTTACCAAGGTTGTAAGGAGCGCTGAGCCAACACGACCAGTGGAAACTGACCTGACATGAATCTTCATCATAAATCGAGATGATAAATAAAGACTCTTCTGATTGTTTTATGGTCCCGTGTCAGACTTAAACCACCCGTCTGATTGGCTGAAATCCTTTTCCATTGATCTTAGTTATTTTAGTATTGATAAATGTCTGATTGGAAAACATTTTTAAGCTGACATAACCCAACTCATGCACTTTTAAACATTTTAGATGAATCTACCTGCATCTGCAGTTCGTAGCTCAGCTGGCAGCGAATTCTGCTTGCAATGCCAAGGCCGAATGTATACTGTAGGATATTGAATGTGCAGTAAGTTGATATCAGTTCATCATGAAAATGTTATAAAACCCTTTGCAAATAATTTACAAAACATATACATATTTAAATTATTTATCCGTGTAGCAAAATAATCTTGCCTTAATCCCAAAAATGCATGGCTTACATTCCCTTACAGAATTCCATAGACGGATGAGCAGACTGAAAGATGTGTTTTTTGATCTGTAAAAATTAAAATATGTTAATTTACCTTTTATGCATACTTTTGCATGCATGAAAGTACCAAAATATGGACATAGGACACAAAGCATTACCCAATATAACCCCATGCGCATCCACCGCTTCCTCCAGCATTGCAGGATTCATGTCTTCATAGTTAAATAAGGAATGTAGATAGTGAAAAAAATCACATTTAAATCCCCGAATTTATGTTCCTGAAGACAGACATTATTCATGGAATTTCCATTCAAATAACTTCTGTCGTTTTTGCTTCTTTTAATTATAGACCCTTACTTCCATCTTTCACGCAGTTAACCCCTACATTTCTCTGTTCCCCGTTTTATAAATGTAAACTCTGTTTTACAATAATAAATTACATCTGTCCATCACAGTGTGCTTGGTCAATCAATGTCAACCCAGCTTCAGGCAACAAACTTTAAGCAAATTTTTCCTATTTACACAAAAAATTCCCATATTCTCCACCCATGGCATGGAGCAATTCCTATGGGTCTCCAACATTTCTATAAATAGAAAATATTATAAGTTATCTAATAAATAAGTGTAGCCGTGAGACCAGGTGAGTAACCGGGAACAGAAGGGTTATCCCACCTCCCTCCCATCCTGGCCGCACCTCATCGTCCCCTCCGCCCCAACCCGGTTATATAAGAGATGGTCCGAGCATCACCTACGCTCTCATCCTGAAGAAGTGAACCAAAGCGAATCGGAGAAGCATGATGTGTTCAATGCTGCAGATCACCATTTTGCTGTTTTTTGTTCAGGCGGGAGAAGGACGCTGGCTAAGAACCCTACTAGGTAAGTGGAGGTCATGACCTTTGGGGATAGGGCATTTTGTTGGGTTCTTGAACATTATTTTGAGTTTTACATGAGCAACAACCACAAATATATTCTTATGAAAATGCAAAACTGCTTTTTTACAGGACCGACTGCACCTCTCAACAATGAAGAGAGAAAAGGAGAAGAACATGAAGAAAAACCCGGCTCAGAAAAGCATTTGGAAAGGGAGATCCGATCACCCCGCAGTGTCGACTCCCCATGCGCTCTGCACTCCATCCTGCTGCAGGTACGAGACCTCGGGCTCGGGTACGACTCGGACGAGGCCGTGCCGTTTAAGTACTGCAGCGGGTCTTGCCCTCGCATCGCCACCAACCACGACCTGACGCTCACCAATCTCCTCCAGAGTGGCGTTTTACAGTACATCGGCCAATGGCATCACCAGTCCTGCTGTCGCCCCACACACCACGAAGACATGGTCTTTCTCGACAACAGCCATCGCTGGCACAAAGTGGATAAACTGTCTGCCGCAGCGTGTGCATGTATGGGGTAGGGTCGAAGGTGGCCATGTAAAGACTTTTAAAAGTTTGTTTATCCTATTAGTGCCTTTGAATTTAAACAAAAGGCTGTACTGCATTCATTCAGGTATAGAGATCTCACGTAAGAAACAGGTTATGAATGTAAAAATGTATATGTATGGAAAATGCATATAGATATGTATATATTGCTTTCTTTAACAACGAGGCTTAATTGGCTTATTTTTTGCAATGTCAAAACTTTCAGGAGACGTTTAGTTTTGGGAACACTATGAGGTGTTTGAGGACCCAATTCTGAGGTCTTTCAATTTTCCATCTGAACCAAAATTTAAACATATTTATGTGTTATAAATTATTTATTTATTTGAAACCCACTTTTAGTGCCTAATAAATTATTGTTAATCTTTTTTTATTTCATGTGCCTTGTATATATGTGTACAGTTCTGAATAAAAAAGTAAAAGCTGTTTTGCTTATTTTGTCTGAATTAACTAACCCAGAAAAAAAGGAAACTAAAAAAAAAAAAACCTTGGCCTAGCTTATATGATATTTTCTGTAAAAATCCAGGTAATTATGTTTTTTGAGGAAAACTTTCCAGGACTTTTCTCATTTTAATGGACCCCAACACTTAACAGTTTTAATGCAGTTTAAAATTGCAGTTTCCAAGGATTCTTAAAGATCCCAAACAAGGCATAAGGGTCTTATCTAGCGAAACGATTGTTATTTTTGGCAAAAAAAATAAAAAATATGCACTTTTAAACCACAACTTCTCACCTTTCTCCGGTCCTGTGACGCGCCATTGCGACCTCACGTAATACGTCATCACGTCAAGAGGTCACGGATGATGTATCGAAACTACGCCCCAGTGTTTACAAGTGTGTAGAAAGAGGACCGTTCCGATGTTGTTGTATGTCGAATGATACTAATTAATGTCTTTGTGTCAGTTTATTGTTTAAAATGGTCCGCAAATGTGCATTTCATATATGTAACACGTGACCTTTCAACGTCATTGCGCAACTAAGTGAGGTAGCGCTGGCGCGTCACAGGACCGGTGATAGACGAAAAGTTGTGGTTTAAAAGTGCATATTTTTTATTTTTCTTGCCAAAAATAACAATCGTTTGGCTAGATAAGACCCTTATGCCTCGTTTGGGATCATTTAGAGTCCTTTGAAACTGCAATTTTAAACTGCATTAAAACTGTTAAGTGTTGGGGTCCATTAAAGTCCATTAAAATGAGAAAAATCCTGGAATATTTTCCTTAAAAAAACAATTTCGTCTCGACTGAACAAAGAAAGACATCAACATTTTGGATGACATGGTGTTGAGTAAATTATCTGGATTTTTTATAAGAAAATTGACTAATCCTTTAAATAAGATTTTTGAAAAATGAAAGCAATTTTCTAACTAAAAATATGTTTGTAATATTTAGACACTTTAAACAATTTACAATCAAAGACGTCATTTTTTGTAAAAACAGATTCACTTTTATTTATACTTTATATAAACATACAAAAACAGCACAATCCCTAACATTTTTTCTCATTTAATGACTCGTGAGTCCCGCTCATGTGTTCGATATTCAATGCCCATTACTCGGCTTTAATATCTTTCACAGTTTCATCATCAGGCTCCGCCCCCCATACCTGAACACGCCCTTCCATAGCAGTCAAAAGGCAGGGCTCCGTGGGATGAAACGATAGTGATTGGACAACAGCTTTCCCAACAGGCAGTTTTAAAGTCAGAGAGCCCTACAAACAAATTTCATGCATATTATATTTTGAACTACAATTATTAATCTACAATTTTTGTGCTCTGGGAATCTTACCTCCACCAGATCCCAGTAGTAAACATGACCGTCCTCCGAACAGCTGAGAACATGCGTGTCTTTATCAGACAGACAGCAATCGAGCTTATAGCCTTTGTTTACATGGCCTGTGTACCTGGGGATTACACATATACAGATTCATTACAGATTTACACAGGTTATAAAGAAGCAAATCCTCGTTGTATTTCTATAGCACTGGTCCTGTTTTGTGTTGTACATACTCTCCAAGCATCTCCCCTGTGCTCTTGTCTATGAGACGCAGAGTCGAGTCCAAACTTGAGCTTAGCGTGCATTGTCCATCTCGACTAAAGCATACGCAGGTGATGGGACCTGTCAAAAACACATGAAACAAATGACAAGAAAATCATAACAACAATAAACGTAATCTCATTTTATGAAGCTTCGGCAGAAATACTCACTTCCAACGAAATCCACATGAAGCTGACCCATCCGCAAGTCATAACGCCTTATTCTGCCATCCACAGACCTGAAAAATGACAAATAGAGTCACTTTAATAGTACCACATTTCAGAATCTACAAATTCCCACACACAAACTGTAGTTCTGTACACCTGAAGCCCTAATAAATTTAGTTTGGTTCTGACCCGGTTGCCAGCTCGTGCTCCGACACCTTCAGACTGCTGATTCCATCTCGAGCTTCGTCCAAGATCTGGATCGGCTCCATTCGTCTGGATCTAGTGTCCCAACACCGCACCGTACCATCAATAGAGCCTAAACAAAAAAACATACACAGATTTAGGGCTGTTGTTGTTGTTCGTTTCATTATAAATTTTTCCTTCCTTTAAATCCATTTAAGGCTGACATACCTGACAACACCACAGTCGCCTCCTCGTTGAACTGCACACAGTTCACTTTCTAGGAAATAAGTACAACAAGAAGTGAACAAATAGTGAACAATTACAAAAAATAATAGCAGCACGCTATTTTTAATATATTTAAGTCTGCAAATTTGTTTGTTTATTTCATTTGGTGTATTTATTTGTACCTTCGCAAGCAATGTTATTCATTTCCACTGTTGTAAAATGTATTTAAATGAATAGGAATAGATATAAATAAGTGCTGGGCATAGATAAATCTAGATTAATCTCATACAAAAAAAAAGAATTTTTTTGCATAATATATGAGTTTGTGCTGTGTGTAATTATTATGTATATATAAGTACACACACATTCATGTATGTATGTATTTGAGAAACATTCACATGTGTATATATATATATTTATTTATATTTTTATATATTCTATATTATTTTTCAAAAATGATATATAAACAAAACATTTCTATGTATGTTTGTGTGTGTGTGTTTAAATTTACATAATAATATGTATAATATTTTAATCATAAACCATGCAAACACATTGTACTATACAAAATACAATGGAATAGCAATGAAATAGGTGCTCTTTAATCTGCATTAAATCACTCAGGTATCACGCTAAATCTTTTTGCAAATGCATATTGCGATATCCACATATGCAGTATCGCACTAAATCTTGCAGCCCTAACGCCTGTTTCACACATACTCCGTATGCAGTGCGTTTGCGGTGCGTAATTTTTTACGTAGCCATGTTAACAGGTTAGAGCTTTCACACAGCATACGTATGCGGTCCGTCCTGTCCGTTGCAGATGCGGTGCGGTGCAGCAGTGCTGCGATCGTTTCGGCAGCGAGTCTATTTTTGCTGTACGGCACGCAAGCTGCACGAGCTGATTTAAAGTGATAGCGCATGTTTTGTGGTCAGAATGAACACTGATTTACAAAAAAATGCAGTAATTTCACTCTAAATGGATGTAAATAAAGTTTTTCAGTAGTTTTTTCTGTAATTTTATTTGTTTAATCCCAGTATGAAGCAATTAAGGCAAAGCACTTACCACGAGTTAAAAAATAATATGTATAACATCTTGTTAAATATTCTACCGTGTTTATATACATTGCATATACATAAAGTATGCTATTAATTTTACCATTGTTTAATTATACTAACATAGCCTTTTAGTTTTTATTTGTAAAACAACAGTAACCAAATTTATATTGTCTTATAACAATATCCATACCCATGGAATTTTTAGTCAAACTAAGGGAAAACAAATCATAATCAATCTGACAAAAACCGCTTTGTTAACCGTTAAAATTATGGTGAATTTTTCTAAAGAGAACTATATAAAATGATCTGTTTGATAGACGGGGAAGCCCACCTGTCAATCAGCGCTATTATAACAGAGCGAGGCGAGAGACGAACGTGCTCCGTAATATGGAATAATGTGTTGATCTTGAATGATTGTAAGAATACATTTGCTTTAAATATAATGTTTTTCATACAACATTTTGGGAGATAATAATGATTTTTTTCAATTGTTATTGATCTTATTTTGACTTGTTGCAGTTATAACAGCGTTTGGCATATTTACCTCAGAGTTTGTTTCAGTAATATTGCTGTTTTTCCGGTAATAATAATACAATTTGCATGTCAATATTGCTTCCTTGTCTGTTTATTCATGTCATTATGCTGTTATTTTAATTATGTGAGAATATTTCTTGCCATATGAGCTTCATTGCCGTTATATAAATACTCTCGTCTATGCAAATATATAAATAGTATAGGAAATGTAGCCTATAATGTAACCATGCATGTCACCTATATTTTCTCTTCAAAAGTTATAATGCTAATTTATATTTATGATATATGTGGAGATAAATAGACCTTTGATCATCCTTTCATGTTTCCTGACCATAACACTAGAGATTTTAAACATCCTAGTCTATCAAATAATATCTAAAGTATATTGTTTTGTGAAGAAAAAAAACACAGCAGGCTATTATATAGTTTATTGATGAGGCGCTTTTCAACAGAAAGTGTCAATTACCTGATTATTTGATACGCAGAAGCAGCGGTTAGCAACGCACTGCAAACGGAGTATGTGTGAAAGCACAACGGATGCTTGACGGATCGCACCGCATACGTACTGCAACACGCACCGCAAACGCACTGCATACGGAGTATGTGTGAAACAGGCGTAAGCAGGATTCTGACTAGAGGGGATATAGCGATGGCCAAATCTCGCAATGTGTTGGGTTTAGGGTTAAGCAGCGGTCACACTAGACTTTGAGCATGCAAATATTTGTCGGACATTGCTGCGGGGAGCAGCTCATCAATATGATCTCTGGCTTCGTCGATTTGTTCTTGAGAGAAAAGTCACGCAGTGACAAACCAGTTTTGTACTGGTCACAGCGCTCCACGTGATAGAAATTCGCAGGTTACCAGACTTACCGTAGGTTTACACCAGCCACGTTTGAGGCATCAAAATCGAGTCTATTTTGCCGCTTGAACATTTTGAGTTTACTTGCGTCATTCACACATGAAAGCCGCCCGTGAAATTCTAGTCATTGAGACATTCATGTGGAAATTCATGTCATGGGAGGGGCTTCTGCAACTCTGCTCGCTTTCTGTAATCACGTCACTACTAGAGCAAGCTCCTGATTGGTTTTTCCGCCAAAGTTAAAATTTTTCAACTCGCGCGTTTGCCGCGGCAACGCTCAATTCGCGACATTGATGCAGAACCGCGTCTACTGCACCGCACTAAACGCCTCATTCGCGCCGCGAGACCTCCAGACGCACGTCAATGTGTCTTCACATTGAATTAACATTGAAATCACTTGCGCTGGACGCCTCTACCGCCGCTGGTCTGAACGCAGCATTAGGCTACGTACACACCAAAAGCAAGGCATCGCGTTACTCGCTCTGGATTACTCGCAGGATTTAACTTCGTGTCATACGAATTTTTAGCTCAAGTTAAATATTTTCGCCCATATCGCGTCATTCGCATCGGCTCACCCGAGGACGCGTCTGATTGCGTCTTTGCATTGACTTTGTATGTAATCTACTTGCGCAAATAATTGAACTCGCATCTGGTGTGAACCCACAGTGAAACTTTGCTACGCAGCGACCTACGAAATATCGTCGTACAAGCTTGCGTTTCCGGTCTCATGCACTCTCATGCATATGAATCTGGAAGCCAATGGAACGAAAAGTCTAGTGTGACTGCAGCTTTAAGTTTGGGGGTAAGATAAAAACAGCTCTCATCCAACGAGATTTCACGAGATTTTAGCAGTAGCTGTATCCCTTCTAGCCACCTTCCCTAGAAGTAACCATGGTTACAGTGGAAACCATCTCACCCCGGCATGTCCGCGGAGTTTGCGCGTCACCTGCCCGCTGGCCACATCCCAGAGAATGACGGTCTTATCTGAACTGCACGAGCACAGCTGACTGTTGTCAAAAGAGCTAAAACCACAAGAGTTAAGCGTTTATTATAAACAACAACAGAACATTTTTCCTAAATAAATTGAATACTATATAATACAAACACTTACGAGTCCACATCCAGCACCTCATAGCCGTGACCGGTGTAATTCTTCAGGAGAGTCCCGCGACTGCCACTCCACAACTTCAGAGATTTATCACCGCCGCAGGTCAACAGATAATTCCCATCAGCTGGATAAACACAGATACAGATACTCATCCACACGCTTTTGAAAATTAACTATGATTTTACTATAATAAAAATAGTTTTGTCAGCTTGATAAAGAGATATGCGTAAACTAACGTCACAGAAAAACAACAAACGGATTAAAACTGCAACCAAACGTGGTCCAAACACAATTTATTTTAATAGTATGATATAATAATAACAATAATTCTTTAAATTAACTTAGTAAAATGAAAAACAAATACTCTAAATGTTTCTATTATTGTCCATTTATTTAGGAGACGCAAATGAGACAGCGGTGTCAACAAGTACCCGTTACTTTTCTCAGCGCTAGTCATCATAGACCAATCAGAATCGCTTGTGCGTAGTAAGCTATTTAAATAACAAAAACTACTGATATTTAAATGCATTATTAGTTTTTGTCTGTCGGATTTTTGAAACCAGACTTCTGCCTTAAATGAAACTCACCGTTGAATCGCACAGCTCTCACAGCGCCTTGCTGACAGTCTATAGTCTGGAGCAGATGCTTCGGCAGCTGAGGGCCCAGAGGACGCGGCTGTGGAAACGCCATTACTTCAATACAAGCGTAAACACATTTTTAATAACTAATGTGTTCATCTAAACCACGAGCCTGCATAAAATCTCTCGACTGCATCAAAACATTTCTTCTGTGAATGTGTAGCGACTTGATATGCTGCTGTGAGCGCCACCTGCTGTGTCGGCAACCACAAAAGTTTTCTTAAAGGAATAGTTCACCCAAAAATGAAAATTCTGTCATCATTTACTTACTCTCATGTTGTTACAAACCTGTATAAATTTATTTGTTCTGATGAACACAAAGGAAGTTATATTGAGAAAGGTTTGTAACCAAACCGTTTGTGGACCCCATTTGCTTCCATAGTAGGAAAAAAATAATACTAAAGAAAAAGAATAAATGGGGTTTGGTTACAAACATTTTTCAAAATATCTTACCTCGTGTTCAGCAGAACATAGAAATGTATACAGATTTGTAATAACATGGGAGTCAGAAAATTATGACAAAATTTTCATTTTTAGGTGAACTATCCCTTTAAAGGAGTCATGTGACCCAATTTCATTTTTTCCCGTTGTTTTAAGATTGTTAAAAGATGGGATAGTTCAACCAAAAATTTTAACTCTGTCATAGTTTACCCCTATGTTGTTCTAAACCTGTATGAGTTTTTTTTTTTTTTTTTTTTTGATGATCACAAAACAAGATATTTTGATTAATGATGGTAAGCACACAGCTGATTGTAACCATTGACTTCCATAGTAGGAAAAAATATAGTATATATAGTGTTCAGAAAAAATGAATTCATACAGGTTTAGAACAACATGAGGATGAGAAAATGATGGCAGAATTTGCATTTTTGGGCGGTGAACAGTCCCTTGAAAGCCCCCATGAAATTAAAATTAACCTTTTTTCTTTCAGTATAAATACGGTAGGTTTAAGAATAAATATAAACTGGTATGGTCCAAAACACTGACAAAATCCTTATACAGAAGATATGAGCATTCAAAACATACAGTTTGGCACATGAGAGTAAAATAGATCATATCACACATACAATTTAAACATCATGCAATCTGAACAATCGGCTGGACATCACACGTGTCAGTCACAACAACAATTGCATGAAGTATTATTCATACCATGCACAGGATGTGATTGGTTGCTACATTGTATAACTTTGTAGGAACCCAATTTGACATTTACACTGTCTGTAAAATCATGATCAATACTAGCTAGTTGGCCGGAGTCTCACCTTTGATAACTTGCCATGTTTAACAAAACTACAGAAGAAAAAGCAAACAATGAATTAATAACAAAACCATTGGTGTTAAACTGAGATATGATTTAATGGTTGGATAGGTCCAAGATGCATTACAAAAAACTGAAAAAGCTCTTCGACATTTCAAAATTGTTATTTACATCTGACCAGATACAAAAACAAACTTTCTAGCTCAATATGCACTACAAACTAATGATTTTTCTGTAAATAGCTGCTGCAAGTATTACATTTTACACAATAAATCTTAAAAACCATTTACTAACCAAAATAGAGATACAAAAATCCCCCCCCAATTTTTTTTATTTTTTCTTGCCCCTGCTAGGTTTGGCTAAGAGGGCAGGGTCGATCTGATCTGGTGTCAGTCCTCGTACGGAGAAAAGACGAGCAGCGCGTTCCTGCAGCGTTCCTCCGCATTTCATCCCCCTATCCATCAGCTCTTTTTTCAGCCTCTCCAGACCCAAAACTTCCAACTCCTCCACCCCACTCACAGACAGCAGATCCAGTGGCCCTTCCACCTAAATACAAAAATAAAGACGTCAAGAGATCACAAACAAAACTGTAACATGAACACCACTACCTTTTACAAAACCAAATCTCACCACTTTCTCTATCTGACTGGGGCTTTCAACTGGAGATCTCTGTGGTTGTGGCACATCCTCCTCTCCGGTGGTGCTGTTTTGCGTGATCTCATCTGTACTCTCCTTCTCCGTCTCTTTCTGCACCTCCTCCTTCTCCTGCCTGGGTGTTGGGGAGGTGGGTGCAGGACTGCAAGAGGAGCTGCTGGGTTGATCCTGTGGTTCTGTACGGTCCTGCTCCCTGCTGGTGGATGTCAGTGAAGCAGGTTTGGGGACCTCATGGCTACAAGAAGCTTCAGAGCCTGAGGAAGAGGTAGAAGGAGATGCTTCGATGTCGCCCTCATCACTGCTTTCACCAGAAGAGCCCATGTCTTCCATTCCCCCTATGCCAGTCCTATTGGATCAATTAAATTTATTATTAATTTGTTATTCATTCAAACTACATAATTAAGGGTTTCTTTACACTTACCACAAGCATGTCTTCTTTGCTTTCTTTTTACTATCGGTAGGAGTCGGGCGCTTGCGACTCGGACCTTCGCCCGCCTGCACAAGCCCACTAGAAGAAGCCTGCATACCTGAAGAATATAAAGACATTTGGAAATTTAAGTAAGAATTTTTTTTATCAGTACCAAGACTCTCAGTTCACCCAAAAATTAAAATTCTGTCATCATGTTTTTACAAACCTGTATACATTTCTTTGTTCTGATGAACACAAAGGAAGATATTTTAAGGAATGTTTGTAACCAAACCAATCAGAGGCCCCATTGACTTCCATAGTAGGAAAAAGGAATACTATAGAACTGAATGGTGCTTCTGATCCCAAGTTACCTTTTAATACTGAATCCTCCAGTCTCTCAGAGAGGTCGTGGCATTGCTGTTCATAATCGGTGTCTGTAAAATAATGTTTCGGCTCTGCCAGTTTCCTCTGAATGCGCTCCAAGCGCCGCTGCTCCTTCTCTGCCTCTCGGTCCGCCTGCTTTTTCAACCAATCTGCCATTCTGCACGAAACAAACACATGGTTATACAATCCACCCAAGTATGATGTTACGCTTTAATGGTGATCTAATGTTAAAAATCATAAAACATCAAGCATAATATATAATCCTCATCATTACTGTTTCTCATGGTTGACGTCCCGAAGTCTTCTTCCGCTCAGATCTCTGCAGGCCTCACGGTTTGTTGTCTTTTCAATTTGTGCACCGAGGGCCCTTAGCATAGAGCCAAAACCTACAGAAAAAAATATATCACATTAAAAACATCACCTTGGGAAAAACAATGCCTTTTAATACAGTGAATCAGATGGTAATACCGTAGCACTTTGATACAAATCATAATGATAACCATACGTACAAAGGTAAGTATCGTGGTATTTTGTTAGTGTAACCGATTAGACCAAACATGATAGGCATACAAACTGTGGTCTTTTTAAAATACTAAAATGTTGAAAACTGAATGTAGTGTTAATCTGTTAAAATCGAGTTACCTCCTTTGCCCCCACATAATCGAGGCTCCACGCGATAAACAACTCCAGACTGAAGCAAGTCATTACTGTCAGATATGCGTCCATTACTCGTCACATAAAAGTCAGTGAAAGAAAGAGCCTGAGAGAAAAAAAATATTTGAAGATTACATTAACAATCATTATAAAGAAACTAACAAACAACCGTTAAACGTACAACGCACTCTCAGATTAACATAGATTAACGCTTAACTCTTCTCACCTCTTTAGTAATAAAATGATCAATCAGATCACTGACAGTCGAGTTCAGACCGATGGTGAGATTAATAAACCTCAAATTAGGCGAAACAACAAAGAGCTCCATATTTTCCTCCTCTTCTTTGCCCGTTCTAGAAGACGTGTTTATAAACTTCCGGGAAAACCTGTGACGTACTTTGACGCAACTACGGAATCCGAGAGAATTTAAATGGTCAGTTGCGTAAATAAAAAATGGGCCTTTTTTATTTCAAGTTTTTTAATGTCTCCTTATGCTCGGGTTCTTGTAAGAAAGCAGTAAAACATCTCTGTTGTTACAATAAATTATTTTATTATAAAATGAACTGGTTTAACATTGATAGTGAAGCTTCGAATCAAATGAACCAATTGCTTCGAAAATTGATTCAGTTTTTCGAAGCGTTCGAAACACCACACACGCTGGCGACACCTGCTGGTCAAAATTTTTACTGTCCAAACACCTTACACTTTATTTTACAAAATAATTTCAGGATTTGTATTTAAATATGTTTAACTTAATTAAGACATAATTAAAAGTGTATGCGTTTTTAGTTTTATTTAGGGCAAACAAATCATTAAAACTATCTCCCCTTTTAATTATGCACATTTTTGTCATTTAATCTAAAAGTAGACAAATTTGTAGTGTTATTAGTCAGAAGGGTGCATGTTTTATGAATTTGCATAATAAATCTGACCCGAGTTCACCTAACCATCTCACCATATTAGACGCTGGTCATTTGTGATCAACTCCATCCAGTGGTGAACCATCGGATTTTCGAAACAGTTATGACGTAAGGAAGCCTCGTTTGCTAAAATCACGTGACTCTGCCAGTTTGGTACACGTTTCGAACCAATTGATTCGAAACTAAAGATTCGTAAAAGGTTCGAAGCCTCATGTAGAAGTGCTTCGAAGGCGACCATCACTACACTGCAAAAAAAAAATATTTTCAAGAAAAAAAATCTTAGTATTTTTGTCTTGTTTTCAGTAAAAATATCAAAAAAATCTTAAATTAAGATGCTTTTTCTTGATGAGCAAAACGACCCAAGAAAATAAGTCTAGTTTTTAGACCAAAAATATCAAATTTAAGTGATTTTGTGCATAAAACAAGCAAAAAAAATCTGCCAATGGGGTAAGCTAATTTTTCTTGAATTGTTCTTAAATTAAGTGTTTAAGAAAAATCTTCTAGATTTTTTTGGCTTGTTTAATGCACAAAATATCACTGATATTTTTTGTCTAAAAACTATACTTATTTTCTTGGGTCGTTTTGCTCATCAAGAAAAAGCATCTTAATTTATTTATTTATTTTTTAGATATTTTTACTACAAACAAGACAGAAATACTAAGACATTTTTTTCTAGAAAATAATTTTTGCAGTGAATTATAAAAAAAAAAACAGTGACTTATTTTTATTTGTATGTATAATTTTTTGTATTAACTCATTGTTGTTAAATTAAATTGCTTTGTATTATATATGTTATTAATTTTCATTTTTTTGTAAACATATCTGAAAGCATGCCTTAATTTTTAATGTTTTAATTTGAACTTTTATTTTGTATTCCTTGTACTCATCTTCGGACATAGAAGCATGTAAAATGCCTGTAGCTGTTAAAAACTAATACATACCTTACAAACGTTAAAAATCATAATAACATAAATGTAAAATTTAACTTTGAATACTTTCAGAATTTTTTAAAAACTACGTTCCCAGAATGCTCTGCTCTCCGTGACGTTTCAACATGGCGGCGCTCTGTAAGGTGGTGTACAACGTGAGAGTCAGATCGACTTTACTGCCAAAACCTTGCGTTTTAACTACACTCAAATCACTATGTAGCTCCAACGTGAGTGGAACTTCTGGAGAAGATACAGGCACGGATGATAAATCAGAGAGGGTAAAGGGCGGGTTTGCAACAGCGTACGATCAGCATTCAGACCTCCAGCAGAAGGGCGATCGGGACGCAGCAGTGCGATCGGTGAGATCCAAGGATGAAACTTCGTTTATATCGCTCTTAAGACATTCAGCGCTCATCCAAATGGGCCCAGCCAAAGACAAGATCGTCACTGGGAAAATCTTTCACATCGTCAATGACGATTTGTATATAGATTTTGGTGGGAAGTTCCACTGTGTGTGTAAGAGGCCCTCTGTGGACGGGCAGAGGTACCAGAGAGGCAGCAGGGTGAGGTTGAGGTTGGAGGATCTGGAGTTGACCTCACGGTTCCTGGGAGCGACCACGGACACGACGTTGCTGGAGGCGGACGCTACTTTACTCGGACTGTTGGAGAGCAGAGATGCCAAGGCGAAGGAGTAGTTGTCATGGAGACCACTGAGGTTGAACTGTGTGTGGATGGACTTTTGATTGCGTTGTGTAAGATATTAAATGAATAATTTCACCTTTTATCTGGATTCTTGATTATTTATGAACACATGAGGTGGCCAATAAGACAACTACATGTTACGGTTTATTATTTTTGTGTTGACTAAACTAAAGGCAAAACTGTGGTTGTCACTACCAGTGTGGTAACTGTGTATCTCACTGCAAAAATAATCAAATTTTTATTACAAATACCATTTATTAATACAATAAAAAAAATTGTGAGTATTTTGGGACTTATAACTTTAGGGTTCCCAATGCAATTGTCATTATCACCATTACAATTTTTTCTAAGAATGTTTTTTTCTTCAGGGCTATGGCATTTGTATATTAATTAAATATAGTTTACATAACAAGACAAATGACAAATAAGACAAATTCATTCTCAAATAATTTATTTTTGGTTTATATTAAGATGCACACATAAAGAAAAACATTCACAGAATTCCCTGAATATCCTACAATAGCTTAGTTAATGTTTTTAATAATAATTAATTTAACAGTTTCACAGTGATTAAATAACAAATCATAAGACAGACATGACATTCTGCATCTTAAATGACAATTCTTTAAAAGATCAAGGCCATATTGGTGCAAAATTCAAAGGCTAATAAGTTTAACTATCAAGTATATCACACTACATACTGTATGCAAGGTTAATGAATCTAAAGCCTGGTCTATAGTCTGTTTTTTGTTAGGTAAATATAGTAGAGATGCACAAATAGCCGATTATTCACACTGACATCGGCCAATTCTGATAGTTTGGTGGTTATATTAACTTGCAATAACTAAATTCAGATGATAAAAAATTCTGAATGTTATTCATTCATATAATGACCATTGAAACTAGTGATGTTTATTTCCATTTTCTATGCACAAATTCATTGCATTTTCCTGTTCTCTTTGATTGACAGACTATATCAGCCATATGTTTTAGCTGATAGTGTAAAAATAGCTTTTTTGCCGATAATTATTATTGGCTGATATATTGGTGATTCTCTAAAATTTAGGGTTAGTGGCATGCAGTTAAACATAAAGCGTTAATTTGCTTTGCGATATATATATATTCATTTTATAGTTATATTCATGTAGTGATCAGTTCTGTTGTTGTAATTGCATAATAAGGATGTCCTCAAAGCTACCAGTACACTGCAAAAAATGACTGACTTAGTATTTTTGTCTTGTTTTTTTTTAGTACAAATGAAAAAATACGCACTTTTTCCATACTGATCAGTATCATCCGATCTGATCCTACTATTTTTCTTGATCCATTTAGAATTGTGTGTGCGTTTACACACACACACACACACACACACACACACACACACACACACATATATATATATATATATATATATATGTATACGCACATATACACACACACAAAACAGGAGAATGTCATGTAAAGTATAAAAAACTTGAAAGATTTTTAACTTAATGAAAGTTAAAAGAATATAAGCAAGCGTTCTTAAATATCTTCATATATGCATTTGTTTTTCGCATAAAGCTGTTGAATATATTAGGAAGACTTGGAATATAGTGTATGAAAACGTTTATGGTGCTTTTATAATAGTCTGACTTTTCTATAGGCGGTTTCAGCAGTAACAACATAAACAAGCGGCTTTCGTGGTCAACACGGAACTTCCGGTAAACTCCGCTAAGAATAAATAACAACAAAGTACTTTAAATTAGGGATGCACCGATACCACTTTTTTGGAATACGAGTACGAGTACTTGCATTTCAGTAATTGCCGATACCGAGTACTTAATAAAAAAACATGATTTAAATTTACAGGTAACAGCTTTAGTCATATAATTTAACAAAAAAACAAAGGACTAGTTTTCCAGTTTGTTGTAAACTCTGCCTCTTTGGACAACACAAGAGGCATTAACCCCTTACACGCCACTCAAACATAGACATTTCTCAGACCGTGGTATCGATTCCAGGTATCGGGGGACTTTTAACGAGTACTTTAGAAAATGTGGTATCGAGGCCGATACCCCATACCAGTATCGGTATCGGTGCATCCCTACTTTAAATGTAGTTTATTTATATAACAAGCAAAATAAACACAAAGATTACTTAGGAAACCAAAACATTTGTTATTTTCGATGAGGTATTTGTTTAAGAGTTCAGTTTAGCATCTAGTCAAACCATTAAAAAAACTGAAACTGGAAGTAAAGTTCCAACCAGACAGTAATCGCGTCACCGCACGTGCGTCCGATGAAACCGTCTATTGCATGACAGTAACAACCACGAGTAATGCACAGTATCGGATATGGATCGGCCCGTTAGTCCAAAACCCGATCGAGCAAAAAAGGTCCAGATCGGCTCAATGCCCAATCCCAAGTCTAGGATCTAGGACCCCTAGTTCAAATATCTAAACATTTCAAATTTAAGATGCATTTTCTTAATGAGCTAAATGACCTAAGAAAATTAATGTAGTTTTTAGACAAAATAATTAAATAAAATGAAGTGAATTTGTATTTAACACATGCAAAAAAAAAAAAAAAACACTGGCAATGGGGTAAGCAAATTTTTCTTGATTTCTTTTTAAATTAAGTATTTAAGAAAAAAAAAATCTTACCCAATTGGCAGTGTTTTTTCTTGTTTTAAGTTTAAATTTACCGAGCCCCTAAGTAGACATTGGAGTAAAAAAATCTATAGTTTAGTTTCATGTGCTCACGTGAAACTTTCATGTGCAGATTTTTTTTATACGTTTAGTTTCGCGTGCTCACCGGAAGCTATTGCGCGAGCACGTGAAACTATTGCGTGCTCACCTGAAACTATTGCGCGCGCACGTGAAAGCGAAAGTTAAAACTAAACTTTAAAAAAAATCTGCACATGAAATTTTCACGTGAGCACATGAAACTAAACTTTATTTAATTTTTGCTCCATGTCCCCTTAGGGGCTCCGTACAAATTCACTTAAATTTTATGTTTTTTTTTTTTTTGTCTAAAAACTAGATACATTTTTTTAGATAATTTTTCTCATTAAGAAAATGCATCTTAATTTAAAAAAAAATGTAGATATTTGAACTAGGGGTGAGCCTGTCTGGACCTTTTTTGTCTAAAAACTAGACTTATTTTCATAATTTGTTTTTGGTCATCGGAAAATACATATTTGTACTGAAAACAAGACAAAAATACTAAGAAAGTAATTTTTTGCAGTGTATTGGTTAGGTTGGGTGTGTTTTTAAGGCAGTATGTTATGTATTGCTTTGGCATCCTTTGGTGTAATGGCTATAAAGCTGTAGTTGTGGTTGTGATTTTGGCCCTTCTTGTTTAGCATTAAATGATCTTCTCCACCAACATAATCTCATGGCAATCCATATGTATTTTACGAGGTGGCTATTTGTAGTAATTTGTACGACCATTTTTTGTATGATTTGCTTTTGCCCGTGACGTTGTTTGTAGGGGTATCATTATTGTTTTTAATAATCGTACATTTTTGTACGATTCACGTGTGAAAATACGTTTGAATTCCCGCGAGGTCTGGTTGTTTCCACACATCAACCACACATGGTCATGTACAGCCACTGTAAAGAAGAAAAAAGATGCATCACATCACAATAACAAACTTCAAATATTTAGTTTTAGACGGCAAACGTATCTAAACTTTTTTTTTAAGAAATGACAACTCACCTCACAGACATTGAGCTGTGCGACCCCTGTCCCTTCTCTATCCAGCTCTTTAAAAGCCTCTGTTGGATACATTCAATGAAAAATAGTTAGGGGAATGTTAGTAACTAGCATCGCTATTAAAGCCTGAGGATCATAATATGAATGTCTTACTAAACATCGCTTCCAGTTTGACCAGGCAACATACGAAGTTGTCAAAATCAATCATCTCTCCCTCTGAATATCGCGCCACCAGCATCTGATGCAGCTTGTTGTTGAGCTTAAACCCTGGAAACGAGAGAAATGGTTTGCACATACACACAGATCAAACATAACATTGAGATTTTGTTATTATTACCAGCCGCTTCTAAAGCCAGCCGCATCTCGTACGAGCTCATGGTGCCAGACTTATCCAGATCAAACTGTCTGTAAATTCCCTGCAACCAACACGTGTGTTAATAAGTTGATAGCACTACCCAGAATCCTCTGGTATCATTTAAGCCTCAGTAAACTGCTCACCAGCCACTTCCTGACTTTATTCCAAAGGATCTGAAACTCCACGAGTCCCAGCCGCGCGCTGCCATCTTTCTGTGTCACATCAGTTAAGCTTTTACGATATAAACTAGATTTTTAGAAAGTAAAAGTAAGTGGTGCAATGCAAGGCAGTTGGTAATGTGAACAATGTTAAGATGATGTAAGGATACATCCATCAGGTTGACCATACATCTGCACGACTCCATACCGAAGCCGTCTGTTTTAAGATCGCCGTCTGGAGAACACAAAACAGCAGGATATTTATATATAGACACGGATCGAATCTAAGTGAGCATGTGAAAATATCTAATGCTTACGTTTGCAGACCACTCGGTTCAAAATGGTTTGTAACTCATGAACGGATATCTCCATGTCCTGCATAAAAGAAAGATTAGATCAGGTTTGATCTAATGCACACTGTGATGCTTTATTATTAGCACCAAACCAATGTAGACAGATACACACCTCGCCGGAGAGCTGAGCGAACATTCGTTTAAAAGACTCATCAATGTCTGCTTCGGAAATCTCCTCCTAATCCACAAATTCAAATATGTACGTGTTAGACAGACATATGCAGAGTTTGTGGGGCCAGGGGGGGCACTGCCCCCCAAAACCAGAGCCACACTGCGAAAAATGATTTTCAAGAAAAAAAATTCTTAGTATTTTTCTCCTGTTTTCAGTAAAAATATCTAAAAATTCTTAAATTAAGATGCTTTTTCTTGAACATTTTTCTTAAACACTAAATTCAAGAAAAATTCAAGAAAATGTGCTTACTCCATTGGCAGATTTTTTTGCTTTTTTATGCACAAAAATCACTTTAATTTATATAAAATTTATATTTTTGATCTAAAAACTAGACTTATTTTCTTGGGTCATTTTGCTCATCAAGAAAAAGCATCTTAATTTAAGATTTTTTTGATATTTTTACTTAAAACAAGACAAAAAAACTATTTTTTTTTCTTGAAAACATTTTTTGCAGTGATTATGATTTTGTCTAATCTTATTTTATCTTATAATCATAATTATTTGTCTAATCTTAATATTTAAATTGGTAAACTGTGTAACGTAAGTAAATACTTTTAATTCTTTAAATCATATTTAAAAACCATGAAGCTCTTTTGCTAATTTCCAAGTATTGCAGTAAACTGCACAAAATGACTTTTCTTACTTAGTATTTTTGTCTTGTTTTCAGTAAAAATATCTAAAAATTCTTAAATTAAGATGTATTTTCTTTATGATCAAAATGACCTTAGAAAATAAGTCTAGTTTTTAGGCAAAAAATATAAAATTTATGCTAATAAGTGCTTAAAACAAGCCAAAATAATTGCCAATGGAATAAGAAACATTTTCTGAAATTAAGTGTTTATGAAAAAAGTAAAAGAAAAAAAGTTAAAGAAAAAGTAAAAAAAAAAGAAAATACATCTTAATTTAAGAATTTTTAGATATTTTTACTGAAAACAAAACAAAAATACTAAGTAATAAAATAATTTTTTGCAGTGCACCCAACTCGAAACTCAGCCTATGTAGATAGATAGATGTGTACATAAACTCCTTACTTCATCTTCCAGGTTAAATGAAATTTCATCATCCATCTCTCTAAAATAAAAAACAAAAGCAAAGTATGAATTAGTTTTTGTCTATACAAAGTAACCGTTCTGCACAAACTATAGTCCTTATTGGAAAGTGCTATAAATATTTTGTTTTTGTATTAGTTCTACTATTGGTTAATTTGGGGTGTGTAATCTGCGTGACTCACTGTGTTTCAGTGGCTTTCTCCGTGAAAACTCGGAGAACAAAGTCGGCCTCTTTGCTGGGCTCAAAGGTGGACGGGACGATGAGGTACTCGCCCGGAGGCAACTTCAGTCTTGCGCTGACCTCACGCAGGTTTATGAAACTCTGTGAACGTCCGCATGAGGACTGGCGCAGGAAAAATTCCTTCTTGAGGTGAACGCTCTGAGCGCCTTGATACTAAAAAACAAATACAGTGAACTTAGAGTTTGTTATATTGCAGTGTGTATATTTTAAACAAGGCAAAAAATGACTTTCTTACTTAGTATTTTTGTTTTGTTTTAAGTACAAATATCTATACATATTTAATTCAAGATGCATTTTCTTAATGATCAAAATTACCTAAAAAAAGTTTTTAGACAAAAAATATCAAATTTAACTGAATTTTTGCATAAAACAAGAAAAAAATCTGCCAATGGGGAAAGCATAAAAACTTTTTTCTTAAACACTTTTTTTGCTTGTTTTATTTACAAATTCACTTAAATTTGATATTTTTGTTCTAAAAGCTTATTTATTTATTTTTAGGTCATTTTGCTCATTAAGAAAATGCATCTTGATTAAAAAATGTATAGATATTTGTACTTAAAACATGACAAAAATACTAATTAAAGGAGACATATCATGCTAAATCCACTTTCTTGGCTCTTAAATGCATTTTGTTGTATATTTGTAGTGTTTATAAGTACATAAAAGTTGAAATTAGTCTCTTCAGGTGCTTTGTTGATATCTTTATATTCTGTTTTGGTCATATTTTCCAACCGGTTCTGATTTTTCTATTATCTATTACGTTTTTTGAACAATTACGTCACAGTATTTGCAGCGGAACTGCTAAATAAGGACATCGACTTCCAGCCCAACACTACGAGCAATCCGCCATTTTATATTTCTCGCTGCGATATTGTAGTCCAAGCTCAAGGATGCAGAAGTTACGAGAGCGTAAGAAATGTACTCACATCTGTGGGTAAAGTCATTTTTGTGTGCCCGAGGCACTTTAAGGATAACTACTTCACCAATCTCCACCAGTATAAAGAAGGATTTGCCGATAGACTTCGTCTGATTGAGGGGTCAATTACTTCTTTCTTTGGAGACGACGAGCAGAGCACTTCGGTAAGCAGTTTATAACTTAAAGTAAAAAAGTAAAGTACACGGTGGTCATGGTTTAGCAGTGCTGTTTCTCACTCCGAAGGCTGCAGCCTGCGGAGATCGCTTTTGGGCATCAAGCCTGGTTTAAGTTAACTGAGCATCACATTTGCAAGTCATGAGCATATTACAACAACTTACGATTAACTAAGAATAATAGTAAACTTTATAATTGTTAATATTCTGAAATAAGACCGTCTTGATGACGTATGCAGCCTAGATATGCGACCTCCGGAGGCTGCAGCCTCACACCATTGCGATACCTCCATATGAAGACGTTGTTCTGCAGGTTCGTCGTCTTCATTTTCCTCTCAGTCCGTTTCCGACTCTGCCGCGAACATATAAGGCTGGGTGGACAAGTCTTCCGTTGTTGACATTTTGTGAATAACGAGTAAATAAAAAGTTTCTGTGCAGCTAGATAATCGTATCTCTGCTATAAAACTACAAAAATGTCCGAACGGGGTGGAGTTTAACCGAGTGTCACCTCTGCAACCTGGAGTGGGGGCAGGGTATGACGTGCATTTAAAAAGACAGTACCAAAACGAGTTGCTCTCAGATGCACATCAGAAAAGGGGTAGAAAGGGGGCCTGTGGGGCTATAATAATGAGGAATTCAGACCCAAGCTTTGCAGTTTCGCTTTACATAGACCACAAATAGATGATTTATATGTAAAAAGGACAGATTTAAAAGCATGATATGTCTGCTTTAAGAAAGTCATTTTGAGACACTGCAAAAAATGATTTTCAAGAAAAAAAATGTCTTAGTATTTTTGTCTTGTTTTCAGTAAAAATATCTAAAAATTCTTAAATTAAGATACTTTTTCTTGATGAGCAAAACGACTCAAGAAAATAAGTCTAGTTTTTAGACCAAAAATATCAAATTTAAGTGATTTTGTGCATAAAACAAGCAAAAAAATCTGCCAATGGGGTAAGCAAATTTTTCTTGAATTTTTCTTGAATTTAGTGTTTAAGAAAAATGTTCAAGATTTTTTTGAAAAAGCATCTTAATTTAAGAATTTTTAGATATTTAACTAAAAACAAGACAAAAATACTAAGACATTTTTTTCTTGAAAATTTTTTTTTTGCAGTGTGGATAAGCTGGTGGCATAAGAGTATATTTATACGACACAAAAAAGTTCCTTACCTCTTCCGGGACCTACAGAAAAGAAATGTAAAAAAAAATCACAAATTTAGTACAAATAATAATATTTAACAAAGCAATATGTGACATCTGTGACTTTATCCTCTGACCTTATATAAAGCGAAGCCGATGGTGTGCATGTCCTGTCCCTGTTTGCGATAACGCCGTCTGTCCTTCTGCATCAGTGCCACCAGAAAGCTGCATGCAACCTCTTCATCCTCAGGATCATCATCTTCCTCAAGGAGGGTGATTTTATACTGCGGGTTTATCCAGAATGTATCTGTCATGAAATACAAACAGAGTTAGCAATACTTCAGGTTTGGGATAAGATTAGGTTTATTATGTACAGTATTCTTACTGGGGTGGTTCCTGCAGCCGCCTGCCGTACTCCCTTTTCTCCAACTTCCGGTAAACTTAATCGTGTTCCAAAAACTCTGAGCATCTTCGCTCAGAGCGTCCGCTGTCAGGTTACAGATTTCAAGCCGAGAAAACTGACGCTTGAACTCCTGAAAAGACATCCTGCACACAAAAGCGAAGATTTTATGTGAATAGATACAGTAAAGAAAGTCTACACAGCAAATCAGATGGTGGAGATTTACCAGAACTCGCCATCCTCCATGTGGTTGTTCATTTCTTCTCTATCAGCAGAGTCAATCCCGTTCCACTCTGATGAACTATTTAAAGCAAAATAAAGTATTTTATTTATAAATATTTTATTCATATTTAATGCTGATAAGTTAATTAACTCATTCCCCACCAGCATTGTTTTTAAAAATTGAAAAACTGAAATAAAATAGCAATATTAGGCAAAAATAAACAGGAAAATTACAAAAAATTAAACTAAACATTAAAACCAAAAATATAAAAAGAAATGATAATTTTAAATATTAATAAAATAATATAAAACAAAAATAATACGTATGTTGATATTCTATCACTATAACCTGACTGGCACTGAATTGAACACTACGTAATTTGGATTTTGTTCATTCTGACTTACTTGTCACTCCAAGCTCCTGTCCATTCGACTTGACCCCAAGGGTTCCGGATACGGATCAGCCTCTCTTTGTTACCGCGGTAATTTACCTAAGAGGCAATAAAACACTATTTCTACTCCAAATAGTGAATGTTCAACACGTACAAATGCATATTAAATAAACATTAATTTAATTAATAAATGTTTAAAAGTGACAAAACTCGGTCCTGACCTCTCTGAGACCCGTGACAGAATACGCATGTCCCTTCACCAGCTTCTTAAAAGTCACAGCCTCCATGTCCAAAGCATTGGTGATCTAATAAACACACACACAATCAAATTATCCAATAAAATAAACCAGACAGCAAATGGTCCTCGAAGTCCATGCATGCATGTCGGCACACATATACTGATAAAATGTATCACTTCAATTTATTGCAAGTCCTTTGGATGAAAGCAACGTAGTGTTGGGTCTCCGGGCTTGAGGGTGACGTTGTGAGACTTACATCAATAGAGCATCCCAACAGGGAACCTCTTTCCAAAGCTTTGCCGATGATGCGGTGCAAATCTTTGGGAGCACTACGCAGCTCGTACATCTCGGCAACTCCGCCCGTGAAGTCCTCGAAGCCTTCCGTGGTGGAACCGCCGGACAGAGCTTCGTACGAACCGTTCAGCCTATCAAAACAAACAGAAATACACCAACTCAACCTGTCATAATACTCATATCTAAAAAAGAAAAGAGATAAAAGGAGAGTCTCACTTTGCATAAGCCTTCTCCAGTAGGGCGCTCCAGAATTCGTTTCCCTCTGCCGAGTGAACAAACAGCAGCTTTCCTTCCTTTGTAGGCAAGCGGTCATCGATCACAACGTCCATCCATTCGCCAAACTGCCAGAACTGTGCAACAAGCCAAGCGTGCATTTAGTCAAATCTGTATACTTTATATGAACTTTGCAGAAGTAAGTCAATGTGTGTTACCTGGAAGTGAAAGATGCCTGCGTAGTCATCTGTAAAGTTTTGCCCGTGAGGTACAACCCGGTGTAGCAGCCTGTCATTTAGGGTCAGGGATGCTATGGCAGCCAGTAGCCAACAGTCACCTGTCCAGAAATATAACTTGAATATAATGTATGTACATAACATTTATTTGGTTTTATTTGGTTTTAAACACCAAACGCTGTAGATTAGCTGCTAAAGCATTGTGTTAGCAGCCCAAAGATCATGACTTCGATCCCCTGGAACACACATACTGATAAAATGTATACCTTGAATGCACTTTGGATAAAAGCATCGCCCAAATGCATAAATGTCACTATCACAAAAGTTAAGAGGCAATATGTCAACAAGAGATAAATGATAAGTTGAATTTAGTGTTGTCATGAGTGCATGCCCAAGTGCTTAGAGTCGAATCTAGAGACCAAAATAACAAACATCCACAACACTACAGCATTGTAGTTTTGGACCTTAACTCATTCCCCGCCAGCCATTTTTTTGAAAAGTTGCCCGCCACCATTTTTTGTGATTTTCAAAAATGCCTTCCAGGAAATTTTTCTTCTGAAAATATATAAACATACAAATATATCAAATGAAAGAACAAACCCTCTGCTTTCAAACAAACAATAAACAAACAAACAAAATGGGAAAAACATTTCCTATCTATATTTTTTCTCTGCTTATAAACTCTTTAATATGGGCATTTTTCTTAAAAAATATTCTTTTAGCAAAAATCTAAAATAATTGCATTTTTGTGAAGGAATTTTGTTAGAGATCAGATTCAGAACGATTATCAAAACATACACAGAGTTTAAAATGAATAAATAACGTATTGGCTTCAGTTTTTTCATAAATTGGGTATGTGCACCATCTACTGGATTATTGCAGTATTGCAGATTAACATAAAAATTCTTCAGAAACACTTTTTAACAATTTTTACAATTGTTTTGTACAAATCGTTATTATTTAAGTTATAATATATAGTTATTTTGCACCTATAGTGGTGCAAAAATTCTGTATCTTTCATTTAAAGGACCCATAGCATGAACATGTTAGCATTGCCACTTTGTAGGTGTGAGCAAAAATGTGTCGTTTTGTGTGTGTCTTTTAAATGCAAATGAGCACTCTACAGAGACTGCAGTATGTCATTTTGTTGAGCAAGTACGATCAAAATTAGACAAGGGAGGGATTGTGCGTGCAGTGTTTCTTGATTTGCACAAGGCATTAAATCACAATACTTTATTATCTAAATTAACACATTTTAACTTTTCTTTGCAAACTATGAAATGGATTGAGTCTTACCTTAGATCAAAAAAACAATTCACTCGGATTAACACACACATATCCTCAACCAGATACTGCTCAACAGGGGTACCTCAGGGGTCCATATTAGGACCCCTACTTTTCAGTTTGTATTTAAATGACCTTCCTGCTGTTTGTCCTTAAGCATTTATTCAAATGTATGCAGATGACACTGTGATTTATGTACACGACAAAACAAATGAACAGGCATCACAAAAATTATCTGCTGTCATGATCAAAATTTCGGACTGGTTAAACCAGTGTTCTTTATCACTAAATGTTAACAAAACTGCCTGTATGTATTTTAAGATTAGGAAGATTGATGAGATTTTACCAGATATATTTGTAAATGATAACAAATTACAAATTGTGTCTGATTTAAATATCTTGGAGTCATATTAGACACTCATTTAACATTTGAAAAACATGTAAAAAGAATAGTCTCTACAGTTACACCCCAGCTTAGATATTTTTTATTTATAAGGAATCAACTTTCAACAGACGCTGCAAAAACCTATCTGATTTACCTCATGGTCACAAGCAGGAAAATCTACCCTTAGATAGTTTATATAAACGTGCTATAAAAGTGTTTGATAAGAAACCTGTTAGATATCATCACTGTCTTGTTATTCAGATGCATAACTTATTTACTTTTAGCATTTTTGTTATATTGTACAAATGCATTTTAATGTACAAAATTGTAAATAATTTTGCACCTCCACCATTAAAGAAATTTATTTCATTACGCACCAATAATATAAGACAGACAAGAGCATCGTTGAGAGGCGATTGTGAGGCGCATTTTGTAAAAATAATTTACCAACTGACATTAGACAATGCACTACATTTGTGCAGTTTAAATCACATCTGAAAGGTTGGTTGAAGGCATGTCAGGCTTGTGATCATTAATTATATAATGTAGTGAACATGTTTTTATATTTCTCTGTATATATTACTGTTTAAATTGTTTTTTATTTTTACTGTGTTTAAATTGTATTGTATTTTATTGATGAATTGGTGTACTCCTGCCCAAGGACAGCAGATGAAATTTAGCTTTGTAGCTAATTCTGAGGTAGTATCATTACTGTCCATTGTCCATGTCAAATAAAGAACTAAATAAATAAATAAAAATAATTTTAAACTTCATTTAAGTTTTGAAAATCAGTCTAAATCTGATCTCTAACAAAATTCCTTCACAAAAATGCATTTATTTTTTTAAGCCCATATTTTATAAACAGAAAAAAAACTAGGATGAAATTTTTTTTCTGTTTTGTTTGTTTGTTTGAAATCAGCGGGTCTGTTCTTTAATTTGATATATTTGTATGTTTATATATTTATAGAAGAACATTTTCCTGGAAGGCATTTTGTGAAACTTTTGTTAAAATCACAAAAATGCTGGCGGGCAACTTAAAAAAAAAAGGCTGGCAGGGAATGAGAAATTTCCTTGTATTTTATATTTTTGTTCTTAAAACTAGACATATTTTTTCTTAGGCCATTTTGCTCATCAACAAAATACATCTTAATTTAAGAATTTGTAGATATTTGTACACAAAATAAGACAAAAATACTAAGTAGGAAAGTCATTTTTGCTATGTTTGCGCTGCAAAAAAATGATTTTCAAGAAAAAATTTTAGTATTTTTGTCTTGTTTTCAGTAAAAATATCAATTAATTCTTAAACACTAAATTCAAGAAAAAAATCAAGAATAATTTGCTTACCCCATCGGTTTTTTTTTCTTGTTTTATGCACAAAATCACTTAAATTTGATACTTTTGTTCTAAAAACTACAAGAAAAAGCATCTTAATTTAAGAATTTTTAGATATTTTTACTGAAAACAAGACAAAAATACTAAGAATTGTTTTCTTGAGAATCATTTTTTGCAGTGTAGAGTTATTTTCTTGGGTCGTTTTGCTCATCAAGAAAAAGCATCTTAATTTTAGAATTTTTACATATTTTTACTGAAAACAAGACAAAAATACTAAGTAAAAAAGTAATTTTTTGCAGTATACTTTTTGAAAAGATACTGCCACAGTGACAACTTTCAGATATTTTCATCACAAGTTGAACAGTTTTGTAAGGTGAGGTACCACACTGAGGCAGCAGGGGGAGACCTTCACCCACCACCATAGAAGGGAGGGGAATATGTAAGGTATAGGTGTGTAAATTAAGATAAGAGTACTTAATCATTGTACATTTTCTCATGATAAATCATCTTTTATCTCAAACAGCGTTCTTTTCAAATCACAAATCTGTTTGTTGGCTGCGTTGGGTTGAACCACGCCATTAGTAACTGTGTGTTAACTAAAGAGTTAAAAGTCGCTCTAGGTGGGATGAGGAAGCTCAACTCAATGTTTGCTGTACAAACTCATTTTGTTTGAGGGTGATGACTGTAGACCCACCCGCACAAACACACACAACCATACTGTGGCAAGCGGCCAGCAATCCCAGGATTCTCTAATGTTAGACTGCATCTGTGCCATTGTGAGTCATGGCTCAGGCATCGCGTAAACCACTCCCCAGCAGTCAGGAAATACACACATTCAAATCAAACCCACAACACACACTTCCTCTGAGAAAAAAAAAACACTGTATACAATCACAGTGGTGTAATGAAAGAGATTCACTTAAAATCCATTATTAGCGGTCAAATCGTTTATAAAATCAAGAATCTAGCTACATTTGTTTGATTTAACATTAGTAATAGTTTTTGTTTTTATTATTATGTTTAGAAAAACTGCTAATGACTACTAATGATCACAATGTGAGTCTTGGTAACAACTGTACATATATAGATTTGAATAACAAAAATAGTACATAGGAATAAATGGGTGAACTACACTTGTGACCGCTTGATATATAAATGTGCACCTTGTTTGATAAAATAATGTTTTTAAAGGATTAGTCCATAAAAAAAAAAAAATCCAGATATTTACTCACCACCATGTCATCCAAAATGTTGATGTCTTTCTTTGTTCAGTCGAGAATAATTTCTTTTTTTAGGAAAACCTCACGTAATACGTCATCAAGTCAAGAGGTCACGGAGGATGTTTGCGAAACTACGCCCCAGTGTTTACAAGTGTGGAGAAAGAGGACCATTCTGACGTTGTTGTATGTGGAATGATACTAATTAATTTCTTTGTGTCAGTTTATTGTTTAAAATGGTCCGCTAATGTGCATTTCATATATGTAACACGTGACCTTTCTATGTCATTACGAAATTACTTGAGGTCGCACTGGGGCATCACAGGACCGGAGATACCCTTACGAAAAAGAAGTTTATTCAAGTGTGCTATAAGTATACTTCTTTTAAACTTAAAATAAAAAAGTATACTTTCAGTTTACTTTTTATGTACCTCTCTAAAATGTACCTTAGGTACTTCTCAGAAATATACTTAAATTGTACTAAAGTATACTTGACCTATACTGACCGAAATGTCTAAGTATATTTGGCCTATACTTGTTTACTGACATATACTTAAAAGTATTAAGTAAAAATGCAACAACGAAAGCTACATCAAGAAAGCTGCAAAAAGCCAT
The DNA here is from genome assembly GCF_030506205.2 of Paramisgurnus dabryanus. Lineage (NCBI taxonomy): Eukaryota > Metazoa > Chordata > Actinopteri > Cypriniformes > Cobitidae > Paramisgurnus > Paramisgurnus dabryanus. The sequence goes on from NC_133360.1 coordinate 24,916,524, forward strand.
ATGAATAGCCCTGGTAAAAAATAAATATACTTTATTGTATTTCAAGTATATTTAACTTAGCATGTACCAACTTTTAATATATTGAAAGTATGCTTACAACATATTTGCTTACAATTAAACTTTTAATATATTTCAAAATAATTATAATTTAATATATTTTCTAAAAGTATACTTTAAAAAAATATACTTGGAGTTAAAGTTCTGTGCAATTTTTAAAGTATACTAATTTGAACTTATTTTAAAGTTTATTTTAGGTATACTTTATCTGTTAAAGTTATCATTATAATAATGCACTGACAGCATATTTATAAAATACATTATTTAGCATCCTTTAGAAACAGTATATTTTAAGTAAATTTTGAAAGTATATGTAGTGTACAGTACAAATGTGTATTATCTTCATGGAGAATCTTTAGTGTTAGTAAACTACTGTAGTAGTTTATTAATTTGGTGCTGCAGGTATACTTGCAAGTATTCTTTTACTATACTTTAAGTTAACTAGTAGTTTACTACTCAACTTTACTTTAAGTGAACTTAACATCATACTATATATATATATATATATATATATATATATATATATATATATATATATATATATATATATATATATATATATATATATATATATATATATATATATATATATATATATATATATATATATATATATATATATATATATATATATATATATGCACTTAAAGTACAATAAATTGTTCCTGTGTATTAATTTTTATACCTGACATATACCTTAATTGTACTTTCAATTTGAAGCTAAATCTTTCGTATGCTCAGTGAGATAATCAAACAATAAAAAAAGAAAAAAAAATATATATATAATGGGACACTACAGTGGACACTGTAGAAATTGTGAGTAAAAAAAGGAATGGAATAATTTGCAAATCTCATAAATTTATATTTTATTCACAATAGAATATAGACTATCTCTGCCCATCTTGACTTCTGAGAGGCACTGCCACACTTTTTATACCCAATCATGTTGCCAATTAAGTTGCAAATTGGTCCTTTAGTTGTTCCTTATGTACATTTAACTTTTATACTCTTATTGCTACCTGTCCCAACTTTTTTTGGAATGTGTAGCTCTAATAAAATCCAAATTGAGCCAATATTTGGAATGACATTTCAAAATGTCTCACTTCAACATTTGATATGTTATCTATATTCTATTGTGAATAAAATATACGTTTATGAGATTTGTAAATTATTCCATTCCTTTTTTACTCACAATTTCTACAGTGTCCCAACTTTTTCTGATTTGAGGTTGTATATATATCTATATATATGGCTGAACCCCCTGAATATTAACTTTCGTTCTGGACTCCATTTCCCATAATCCCGCATGCCTGGACTGATTAATCTGCACCTGAAACTCATTGGACAGCCTATATAAACTCTCTGGAAACATTCAGTCAGTGCAAAGTCTTGATTTGTACCAGCTGTCATTGCTGAGTGGTTTGCCTGCCTGCTTATCTATCTGTATTTATTGATCTTTATTTGTTTTACCCGGTTTATGAGTATGTTGCCTGCCCTGACCCTTTTGCCTGTTTCACGACTACGAGATTTGCCTGCCTTACATTGCTGTGTTTGCTGTTGTTTGACCTTGCCTGTTGGAATATGAGTGTGTTTAATAAAAACCTGCAGATGGATCCTCAGTGTCAAAGTGCTTTGTTACACAAGCAGTATACAATAAGTTACATACTAGTTTACTAAGAGTACACTAACAGAACACTTCTGCATGTACACTTGAAGTATATGACTAATAAACTACTAGTTAACTAAAAGTATATTAAAAGAACACTTGGAAGTATACCTGCAACACATAATAAGTAACCTACTAGTTAACTAAGAGTACACTAACAGAACACTTGCATGTACACTTTCAGTATATGACTAGTAAACTACTAGTTAACTAAAAGTATATTAAAAGAACACTTGGAAGTATACCTGCAGCACACAATAAGTAACTTCTAGTTTACTATGAGTGCACTAACAGAATATTTGCATGTACACTTGAAGTATAAGTCTAGAAAACTACTAGTATACTCATGAGTTCACTTGCATTACAAATGAAGAACTAATTGTGCACTAGTTTTACACTTAAAGTTGACTACTCTTACACTTATAGTACACTTAGAAGTATACTTTTATATACTAAAAGTGGGCCAATTTAGTCCCAAGCGGTATTCAAGCAGTACACTTACAAGTATACTACTAGAACATAAATGTTAGTACACTTACTACATAAAGTATACTTAAAACTATACTCCAACATTACTTAAGTATACTTAATAAAATTAACTTGAAGTGTACTTCTTTTTCGTAAGGGTAGACAATAAATTGTGGTTTAAAAGTGTATTTTTTTATTTTTCTTGGCAAATTTGACAATCGTTTCACTAGATAAGACCCTTATGCCTCGTTTGGGATCGTTTAGAGTCCTTTGAAACTGCAATTTTAAACTGCATTAAAACTCTTCAGTGTTGGGGTCCATTACAGTCCATTAAAATGAGAAAAATCCTGGAATATTTTCCTCAAAAAACGTAATTTCTTCTGGACTGAACAAAGAAAGACATCAACATTTTGGATGACATGGTGGTGATTAAATTATCTGGAAGTTTTTTTTTTTAGAAAATTGACTAATCCTTTAATGAACAGCTATATCTTTATATTTTTTACAACGCATACGGCCTTAAACCAGCATTACAATAATACATAGTAAGCAGTAAAGTAACCTGCAATTTCATGTTTCAAACAGAGATGGCGATAGAGAGCCAACAGTTACGACTGCAGCTTTTACGATATAACATTACATTGAAAAATTTATTTAGGGGACGCTTACAAAACAACGTTTTAAATTGGTAAACCATTTCATTTGTGTGGTTTGGCTGTTCGTTTACACGACAACAGCGTTTTGGGACAATGCAAACAATGCAAACAGATTCCAAAGTGCAAGTTTTTGATAACAAGACCTTGTTGTCTATGTGTACACTACGTAAACGTGAATCAGTGATAAAGATGATGTCGTCCAAATGTGTTAATTCAATCTATGGGTAATCTATTGGACTACAACAAACACACAGATTTTAGGCAACAGTTTACTTCCTGGGATTGGTGATGTAGACAAGACCGACATTATCATAATTCCTCCCGCTTCGGACTCACAGCCTGTACGTTAATTCCTGTCAGCATTGCATTGTGACCAAATCTTTCAAACATGGTAAGGAGCATCACATTTCCTGCTGACGTCAGATGTATTCAGGCCAATCACAACGTACAGATTAGCTGGCCAATTCAAATCCGTGTGTTTGAGGAAGAGAGTGAAATCTGGAGCTACAAAAATGTACGGTATGCGGAAAATAATGTGTTTTTTGACCCATAAACCACACGAACACTTTGTATTATACTAAATACACAAAATACATTTTTTTTAGCAATGAAATAGGTGCTCTTAAACACTCCTCTAACAAAGTTTACAAACTTTTAGGCTCTTTGTAGTTCAGGGTCACTTAAATAATCCTACATTGTCATCCATCTAAACCAATTCTTGATTGTTTGTTTTCATCGCTCTGTAGGATAATGCGTATGTGCAAAGGTGCAGTGTTTCTTTACAAGGTAACATCGCCATCTACTGGCCTGGCATATGTAATACAGCTTATTATTTAGTCATCTTTGCAGATTAGTGTAAATGCAGTTTAATATTGTCGCATATATATAAACATTTTAAACAAAAACTACATTGCTGTAGTGGAAACAAAGCCGTAAATACTTTGTGTTAAGGCATGCATGCCAAACCTCGTTTTTTAAAGGGGTGTACGTACAAATGTTACTGAAATGCCTGCTTCAAGTGTAGTCACATCCCAAGACCCCCAACATTACAACCAGTAGCAATACTGCTAGATAAACTGTTTTGCTTTGTATTAATCTATCATACAAACTGCAGAAAGAGAGTGACTAAACTGACTGAAATTCCACACAATAACTTGTGCAAGCATGCACAAAAATACACACCCAGACTGCTACAGTACCTGCACATACTCACCTAAAGCCCCCTGGCAAATATCTGTCCGTGTGGCCCCGCCCACAATAAACTGAGGGTTGTTTGACAGCTCCTGCAAAAACACAAGTATATACAATAGAGCAACATCAAAGGACCACTTAAAGATTAAAAGTCTTGACCAAAGTGTGTCAAAGTGTGCCACTTTGTCTCTGTCACCACGAGTTACACAATAAAGCATTTAAAGGGGCTTGTCTAAATTTTGTGTGTGAACACAGACAGGTATAAGGTAATGAATATTGTAAAACGTTTTTTTAAATGTTTTTAAAATATTGTTTTCAATTGAGTTGTCAAGATTTGACATTTCCGAAGTTTCTCAGATATAATTATGCTTTAAAGGTGCCAAAGAATGCATTGGAAAAAGGGTTAAATTGTTCTTTGATATCTACATTAAAGTTATGTGGCTTTATTAAGTGCAAAACATATCTAAAGACGATTTTAAATGTCCATTTAATACCCCAGGATTTGCCTTTAGAATGAAATGGTCTATTATTACCTTATTTGGAAGGGTCATGAATAATAATGTTGAGCTCTGCTCTGATTGGTTGTTTCACAGAGCAGTTCAGTTAAGTAGCTCTGTGTGTGTGTAAACAGATCTTATGTTTGAGTCTGTATCAGACTAAGATACAGAATTTGAGCAATAATCAATTGTTTGGAGATTGTGAATGGACGTTTCGAGTGTAAAAATATCGAAAAATTCTTAAATTAAGATGCTTTTTCTTGATGAGCAAAACGACCCAAGAAAATAAGTCTAGTTTTTAAACCAAAAAATATCAAATTTAAGCGATTTTGTGCATAAAACAAGCAAAAAAATCTGCCAATGGGGTAAGCAAATTTTTCTTGAATTTAGTGTTTAAGAAAAATTTCAAGATTTTTTTTTGCTTGTTTTATGCACAAAATCACTTAAATTGTATATTTTTTATCTAAAAACTAAACTTATTTTCTTATGTCATTTTGCTCATCAAAAAATACATCTTGATTTAAGTAATTTTAGATATTTGTACTAAAAGCAAGATAAAAATACTACGAAAAAAAGTAAAAAAAAATATTTTTCCCACACATTTGTAGATTGTTTACAACAGCTCATAAATCATCCCTTACACTAAACATTGCCCAATATGCTTTATAAAACAATAAAAAAGAAGGCAGGTCTATATTTGATCAAACATTTATCGTAATTCATGACATGTTGATGAAGAGTACACTCACATTGGGCCTCATCCACTTCACACCGCGTGTTTTGGAGGAGTTTGGGGCAAGCTCTTTAAATCCCAATGACTGGGCTATGGCGGGGAAACAGGGGTCTTCAAACATTTTCCCACTCTCCACACATTCTCTCTTCAGTTCATCATAATCTTGGTTCAGGAACTTGAGTGCTTTCTCATTGGTACCCATCCCTTCTGCCAGCAGACGCTCCTTCTGAATACGCGACGACACCCCGCCAAACGAATACATGCTGTAGCCCACCATAAACAGACAGTAGTTATTTTAACAGATACTGTACCAAGGTGACTGACTTATTCGACAGAATCAAACAAAAGTGTTGAGTAATGTTAAAGGACTGTTCCAGGTTCAATACGACTTTAGCGCAATGGCACAATGGAAGTCTATGGGCCGACTCGGTACTGTACCATGCTCAGTATTAAAATACAATCTTACATTTTTAAAATGCTAGGTTATTTTCAACCCATGGTTGTGTTTAAAAAGGACAAACCCAATCTCTGTGCTCGTGTATCGTGGTAGCGGTAATGGGTTCAAACCCAGGGGACACACAAACTAATAAAAACATTATGTATACTTAGTAATGCACTGTAAGCTGCTTAGGATAAAATGCAAAAAGGCAAATATAAATTAAGCTATACTAGGTTGTTTTAATCTCAAATTCCGGTTTGTTTTGATCAATGGTTGGGTGAAATATGGACATTTTCCAAGGGTAATTTAACCCAACGGTTTGTCCCTTTTTGACCTGAAACCCATTGGGTTTTTGGGGTGTGTCCTTAAAAATGCAAATGAGCTGATCTCTGCACTAAATGGCAGTGCCGTTGTTGGATAATGCAGATTAAGGGGCGGTATTATCCCCTTCTGACATCACAAGGGGAGCCAAATTTCAATTACATATTTTTTCACAGGCTTGCAGAGAATGGTTTACCAAAATTAAATTACTGGGTTGATCTTTTTCACATTTTCTAGGTTGATAGAAGCACTGGGGACCCAATTATAGCACTTAAATAAATTATATATATATATATATATATATATATATATATATATATATATATATATATATATATTGCTATTTTCTTTGTTTTTTAACTGAGAGATGCATCTAAACACATTCTGTGCCAATTGAAAGCATATCAAACAGGATCATAATGTTGATAATGCTTAACTTATATTGAACCTGGACCTTTCCTTCAAAGTGCCTTCACCCAAAACACAATAATGGCTCATGGGTTGCGTTTGGCAGAAATCAAACTAACAATCTGCTAAAAAGCAAAACATCATATGCACACACTAAAAGCTAGCATATAAATATCATCAATCATTTCACATTGCTAATTCAACAGCTTTCAGGGTTTTCTGCAAAGTGGTGCTGCTAAAAGGCCAGACTGCATTGCCGTTATTAGCCCATAAAAGCCAGCAGCGTTTAGCCAACACTTAGTCTAGCATGCTAAGAGAAATGCCTTCTAAACCAGACACTCGATTAGTACTCGGTAGAGAGTGGTTGGTTTAGTAATGGCTAATTTCCTGTTGTCTTGTAATGTAGTTACCGATCAGGTCTGCGGGGATAACAATGGCCTGGCTTTCGGTTGAAGCCATTTCTCTGAGCTTTAGATGAAGAACATCAGCTGTGCATTATTTAGCTATGCATGATAACATTGCAAGCTTTATATTCTTTATTACATTTTAAACTACAGCATTTGAAACAAGTATGTACCTTAACTCCTTGTGAGGGCTGCAAGCTTGGGGGAAAAAAGTTTATTCATAAACATAGTATTGAAAATGAGTCAACAAATGTAAATTGATTTATACTCAATATATGCTGCATGGTACATTGATGACATCAGATGGCAATACCATGGTATTTTGATATATATTTCAAGGTATGGAAGGATATGCACATTATTGTGTAATGATATTTGTTCACAGTATCTATTTATCCATCAATCCATTTATAAATAAAATATGTAATGTGATGTAATGATGCATCTTAACTTAATCTTTTAAACATTTCCCTTATACTGTACTGCAGTGGTAGTTCCTCAAACTAAAGTATTACAACATAACAGTTAAATAACTAGTATGCAGTTTGTCTGAGGGCAATGGGGCAGATCCTGTGGCATGTAAATACAGCATACTGATACTAAATGTCAGCTGACTTACTGATGTAAAGTCAATAGGACAGACTGGGCATCAGCACTCCAGTGTTTGTTTTAGGTTGATGAATGAATACGCCCTTAAAAACAAGGCCTACATTACCACTAATGCATTCTTTATATATTGCTATTATACATGTTTTTAATATTAAATACATTCACACACATATACAGAGTTAAATAAATGACATTTGTGTGAAATATTATGCAAGTAAGAAAATAAAAACATTAGCATTAAAAATAAAAACATTGACGTTGTAAACATTTCGGTTATTTTGAGGCTATGCTTGTGCGATTTTTATAAATAGTATTTAAAAAAACCTAGGGTAATACTAGGGTAAGGTTACACACCCTACAAGCATGAATAATTAATAAGTAACTTTAATATAAATTATGACCGCTATGTAGTATAGCGTTTTAAATGTTATGGTTCGTAATGTTTACGGTCTTCAAAACTTTCAGAAATTAAAGCTATTGGGAAATTATAACAGTTTCATCACTTGCTAGAAATACAGGACAGATGTTTTACCATAAATATACGCAGATACACATCGTAAAAAAAAAGATAGTTTAGCAAAACTTACCACTGCTTAACTGTATCTATGGTTACCAGGCCCCCGCGTGCGTTTTAAAATAGCGTAAAAGTGCCAGAATGATGAAGAGAGTAAATCAGAACAGATGATATACACAACAATCAGGGTACCGCAGTGTCCGGCCACGCCCATGAGGCAGGGCTGCCGAATGATTGACAGCTGATACGCCAAATCAACACCGTCTCACAGAAGGCTTGTTCGACTTCATGCGGCGCTGCAAGAACCGAGAGCCGGATGACGTCAAAGTACCGCGAGAACGAAATCATACGAAGTGTAACTCTCGCGACACTTTAACATCATCCGCCTGTCAGTTCTACCGGCGCCGCATGAAGTCGAACAAGCCTACTGTCTTTTATTGAAAGGACCGGAAGTCGGTAGTGCCTTTTATGGTAACGTTTAGTCAAATAAATGTATAAAACACACAAACCCGTTTCACAAGTGTTTAATAATGTCCTTTGAAAAATAATAACAGTACATACACACCTTCTTTTATGACATAGTGGTTAAAAGCGTTTCAACATATTGGCATTTGTAAACAGAGTGGCACAAGCTCATTAAAATCATGCAACACTGTAGATGTACAAACTGTCTAAAGTGCCATATACAGTTTAAAATATAAAAGTATACTTAATACCTATCTTTAATAAATCACGTAATCTTGATAATTTGATAATGTGAGGAGTGGTCCGGTTGCAGGACTTAAACCATGGTAAAGTTCAGCCACTATAAGAGACAAAATGACATGTAAATAAATAATTAAATAAGATTCATTCATAAGATTAAATCTTTACACTATGACAAACAGCATTAGTTTCTAACCTGCTGGAAGTTCAGCTCAATGGCGCCAGTCTGGTGGGGATCAAGTGTCTTGAAAATCCCTGGAAAAGGACAAGACAGACAACACGTTACAGGGCCATATATTTATGCATATTTATGCAATGTCTATATATATATTATTCAGTTCTGCACTATTATTAGTAGCAGTATGCGTAATCAAAATAGCTAAAAATGTTACAAAGGTTACAATGTTTGAAGACCAACAAGTTATAACTTGATATGGACTTACTAAACATCATCTCCAGACGCATGAGACAGGCCACAAAGTTATCAAAGTCTACGGTCATGTCTGCTTCAGCGAAGCGTGCCACCAGCAGCTGAAAAATGGCGTTATTAAGAAGGAAACCTAGAAGATAAAAGACAACATACGCTGTGAACCCACTGTATGTGATCTGTGGTCATGTGATCTATGAAAATTTGCTCAACTCACCGGCCTCCTTCAGTGCCATGCGCATCTCCGGAGTGCTCATGGTTCCTGAACCATCCATGTCATTTTTCTTGTAGATTCCCTACGATGATCAAAATAAAAAACATTACGCATCGAACCATTCTTTTAAATTATTGCAAATTAAGAGGAGTCTTACGAGGTATCTCTGCACTTTCTTCCAAAGCGTAGCAAACTCTCCCAGTCCCAATTTCCCATTGCCACTGTCCTGAGATATAGTTAATGGAAACTTAGAGACTATGATTGATACGGATTTTATGCAAATGAGGAGTGATGCAATAGGTCCGATCTCGTTTCATCCACATCCTAAATTCAGTTTCACACAACCAAACACAACGTAATCACTAACAAACTAACAGGCCATGACAAAGGCTTTCCGCCAAACACCAAATTCCTGTCATTCCTGGAGCGTGCACATACGTCACGCTAACATAAACATGCCGAATGTGTACGCTTTGCATCTGAGAGGATACGTCCATGAGGTTCACCATAACTCGACACGTCTCCATACTAAACCCGTCTGTTTTTATGTCAGTTCCTGCGAAACGTCACAACACAAAATCCCTTAGATACTGTTTGAGTATTTTTAACATACTGTTATAAAAGGATGCAAGAACACTTACGTTTTGCAATAATTTTGTTCATGATTGTCTGAAGCTCCGAGGCTGAGATTTCCATGTCCTAAAGAGAGAAATACAGAGTTGGTGTTGCACTTTTAACGTAATATAAATGTTTACTTCTACTATAAGCTTTCTCCACTCACAGCTCCAGCTAGTTTTGTAAACAGACCCCTGAAGCCAGAATCCACCTCAGCATCCGACACTTTCTCCTGAAAACAAAAGCCATCAGAGTACAAACTTGAGCTTTATCTGCAAAATGTAAGGCATAATACCATTTACCACATTCAAAAAGTATGTCACAGTGGACAATATTAAAACATTTTAAAGGTGCAGTGTGTAACTTTTAGGAGGATCTAATGACAGAAATGCAATCGTTTATACATACCTATGTTATCAGTGGTGTATATCTTAAATAATGAACTGTTATGTGTTTATTACTTTAGAATAAGCCATTTTTATCTACATACAATGCAAATTCCCTTACATGGATGTCGCCATTTTGTGCCACCATGTTTCTAAAGTAGCCCTAAACAGACAAACTGTGTTTTGTCTTAGGGGCCGATCACACCAAATGCGTTTATGGGGTAGTGAACGTTATGCGCGCTGTTTATATGCGCTGAACGCCTTGCGTTTTTTGCTGCCTGCCACAACATGCGTTTTTGAAGGAACGCTAAGTGTGGAAAAGCGCCCAATGTTATTCGCGTCTTTCCATTGTCCAATCGAATGAGGGGGGAGGCGGGTCTTCCGTTGTAGTGCCGGAAGTTTACAGTTGTTTGAAACAACTGGACTGCAGTCACTCACTGTATTCTGCGTGTTTGTGTGGTGCGCCCTGCGTTTCCACGCATTTAAAACGCGTTTGGTGTGATTGGCCCCTTATGTTGGGTTCACACCAGACGCATTTGAGACGTCAAATTCGCGTCTATCGCGCGTAGTTGGACGCTTAAACATTTTAATGTACTCGCATGAAAGCCACACGTGAAATTCTAGTTATCGAGACATTCACGCGGAAATTTGCGTCATGGGAGGGCCTTCTGCGACTCCATCACTACTAGAGGAAGCTCCTGATTGGTTAACGTGGCACGTTTTTCCGCCAAAGTTCAAAAATTTCAACTCGCGCTTTCCTGCGGCAACGCTCAATTCGAGCCATTCGCGCAAACTAGACACGGGGATGAGGCAGAATTGCGTCTACCGCACCTAACGCCTCATTCGCACCACGAGACCTCCAGACATGCGTCAACGCGTCTTTACATTGAAATCACTCGCACTTGACCCTTCTACCATGGCTGCATTAGACAACAACATGTTTGTCCTTTGGCAGCTACCGTAGATTCTCTATGCGTTTCAGGAAGCAGTGGACTGAGTCGTTAGTTGCAATTCATGATCTCACTGCTAGATGCCGCTAAAATCTACACACTGCACCTTTAATGCCACGGTTGATTTTTAAAGTCACTTTAGCACAAACTGTGATCTGAGTTGCTTACTTCTGGTAAGTTAGCCTCCACAGGGTCATCACAGGGTCTAAAAGAACCATAAAATTGGACAAATTAGCCAAATTTCAAATAAATTCAGATATATAATGGATACATTATAGATACATTACATCGTCTCAGTCTGTTTTTCGGAAAACACGCGCAGACAGAAGTCCCCGTCCTTGTGGGGCTCGAAGGTGGACGGTACGACGAGGTACTCTCCAGGCGGCAATTTGAAGCGTGTTGATACCTCTCTCAGGTTAATAAAGGTCTCAGAGCGAGCTTTCTGAGCGTGTGACAGGAAGAAATTCTTATCCAGGTGCACGTCCCGTTGACCATGAAACTGTCAAAGAAATTAACCAGTCAGTGAGCTCGCCAACAATATTCTTAAATCTGTTTGGTCAAGAAGGAGAGAATCCACGCCCCTCTTTAAAGTTTAACACTTACCTGTTCAGGTAGCTGTGGAAACACAAAAAACAGCATTAGAAGAACAGGACTGTCAGTTGATCTAAGTGGTTTTACATTAGCATTAAGTCGCTATGTGGTTGCTAAGGCATCGATAGGGAACTAAAAAACTTTTTCAATTAATGAAATTTCTATAAAACTTGCCACGCCTCCCAGTTTAGATCAGATTATCTTTACTGTCTCCTCTCACCTCGTAGATCGCAAAACCAATAGTGTGCATGTCCTCTCCAGCTTTTCTGAGGCGCCGCCGGTTTTTCTGGATCAGACCAATCACAAAACTGCAGCCCACCTCATTATCGCTCGGATCGTCGTCCTCCTCGTTCAGCTTTATAACAAACTGAGGATTCATCCAGAATGTGTCTGTAAAACAATACATATATTACCAGATACGATCCTGTCTGTGAAAACCCACCTAAAGTCATTTCTTTTGTGATTTACTGTCCTCCTACATCATATAAAGAATATGCTGTGAAAATACAACCTTGATATTTTTTAATATTTTAGTCTTTGTATAACTGTGTTGTAATCTTACAAGCATTATTTCTGCAGCCGCCAGCAGTGGAGCCTTTCCTCCAGGTGCCATCGTAGTTATTAACAGCCCAATGTTTTACAGTATCACTGGTTAGGGTGTCTGGGGTCAGCGTGCAGATCTCAAGACGAGAATAATTCCTTAGGAACTCTGAGAAGGCCATCCTGAACGGACGCAAACAAGATAAATCTTACACAAATGCCCCCAAAAAGCCCTAAATGTGCCACATCAATAGACAGATAAGTAAATCTACCAGAATTCGCCATCCTCAGCGCTGTTGTTTGGCCGCTCTGATGGATCCACACTGTTCCATTCAGATGAACTGAAAGAAAGATAAACATATTGTATATTAAAATCATGTTTTTAATATTTGGCAGACGCTTTTATCCATAGCAACTTGTGTTGCTAACACAAAGCTTTACCTTAAAGGCGGGTGCATGATCTCTTAAAGCCAATGTTGAAATCGCCTAAACATACACGCCCCCACCCCAACAGAATCTGGACCTTTTTTTTGATAGACCCGCCCCACACCCAACCCAGGCAAAGATGTTGGTTAGTAGACACGCCCCTTACTGCTGATTAGCTACAAGTGTGTTTTAGTAGTCGGCCCGACTTCCTTTTCCAAAGTGTTTTCAAAAATCAAGCACCCCGACTTTAAGTAAGCATACAGTTAGCAAACAAGAGATTTAACCAATTATTGTAACTATTGAATATATACCACATATATACCACCGCAGTACATAATAAATGAATGAATGAATGCTACCCAGCAAGCAATTTTGTGTTTAAAAGATGTCTAATAGCCACACTTGTACAAAATATGCAGCATTTATGTCAAATTAGCATACATTTTTATGTTACTTTAACTTAACAAATGAAGTTAAACAATTTTAGCTTGTTTTTATAAGTTATGGCAACGTATCACTAGTCAAAACTTAAAATAGTTTGTTGAATTGACTTGCAAAACCAGACTGTTTTAACTTCAAGCTGCATATTTTTAAACACAGTCCAGACGTCTAGGCTAAAACAATATTATTACGCATATTATTACTGCGCCCGTGGTTGAAGTGCTGCAAACTAAGTGCTCTTCCGCCATACATTATAGTTCTAATTTTTTATCCGCTTAAAAAAATTGCCACGTTTTATTTTGTGCCACCATACTTACTCGTGTAACTCCTCTTTAAATAGAGGAAACATGGAAGTGTTTGGTGGCTTCTAAATTCATTTCTGTTTGGATCCTAAGGAATGAATGGGGCTAGGCTAAATGCTAACACATTCACGACGCGCTGTACAAAGATGAAGTGCACGCATTGAAAAAAGATAGGTATGTATTAATTCGTCTATGTTGAGGTAAGAACATAGTAAAATATTGAAAAACGGTGGTGTGTTCCTTTAAGTTATTTTGGCAAAAATGACATGTAACCAAATTCATGGTGTGTTACTTAGCCAAACTATATTAAGTCTATAGTTAACCTAGACAGTGAAATGTCGGCTACTGCTTGCTAGGTAGCCTACTGTACATATATTGCACAGCTACTATCTTTGCAAAGACAAACTGTCAGACTTGGGTGTGCCAAATATATTGAATACTCATTAGGAATGAAGATCCTGTTTTTATAGTTATAGTTTTATAGTTATTTTCACAGAATGACCTGGGGAGGAAGCTTTGATTAAATGACATTATATTTGGCTGACGCTATTATCCAAAGCAACTTGCAGTGCATTCAAGGTTTACATTTTATCAGTTTGTGTGTTCCCGGGAACACCCATGACCTTTTGTGCTGATAATACCAACTGAGCTACAGGAACACACAACGTCTCAGCGTGTCAGTTCCAGTTAGATATTTTAATCAATGCAAAACTTATTGTGTGTATTGTTGTGTAGGGTTGACTATAACTAAAGCATACTTGTCACTCCAGGCCCCGGTCCACTCCACCTGACCCCACGGGTTCCTCATACGAACCAACTTCTCCAAACGTCCACGATAGTTCACCTGAGACACAAATATGAACTCATAAATATAAAAATTTATTACATTGTGTAATGAGGATTAAAAATAACTAGATTTGTACCTCAGTAGCCCCTGTAAGGGAGTAGGCATGGCCTTTCACAAGCTTCTGACGGGTCACAGCTTCTGAATCAGCAGCGCTGGTGATCTAAAACAATGGAAATAGTCATAGAGTAAGCAAATAGGATGGGAATTACAGTAGCATGAATGATAGTATATATTTATATGTATATGAGCAATTCCAGCATTATGGAGGTGACAATTTCAGTCAAAAATAACATATGTTATGGATGTGAGAAAAAAGGACACAAGTTTTTGCGATACAACATACTTTATAGGTGAATAAAAAGCATAAACCAGAGGCAATAATACCCAACAAATGCAAAGGGGACGGCTCTTCAAATAACAAATGTGACCCTGGCCTAAACCACAAAACCAGTCATGTGGGTCAATTTTTTTAAATTGACATTTATACATCAACTGTAAGCTGAATACACTTTCCATTGATGTATGGTTTGTTATAATAGGACAATATTTGGTTGAAAAAACAGTTTGAAGATCTGGAATCTGAGGGTGCAAAAAATATAAACAATATTGAGAAAAATCGCCTTTTAAAGTTGCCCAAATGAAGTCCCTTGCTACACATATTACAAATGATAAATACATTTTTATATTTACAGTAGGAAATTTACAAAATATCTTCACGGACAATAATCTTTACTTAATACCCAATTTTTTTTTGCTTAAAATGTGTATAATTTTGACCCATGCAATGTATTTTTGGCAATTGCTACAAATATACCAGTGCGACTTGTGACTGGTTTTGTGGTCCAGGGTCACACAATATGTATTTTATTTTATTTTATTTTAAAAAACTTAGAGACCTCGGTTGGGAATTAAAGCAACCAAAAAATTTACATCTGAGATATCAGTAGGGTTAAAACATTTGGTTAAAACTTGGTTGGTTGACATTTGCATGGAATTGCTCATATTTAAGGGACGGGGCTTAGCAACCAGTAAGCTGTGTTTATAATTGTATTATAGGTCTGAATCGGGTGTTCCCAAACCATTGTCATTCCTATTGTCTTTAACTGAACTGTTCTTTACAGCAGAAAATAATATGTTTACAGCCTGGTACATTAGCTATTTTTGGTCTAAATAGCTAAGTTTGCCTTTCAGGGAGGTGAATTATTTTGCAAGTCATTCGTTTAAATTATATTAACTCTTTCGCCGCCATTGACGAGATATCTCGTCAATCAAGAGAAAACGCTTCCCTGCCAATGACGAGGATTTCCGGCTTTCTGCAATACCTTCCACAGCTTTTTAAACCTGGAAGTATTGCCCTATGGCAAGCGGCTTCATGTCCGTGTCTGTTTTAAAGATCGCTCTGAATGGGATCTCTATGAAAAGTCTGTCACAAAAATGGAATTATCTCTGCTTGTTGCTCAAAATGTGGTGTTTTTGCAGAAACCTAACCATATTCAAATGCTGATTACAAAAGAACCACTAAAGGTAGGATGAAACGTTTTTTTTTAGTGATGGACCGATGTATCGGCCGCCGATATTTATCGGCCGATTTTTGATGAATTTGAAACCATCGGCATATCGGCAATAGCACGAGAAAAACAATCGGTATCTGCCTGTTAATTAACTGCATAAAGAAATCCATTATATGTAAAAAAAACGAGTTAATGTTGTTAATAAAATAAATGCTGAACAGCAAAAACCACCTTTGAAGGTTGTCATGCTGTCTTATTATATTTGTTTTAGCTTAATTTGTGTCTCTCTTATTATGTTGGTCAGTTGAATGTTAATTAGATCAAATCCATTTTCAGTAAAAATAATTTGATGCAGAAATAAACTAGCAAATAGACCAACTGTATAGTATTGTATACAAGTGTTTAATATCGGTATCTGCATCGGTATCGGCCAGAAGTTGTCTGTTTAAATCGGTATCGGTCCAAAAAAAATCCTATCGGTGCATCCCTAGTTTTTTTTTTTAAAGCAGAGGGTCTGTTCTTTCATGTGGTATATTGTATGTTTATATATTTAAAGAAGAACATTTTCTGGAAGGAATTAAACTTTTGTGAAAATCATGAAAAACGCTGGCGCTGGCCAGAGTTAAAGGGGTCATAGCGTAAAAATCTGACTTTTTCCATATTTAAGTGCTATAATTGGGTCCCCAGTGCTTCTATCAACCTAGAAAACGTGAAAAATATCAACCCAGTAACTTAGTTTGGAAAAGCCATGTTCGGCAAGCATGTGAAAAATTAGGTCGTTCAGATTTCGCCTGTTTTGTGAGGTAGGTAGCAAGGCGAATTACAATAATACCGCCCCTTAATCTGCACTATCCAACCACAGCACTGCCATTTAGTGCAGAAAGAAAAAGAGAAAAAATAATTGAGAGCACAATTAAGTTTCAATTACAACAAACCACCATCATTGTGATCAGTGTTTGCACTTCATAAGCTCTTTAAATGACACACCCAAAAACAGCACACTTTTGCTCAGGCCTACAAAGTGGCAATTTTAACATGTTATAATGAATTATCTGTGGGGTATTTTCAGCTAAAACTTCACATACTCACTCTGGGGACACCAAATATTTATGTTACATCTTTAAAAAAATCTCATAATATGACCCCTTTAAGCCTTAAAGATCTGCATAATTGAGGGCGTGGCCACTTGAGCCACAGCTACGGACACTAGGTCCATATTTTTTAGGGATGCACCGATACCGATACTGGTATCGGCCTCGATACCACATTTTCTAAAGTACTCGTACTCGTTAAAAGTCCCCCGATACCTGGAATCGATACCACGGTCTGAGAAATGTCTATGTTTGAGCGGCGTGTAAGGGGTTAATGCCTCGTGTTGTCCAAAGAGGCAGAGTTTACAACAAACTGGAAAACTAGTCCTTTGTTTTTTTTGTTAAATTATATGACTAATGCTGTTACCTGTAAATTTAAATCATGTTTTTTTATTAAGTACTTGGTATCGGTATCGGCAAGTACTGAAATTCAAGTACTCGTACTCGTACTCCAAAAAAGTGGTATCGGTGCATCCCTAATATTTTTGCAGTCTATGGTCCCAACCCTTGATTTGAAAACCCCTGGTCTAAATAATAATTCCCTTGTTACCTCCAATTAAACTGATATTAAAGATTGATTTAAGTCTTCTAGTACTGCAGTACACTCTCCGAAAAAAGGTACACTGTAAAAAATACTTTGCTGCCTTAACATTTTTTGTTGAATCAACTCGGATTTACAAGTCATTTCAACGTACAACTATTTATCTTGACTAGAGATGAGTTGTTATAACTACAGGTGAGTTGTTATAACTTATAAACTTATGACTTTTCTCAACTATATTATAAGTTGTGACAACTCAT
The DNA here is from genome assembly GCF_030506205.2 of Paramisgurnus dabryanus. Taxonomy (NCBI): domain Eukaryota; kingdom Metazoa; phylum Chordata; class Actinopteri; order Cypriniformes; family Cobitidae; genus Paramisgurnus; species Paramisgurnus dabryanus. The sequence continues at coordinate 24,934,334 of NC_133360.1, forward strand.
CTCACTTGACATGACTTGTAAATCTGAGTTGATTTAACAAAAAAATTTAAGGCAGGTACAAAAGTTGTCATTGGGGCAGCAAAAGTATCATTTTGTACCTAAAAGGTTGTAATTCCTAGAACTGGTACCTAAAAGGTATATATCTGTACCACGATGGTACATATTAGGACTTTTTTTAAAGGTACCATCCCAGAAAAAAGTTGACATAATTTATAAATTCAAGTTGTTGTTAAACTTTAAAGTTAAAGTTAAAGTAACATAACAATGTGTGTTGATTTGAAAAAAATCCTACACATTTTTAACAGTGTAGTTGTAGTTATTAGGAAATGACTAGCCCAAAACTAAAATAGTATGAAGACGGGTATATTAATCTTACATCGATGGAGCATCCCAGTAAAGCTCCAGCCTCCAGGGCTTTCTTGATGATCTGAAACATGTTCGAGGGTGCTTTACTCAATTCGTAGTTCTCAGCGATGCCCCCGGTGAAATCCTCAAAGCCCTCAGTGGTGGAACCTCCAGACAGAGCCTCATAACAGCCATTCACCCTTAACAAAACAAATCATTAGTGTTAAAAAAACTGCATGTGTGCACACGTCTGCTGCCTCGTTGAGATAAACTATTGTAAAATATTGTTATTGTTAATCTCAATTACAGAATCCACCGTAATATTACACAAAGATTACATATACTGTTGTAAATACATACTTTAGGTACAATTGCAACACATAATAGGTGGCTTAAGTTAATGTGCATGTTTGGATGGGAACAGCAAAAGCAAAGAGAAATGCCTAAGAAGGGCGTCACAGCACTAGGCTAAAATATATACCACAACATGTGACACACCCTTATTCCAGGAATACACCTGTGTGATGCAAAACTTTGTAATTCCTAGAACTGGACAAAAACTGTAGACCGGTGGTCACCAACCCTGTTTCTGGAGCTGGCTACTTTAAATCCAACCCTGCTTCAGCACACCTGCCTAAACTTTTTGAGTAGCTGTGAAAATCTTGACTAGCAGGTTCGGGTGTGTTTGACCAGGGTTGGAGGTGAACTCTGCAGAAAAAAGTAGATCTCTAGGAACAGGGTTGGTAAGCAGTGCTGTAGACTGTTGTTAGAAGTACAATACGTTAAAGGAGAGGAAGGTATTATTATTATGGGGTGTATACACCAAGGCGTTTTTGCAGGAACACCGTGCTTTTCAAAAACGCCAGCAGCTGTCGTTTATTTCCTTTCTATCCTCATTCAGAAAAGATATTCGACTTTTAAATGCTCATCAATGTCACTTTTCACTCAGCCTTCCAATCACAGTGAAGGAGGGGTGGGACTAATACTACAACAACCAACCGGCGCATCGTACAATGACTGGTAAACTAAAAAATAAGTATGATAACAACCAAAGCACTTACTGTAGCTGAAAAACGCTGGCAAGCACCCACAGCCGTGTCCACCTGTTGTTTTCAGGCGCATTTAAACGCTTTGGTGTACATGGCCCCTTACTTATTATTGGCCTTAGGGTAGTATTAAAGGCGGAGTGCACGATTTCTGAAAACCGCTTTGGAAAAGGGAGTCGGGCCGACTACCAAAACAGACTTGTAGCCAATCGGCGTGTTTTCTAACCAACATCGTTACCTGGGTTGCGTGTGTGTGGGGCGGGTCTATCAAATGAGGGTCCAGATTCTATTGGGGAAGGGGCGTGTTTGTTTGCGATTTCTAATGTAAACATTGGCTTTCAAACATTGTCCACTAAATAGCCAAATGATTAACCAACACAAGGAGCAGGGGGTGTGGAACAGGGATAAATTGCTGGATCTTCCAACCAAGTTGCGTTACAAGTATACATTTATTACTTTGAATTTACCAAGGGGCAACCTTCTGATCTCTCTGATGAAGCCATGGACTGGCTCCAAAAGGGAGTCAAGTCCAATTGATCCCATGTTAAAATACCCAATTTCACAGCAAAAAATTATATGTTTAAAGCCTGGTACAAAAATTGTTTTTGGTCTGTATAGCTAATTTTGCCCTTCATGACAACTGTAAGGTGGGTACATTTTTACAACTCATCCGTTTAAATTACATTAAGCCTTATGCTACGTACACACCAATTGTCGCATTACTCACTCTAGATTACTCGCAGGATTTAACTTCGTGTCATGTGAGTTTTCTGCTCAAGATCTTCAACTTGGGCAAAGACGCGTTTGAGGTGAATAGCGTGTGTTTTCGCAGCAAATGCGCCGCCCATATCGGATATTCGCATTGCCCAAAGCGAGGATGTGTCTGATCAGAACCAGCCACTTCAGATTCACCCACATCCCGCCTCTTTACCCATTTTCGGTCATCCACGAAGCTATCCGCGGTGACGCGATGCTAAGATGGCGAAAACAAGCCCGCCAACTATTGGCTTCAAAAAGCTCTTCACAAACCTACTGTATGACGTTACGGACACAACCTCGATATTTTTACAGTCTATGGCAGGGATGTCCAAAGGGGTGCCCGTCCGCCCGCATAGAGTCTGTGAGGTGCCCGTCAAAGCACATTCTATTAATAATCTCAATTGTAATGTTTATTTTTTACATATTTTAATATTAGCTTGGCTTGGTTTAAGTATGTTAACATTTTAAACAATACTAAAAATATCAAAAAGTAAAATTAAATAAAATCAACGAGTAGATTATATAAAAAAGTAGCCCTCCAGATTGTTTTATCCATTGCCCACAAAAAGTTTGGAGATCCCTTGCCTAGGGTATTTATTTGCATGCATTTAGGAAATTATTTTATCCAAAGCGATTTATGGTGCATTCAAAGTATACATTTTATTAGCATGTGCATTGCATGGAAATTAAACTCATGACCCTGAACCCAAGATGTGGCCAAGCACTACGCTCTACGAGCTGAGTTACAAGAAAGTTAAATTCACATAAATTACCCAAAATTTTTCTTGTAATTCACAATCGTCCATATTTATTAAGGTTAATGTTAATTTTTATATTTATTGTAGCTTAGCGTCAGTCCATAACTATTGCCTCTCTATCGCCATCTCTGTATAAAACATGAAATTGCAGGTTACTTTATGTATTTATTAATACTTGGGTTGAAATCAAACAAATTGACGTTTCCTGCAAAATTATACCTAACAGTTCAAATTATAAATCATTATTATAAGCCTTATGTTGTGAATCAACTGCTAATTTTTACAGAATGCAAAACATTTATTCATGTCATTTACAATGCATTAACCAACAATTATTTACACCGGCTTAGATACTAGGTTGTTTATTTTAAATGATTGACAGCTCTCCAAAAACAACACCAAGTCTGTTCACAGAGTGCAATTCCTACAAAATAAGCTGAATTTCCGGTTGAGGCGGGTTGAGCATGACTGCTGTGAGTTCAACACACACATAAAAACACATGCAAACACACACAAGGACATACTTAGCATAGGCCTTCTCCAACAGGGCACTCCAGAATTCACTTCCCTCCGCCGAGTGAACAAACACCAGCTCGCCATCTTTCACCGGCAGTCGATCGTCAATGACAACATCCACCCACTCGCCAAACTGCCAGAACTGAAATAAAACAAAGTAAATAAAGTATAGAGTCCAGTCAAGGTAAATGTGAAAATGTATGTTAAACCTGAAACAAATGTATGTTAGGTTAGGTTGACACAAACAAAAAATACATGCTGCAACATGATAAAATGCAAATCGGCTTACTACCATGCACATTGTTTATGTGTTACGCGCAATATAGTCTCATTTAAATTCATAATGCATTCAAATTCATCACATGGTCATGCATGTGACCCATTTACCACACCATTGTAAACTTATATACCTGGAAATGGAAGATTCCAGCATAGCAGCTATCAAAGTCTTGCCCGCTGGGCACCACTCTGGCCAAAACATCTTCATTCAGGGTCAGAGATGCTATGGCCGCTAGCAGCCAGCAGTCCCCTATAAAATAACCGAGAAAGGAAGTTAGACTCATCTGTGTTTCTGCTCTGTGGTCTGTAGTCAAAACCAACAGTCTCGCATACAAACGTTATTTAACATGCAACCCCACATTAGTGAATCAATCTTGGGTACAAAACACTAATAAAACTGACTGGGCTTTTCAAAGGTTCGAGCTTGGGAAAGCACCAAGTGAAACGAAAAGGGGTTCTGCCATCTAAAGTATAACGTGACATAACAAGCAAATGTGCTTGTGGTTTTAAAGTCACGCACGTGGTAAGCTGCAAAGTCTGAGACAGCGAATGCATGTGTGTATTGTGTGTTGTGTCTATGCAAGGTAATAGGTTATGTATGCAGTCTGACACATGCATGTAAACTTCCTTGTTGCCATACAGCAGCTAGGTTTAATTTTAACTAAATAATTACAGTCTTTTATTGCAGCCTTTTAAACCATGCTCGTTTCTGTTCAACCCCCAACCCTGGGGGGTTCTCCATTCAGATGGTTTATATTAAGTTTAGCTTTGGAATTTGGGCAACGACAAACATAGAGATGAAAACAAGAGAGGTATGCATGCATATGATTATAGTAGTAGGGAAATACAAGTGAAAAAACACTAAAAAGAGAAACTGTGAGAACTAGATACGCATCATTTAAACATGACACACCTTTTTTCTTGGTGTTGAACTGTATTCAATTTACAACGAATTCAATTCATTGGTAAAGTTTGGTATTATAAACATGTCATGGTCTTGGCATTCTATGTAATCCACCTTAAATGCCACAGACTTTTAAGGTGGATTAAAATGCACAACAAATATGTGCATTTATTTTGAGTTTCAAACTTTGTTTTTGATGACCAAATGCAAAATTGCATTTAAATTAGCACATTTTTAGACTGTAGCTGACAATACATTTTCTCTTAGAAAATAATCGGCATAAAAAAAATGGAATTTCTGGTTGGGGCGGTTCATTGCTGTAAAGTCTAATGACTCTCGGAAACCCTATTAGGTGAGGAAAGTAGCAAAAGAAACAAGAGTGTTGACTTAAAACCAACGTTGTCTGTATAAGAGGATTATTTATTGACTTAAAGCCAACGTTGTCTGTATAAGAGGATTATTTGTTTACACAATGATGGATCATGCACGGAAATGATTTAGATAAGCATGCACAAACAATGATTATTAACTTTACCTAGCGCTCCTTGGCAAATATCTGTCCTTGTAGCTCCACCAACGATGAATTGAGGTTTTGAGCATAGCTCCTGCATACAACATCAAAACACCACCCATGTAAAAATACTGTAGTATATTAATAAATTCCTAGATACTTTAGGCGGTTTAAATATTAAAAGTATACGAAAGCATGTATTATAGTTGATAAATCCACTATATAACACTATAGTATACATTAACAAAGTGTAGTAATCACTATAATGCTCTAGAGTAGTACAATTTACTATAGTAAAAATGTAAGTATACTCCATGAAATTTTCATGTGGGAACATTTTAAATGCAAAATCATAAAATGCAATTTAGGTTCGTGTTTGTTACCTTAAGGTAGTATTCACGATAAAAATATAGTAAAAACAATAATGTTTTATAAAAAAGAATGATTTGTAATTGAATAAAAATATGGTATAAACAATACGTTAAGGAATGATTTACATTAAACGCGTGGGTCCTATTCCTAGAACAAATGAAATAATGTAAAGATTAACAGTCACATTATTTTATTATGCATTTCCTCCTCATATGGTTAAAACGCGCAACAAAGGTTTACCTGTTTGACACACCTCCCTAAAACGCGACGCAAACACATCCGTCTGAATCATATTCACATGAACCAATAAAATAGTAGGTGTGTACGACCTAAAAGCAGCGCTGCGCAGAGCGATTCGCTTATGACGTCGACGTACAGCGAGAGCGACTCCAAAACATCATTCCATTCGCTCTCGCGTTACTTTGATGTCATACGCCGAACAATCTGCGCAGTTCCGCATGAAGTCACACTTAAAAGCGCAAACAGGTCCTGTTTAAACACTCTTAAATGCAAAAAAGCACTAAACTGGAAGAAACGGATGATGACAGACCCGTATAAACTCAAGTGTAAAATAACAGACAATCGATTTCCCGTTGAATCTTTACACACGCAATATTAAAACTTTTCTCCTGAAACTTTTTAGTAAGCATACCCCTGGTCTTTTCCATACTATTCCTCTGGTTTTGTAAGAGCCAGGTCCGAGTTCTTTAAAGCCCAAGGATTCGGGTGCGGCTGAGAAAGTCGGGTCCGTGAAGAGAGTCCCGTTACTGAGACATTGACTCCTGAGCGCCTCAAAGTCTTGGTTGAGATACTTATGCGCATTGGCGTTTGTTCCAAACCCTGCAGCTAGCGCTCTCTTCTTGGCCAGGGCAGATGCAACTCCCGACATTTTCCACCTACGTTCGTGGAAGCCCAAAAAATAATATGTAGGCTATAGTTGCAAATGTCTTGGTTCTTCTAGTTAACTACGATTCTCCGCCCCAAACTTTCCAGGCGTGGTCAGGCTGTCATGAGTCGGTTTTGCGCGTTTTACGCATGCAGCGCAGAACAGGAAGAATATAAAAAGCACAATGTCAAGGTTTTTCTGGGATATTATACCTTTATCTATTATAAGCAATAACAATAACGTGTCATGTTTGTTGTGGGAAATTTTTATTGTGTAAAAAAATAAATGCTGTTTTATTCCACGTGACAGGATGCTTTATACTGTTTACTAGAAAACTTACTTTAGTGTTTTTGAACCTTACCATAGTAAATATTAAAGTAGTTATACTAATACAGCGTTTGCTACAGTTTATAGTTTAGTAGCTTAACTACATTATAAACGAATTGTTTTTTTTACAGTTTAATGTAATATAGGGTACTCTTACTAAAGTTTTACCTTTAGAATTATTGTAAATGGGTGCACCGCCATTAGTGTCAATATGTGCGCTATTTGTGCACACAATTCGTTTTGGATGTGTGACATTTTAGGGCAGCGGTCACCAACACAGCTGTTCCTGGAGATTTACCCTCCTGCATACTTTAGATCTCACCCTGCTTCAGCACGCCTGCCTCTAAATTTTAGGTATCCGTTAAAAGCTTGATTAGCAGGTTCAGGTGTGTATGTTTGGGGTTGGAGGTGAACTCCAGGAACAGGGTGGGCGACCACGGTTTAAGAAAAATAAAAAGTATAAATTGCTCAACACTGCCATCTGCAGGATCTTAAAGGTATTGCACGTGCATTCTCTTCTACACACTGTATAAAAGTTTTTACTGTAAGCCTTTAATTCGTCATTTGAGATGTCGGTCTGAGTATTTGTTTAATTTTTTTAACATTAGACTATTAAATGAAATAACATTGCAGCCGATTTCCCATATGGCAAAAACATATTTTTAAATATATTTCAAAATATTAGCCAAAACATATATTTTGAAATATGTTTACAAAATATATTTTTCACCCATATATTTTTTGGCTTTTTGTATATTTTGAAATATATTTTAAAAATAAATATCTTTTAAAGCATTAAAAAATTTTATTAGCCCTCCACATATTTCTAACCAAGGGAATATATTTAGGTAGCATTGAAAGAAATAGAGTTGGGTCCGAGTCCACCTTTGTCGAGTACGAGTCAAGACCAAGTCCTTTAACATCAAGTCCGAGTCCAAGTCCGAGTCCAAAAGGGTCCGAGTTGGACTCAAGTCCGAGTTCTTAAAGGCCGAGTCCAAGTCGAGTCCAGAAAGTAATTAAATTGAAAAAGATACAAAATTTGTATTGTAAATGGTTACTTTCTATTAATACTTTAACCTTTCAACCCATTTAACCAATGGCAATATAAAAATGTAATAAAAATACCTCTATTTCATATTGTCATTGCCATTGAACATTTTTATTCTATGTCAATTAGTTTCCTATCAAAACTGATTTCAAAGAAAAGAAAGGGATATAGAGGTATCTTCTTTTTACTAGATGTCTAGCAAATAAATTCTCTATGATTTTCGTAAGCAAAACAAATTATTGCTGACTTTGAGGACATCGATCTAGCCACACATTGATGTGTGTGATGTGTTAGTCTGCAAGTATGATGCGACTGGCTGCTGCCTGCCAGTGTGTTGCAGTGAAATAACAGGAGGGGAGACGGTCCCGTACACACTGCATATTAATTCGGTTGTCACTTCATCTTTTAATACTTAATCCTGTTCTGTACACACACACTTCAGTAATTTACGGTATTTACGTACAAAAAAGCCGAGGACCTGGCAACACTGCAAGACCGCGCGCTGTGAAACAGCCTCACAAAAGAAGCGTACAATACACAACGCCCGGACGGAGGTTTATTGCAAAACACAATGCTGTTAGATTATTTTGGTCAAAGCTGTGAGTGATAAGCACGCGAGACGGCAGAACGTTGCTATGGTTATCTCTGTGTCAATCATCACATTTTCGGGAGTGAGTCTTGTTCCACACAGACATGAAACTAACATTTAGGGGATTCACTCCCGCATTTAAATGCGGTTGTCACTCTCGAAAGTTTGCAGTGTGTACGAGACGAGACATTAATTAATTTCTCATCTCAAGTTCATGCTGTTTTTAATGTTGCACATGACGTGGACTCGACTGTACTCGGGATATTTTCCGAGTCCAAAATGTCCAAGTCCGTGTCAAGTCCGAGTACAAATTCACCCGAGTGCGTGACAAGTCCGAGATCATTCAAATTTGGACTCGAGTCCAAGTTCGAGTACCCCAACTCTAAGGCATACATTACTGAAATGTAGGGTTCGGAATGTAGTGAATAGTTATAGGTGCGGAAAGCAGCAGGCAGCCGGTCAGAACTGAATGAGATGCTTAGTTGTGAAAAGAAGCACTACAGGACATAATAAAGGTTTTCTTGCTTTACTGAAGACTTTGTTGAATTACAAACTTGTGTGTGTGGTTTTTCTGTAACAAATTGAACATAAAGGAAATAAATATATTAATATGTACACAAAATGTTTCTTATTAACAACTTAAATAATTAGCAGTATTTAGTCTGAATAAGATCTAAGTAGGTCACATAACCATAGTTAAATAACACTGGGTGACGATTCCCTGATATACCAACAGAGGGGGCCACCAACACGTGAATGCTGCATCACTGTGCTTAAACACGCAAATTACGTCTAATGATGACTGCTACAGATTAATCATCAACTAAAATAAAACGAACATCAAATAATAAACCAGATTGTGTTTCATAAACATCTCTTAATGTAGTATAACACAAGAATACGTTGATTTACTAAATGATGTCAATGATATAATGGTGCGTTCCAGGCAGGTTTTTAAACCCGTGAGTTACGACTTCAAAACCACGACTCACGACCCTATGCGTTCCAGGCAGCCTGTAACTCGTGTTTTCACAACCTTCTACCGGTGAAAGTGCTCTGGAACGGCAGTCAAACCCGTGACTTCCCACCCGTGAACTCGTACTAGATCGATGTACTCCCAGTTCAAAGTCGTGAGTCGTGGTTTTGAAGTCGTGAGTTACGGGTTACAGGTTGCCTGGAACGCAGCATAAGCCACATAACTGTCAATCATTATGAGCTCTCGTGTAACGTCTGAATTAGAGCAAAAACAGAAATATCTTGTCAATATAAACTTACTTTGCATGTACACACACAGCAACTCAATACACACTTGAAGTTAGATTAAATGAAGCTTAGATTAGTTAGTTTGCACGCGATAAGTTTCTCACATGCAGCACCTGCTTTTCTCTTAGCACAGTTTCTTCCTCTTTCTATGACGCTCTGATGACGTTGCGCTTATTGATCGGACCTTTGAGCCTTTTGAACAATTACAAAGCATATTATCATAATTTATACTCTATTACATTTCATAAATACAAGTTTTTGTTTTACATTCAATATTTAACTACATTAACTTTCACTCAAGTAAAAGTACACAATTTTAACTCTTTACCCGCCGTTGACGAGTTATCTGTATTATCCACCAGGTGGCGCACTTCCGCAACTTATAAAACCCGGAAGTATCGACCTGAGCTAGAGCAAACAGCTGTATGATCGCTCTGCCTCTGATTTTTTATTTACATTTTTCACTTTTTTATTGATTTAAACAACAAAATGATACAGTATACAACTTTAGAGCCAGGGGAGGAAATAAAACATACACACACAAAAAAAATAAAATGAGAAAATAAAATGCAAGACCATTACATCAATCAAAGATTTTAAAGACAGCACATACAGTCTTAATAGCTTTTCTATAAGTACTAGATTTGTAGAAAAATAATTTTAAAATTCTTTAAGGAATACAGAAAAAAGTGGCTTTTTGTTAGAAACTTGGACTTATGAATATGAAATTTGACCAATATTAATAGATTGATTACAAAAGCCTCCTTTATCACAGTTTTCATATTTTGAATAACCAACAACGACATTTTTAAAAAGCAAAACAAAATTAAAAAAGTACCTTTTCCTTCATAAACGACGACATCTCATGCCATAACTTTTTCACTTGACTACAGTGCAAAAAATATGGGGTACCGTTTTTGTAAAGAGCAAAAATAACACCTTACATCAATGTCCTTCCTAAACTTACTTAGAAAATGCTTGACAGGGTAAAATTTGTGTATTAACTTGAAAGAGATTTCTTTGACCTTGTTTGTAACAAAGAATTTATGAGGTAATAACCAAACACTTTTCCAATCAAGGTCATTAACAAATTTAGCCCAATAAGCAATAGAACAAGATTTGGTAACAACGTCCTTTAAAAATAGTGCTCGAATAGGTTTGTTATTCAAAAAAATATTATAAAAAGAAATTTTACCACATACTGTGTCCGTTGGGTTAATTATGGGTATATCAACTGATGACAGCACACCTCTACATAAGGAGATTATTCCTGAATTAATTGCAGAAAATAAAAGAGCAAATTCCCTAGAAGTCACAGGAAAATGAAAGTGCAAAAGGAACTCATCATACGTCATAAGGAATCCTTGAGCGTTAAACAAATGACAAACTAAAACAATTTTCTTTTCAAACCAGCTTTTTATAAAAATACTTTTGTGTTTATACAATATACAACAGTTATTCCAAATAAAACAACACTGTGGAGAGAAGTTGTGCTTGTAGATTAGTTTCCTAAAAGCTTGAGCATGAAAGGCAGAAAGTTTCACTGGCAATTTTTCAATTTTATAATCACACATTAGTAAAAAAAGGCCCCCAAGTCGGTCAAAAACAAAATTAGGAATAAAATTCCACATAGTAGGTTTTTTCAAACAAAATTTTAGCCAATAAATTAATTTTGAAAGTATTATTTAAAGTGGAGAAATCTAGAAAATCTAGGCCACCACAGATTTACGAATATAGTGTACACGATTCTTCCATACAAAATTAAATAAAATCTGATCAATAGTTTTGATAGTTTTAGATCAGCCTAGAGATTCCTTCAGCTTTTGACAGAAGGACTCTACCTATAAGGGACAAGTCCTTTAATAACCAGAGATTACATTTACTTTTTATCCTTTAAGAACAGGATTGAAATTCAGAGAAACTCTTATCTTGTTCATTTTTCGAGACAACAACTCCCAAATAATAGTTTCTTTAACAGGGTTACCATCTAAGGGAGGAGCTTTTCAAGGCTAATATTTCACACTTAATATTGAGGCACAGACCTGAGGCATTTGAAAAGAGCTGAATACTTTTAATATCCTGATGAATCTGGCTGGAGTTTTTTTTTAAACAAGGCTAGGTCATCCGCAAGCTGACTAATCAAAATATTTTTACCGGCAATATGAATCACTTCTAGTTTAGTTTCCTTAATGAGATGACAGAAGGCCTGTGCTTCAATAAAAAAAAGATATACTGATACTGGACAGCCCTGTCGTGCCATGCGCTAACTTTACGGAGCTATTTCCTCCTGCATACAAAGTTTCCATGGCATTACAAAAATAGGGCCCGAAACCAAAACGCTCTTAACAGAAAAAAATGAAAGTATGCTCAATTGTGTCAAAGGCCTTGAAAAAGTCCCAAAAAAAAGAATTAAACTGTCATCCTTGATAAGATCAGAGTAATCAATCACCCGCAGCACATTTCAGTTCGGGCGGCCCGCCTAAGCTTGGAAACCCTACCGCCTTAACTAGGTTGCTGCACAAAAGGCCGTCAAGTACATCTCGAAGAAAAGCGCTAACAAGCTATACACCGCGAGCTGGGACACGCGCCACACGGCCGAAATGAGAATGACATGATCCGGACCGTCACTGTTTGGAGGATAACTAGCCAGTTGATAAAACATCTCGGAGAATAGCGCGGATGCGCACGGCCGAAATGAGATAAAGACGTGATCCGTCATGTCTGGAGGATAGCCAGTCGATAAAACGCGTATCCGTGAGAACTGTAAGTGGACTTATGTTTTGAGTTTATTTAAGCCCGTTATTGTATTCGTCTATAGTTCTTGCAAATTTAAAGTAATTTAGCTGGTGATTTTGTTGTTTGAGCAACCTGCTAGCTGGGTTTCACGTGCCTGTTAATTAGATATAATTGTTGAGCGTTCTCAAAATAATCAGTTTTTACAATTTTTTCGCTATCTATCATTGTTCGCCAGACGTTCTACAACATTTGCTTCAGTTTGTGTTTATTAACCCTTTAGTTTCACTTCATCACGCAGCTATTCCCGTTAGAGGTAAAAACATTTAATTAATTAATAATCTAGTATGTTCATTTTCTTTCATAATTTCTTCAAAATTAAGTTTTATTTGAGTGTTTTAAATAAAAATATTTTAATTTTCATCATGACCCTTTGATTGCCACACCCTCAGCAACCGTACCACCTTAACTAACATATTTTCTGCAGGAAACCCTGAATCAGGTATAAGACAAGCCTAATATTATTGAAAATATGACGGCCTTTCATAAAACCTGATTGATTTTCGTCAATAACTGAGTTTAAAATCAACTTGAAACGGCTTGAGAAAACAAGAGCAAACACGTTATAATCATTTTTAAGAAGGCTGATGGGTCTCCAGTTATCTAAGGAAAGTGTGTCTTTTTTAGGCTTAGGTATTAAGCAAATGACACCCTGTTTCATAAGCTCAGATCAGTTTAAGCTCTCTACAGGGCTCCAGACTAACTTTTTCACTAGGAGCACAGTGGTCCCCAACTGAAAATTTTAGGGGCGCAACCAGAAAATTTAGGGGCACACAATGTAAATGTAAAATGCTAAGTTGCTAACCAAATATTCACATTTCTACTAATTTCCACTGTACTTTTACTAATAAATGCTTTAATGATAGATGCAGAAAGTACAATGTGCTGTTTCAAATTCAGTGTCACATCACAAAAAAAAGGGTCAAATTTACTGGTCTCAAATGCGACAAAATTTGGTGGCAGTCTGGAGCCCTGCTCTATATACACTTCAAGGAGGAACGGGGAAATGATCTCAGAATAAGACTTAAGACTGAAAGACGTAAAATTCAGCCGTTATACTGTCATTACCAGGTGACTTGTTACATTTTAGTTGAGAAATTCCTTCCTTAAACTCATCGACACTAATTGGTGAATCACAACTATAGAGTTTTGAGTAAAATTTGTAACAATATTGGGAAATTTCTTACAAATATTTTCCTATTTCAAACTTTAGCAGTTCCCAATTGGTACCAAATTCATTTTCTTTTTTAGCTTTACTCCAATAATGATTATTTCCAGCTCTGACTTAACCTCATTATGGCTTAATGAGCTATTCATCTTCCAATAAGAAGAACCCCTAAGAACTAGCTTCAGAAGAAAGCAAAATTTTATTACAAACAGCCTTATGATCTGTTAGTGGAGTCGCCAAGATATCCACACAAATATTGTCCTTGTCGAGACTTCTGGAGATGAACCAATAATCAATTTGCGAAAGTCTGGATTAATTTTTATTGCTCCATGTGTACACTCATTTATGTTCTTAACCCTCCATATATCTATAAGATCAAACCTATTCATAAATGCTATCAAAGCAGAGTTTGAATTTGTTGGTCGACCAGGTGGCCACCTATCAAGGGTTTAATTTAAATCAACTTTAAAATCACCACCAATCAAGTAGGCGTTTGGAAATTTTGACTGCCAATAAGCAAGTTTATCTTCCATAACAAATAATAACTGATCATTCTCAGGTCTAGAATTATACCCATAATAATTAACAATGATAAGATTCACATTATAACACTTTAAAACTAACAAAATAAAGTGCCCATGCTCATCACAGTATGTATGTAAAACATCCCCTGCAAAATTATTTTTTAAACAAGAAACTCCTGCTGAATGCTCCGAACCATGAGAGAACCATATCTCGCTACCCCACTGAGATTTCCAAAAAGCTATATCAGTATCTTTAGAATGTGACTCTTGAAAAAATACAAAGTCAGAACCAAACTGTCTGGTAAACAAAAATAAGGCTTTACACTTAACAGCCTCTCTTACCCCGGATTTCCACCGACTGCGGAGCGGCTGCAGATCTGCTCCGCTGCGTTACGGCTCCGCACTCCGCCGTCCGCCAATACCCAACAGATCCGTATTTGTTGCAGAGCGGCTGCGTGCTGAAGTGACGAGGACCCATGAGGTCTCGCAAATTCACGTGATGATCGCGCGATACCTAGTTCTGTCTCTGCCCATTATTCCGTTGAATTATGACGTTTTTACAAACCAGCCCAGATCACAACACGAGAACTCACGTAGACAGAGCAGTACATCATATCCATCCAAAATTCAAAAAATAAGAAGGCTGCTAAAACATTTATTTATGCTCTATCTTTAATGTATTTATTTGAAACTCCCCCTGGCTCTGTTCTTGTCTATTATTTGTTGTTTCTGTATTAATGACTTTATTTGTGTGTGTTTATAATGTTTGTATTGCAAATATTTAATAAAAAAAACACGAGTTCTCGCGTATTCAGGTATGATCACGCGATAAAGTCATGGCTCCGCCCTGCGGAGCTGTCCGGCATTCGTCAAAAATAGAAGCTCTGCGTATTTGTGCCGGAGGGCTGCGGATGGCCGGAGCTGTGACGGATTCGGAGCGCAGTCAGTGGAAATACACACATTGACTTGAATGGAAACCGATTGACTCCGCCGCCGTTCCGCAGCGGATCCGCAGCTGTTCCGCAGTCAGTGGAAATCCGGGGTTAAACCCCTGGGGCCGTATTCACAAAGGATTTTAAGGCTAAAAGTAGCTCCTAACTGGCGAATTTAGGAGCAACTCCTAAAAATACTGGGTGTGTCACTCCTAAATTTAGGACTCCTAATTTTTTTCACTAAGAGTAATTCACAAAGCATTTTAGCCCTAAAAGTAGCACCTAAGTCTGGGACAGCTTAAAAGAAGTCGAGAGGACTCCTAACTCACTAAGACCTATTCACAAAGGATCTTAAATGTCTTAGGTGCTGATCCTCCTTAACATGGACAGTTTCACCAACTCAAAAGCATTGCACATACTTAAAAGCACACTTTAATGTAAGCATAGGCCTATTGTTTTTAACATTTGTTTCATAATTCATTAAATTCATGGCAAGTAGGTAGTTTTTTATAATTACATGAAAAAATAATGAAATTAAATATTTAATATTATAGGCATACCTGTTGCCATGCTAGTCTGTTTAAAGGCTGAAATCTCAACCCTCTACTGCGATTGTAATGCATACCACCGCCTCTCGCAGTCGTCCGGGGTCCGCGACACAAGCGGGAATGCTGCATTGATCTGCAACAAATCCTCTCCCATCAGTAATGCGCGGGTTGATCCGAAATGAGCGGATGCCTGAGGTCACCCGCGGATTTTTTGCGGTCCGACTTGCGGGCGGGTTATTTGAAAACGTTGGTCGGGTGCCGGTTGTTTTGTACATTGACCCGCGCATCATTGTCTCGCATGTCTCACGCTTAGTTTTGCTTGATATATCAGTGCCGAATTTCACTTTTATTACGTTTCTTTTTTCCAGCACCAACTGGAACAGCAGCAGTATCTGATCCTGCATCAAGTTGGGCTTTTCTTTTCCGGTTTGGCGAGTTCATAATCCACCGTCATTTATTTATTACATTAGGATTCTTCAATATGGGCAACATTTACTTGCTTTAAGTAGTCTATTTAGGCTAATAGGATGTCAATTAATCAAGCAAGTGTTAATGTAATGTCGTTTTTTATTATTAGGCAATTGGCGGTTTTCATTTGGGTATTAGGCTACCTTGATTTAATTTAATTTCATTCACGACTTTTCTTTAATATATGCATTTTGATGGCATTACTATTATTATTTTGTGTAGGACACAGACATATTTCAATGTTGTAATTCCATGATTTGGTGCGTCTGTGTTATGTTACGCATGACAGCTGTCATCTAACAACCAATCACCGTGGTCATTGCGAGGCAGCTCGTGCATGAGAACTGACGTCATCCGTAGCAACGAAGACTCACTCTTAGTTTAGGAGTTATCATTTTTCCTTACTAAAAGTAGGTCTGAAAGGCGTTGTGAATAACTTTTAAGAGAAAACTCTTAGCTAAAATCTTTTAGTGCGATTTAGGAGTACTCTTAGTGGTAAGATAAAATGCTTTGTGAATACGGCCCCTGGCGTTTAAAGTAGGGATGGGCATTTTCCAGTAATTTACTATTCGAATATTTAAGCTCATAAAGAACGAATATTCGAATATTCGTTTATTTAAATTATGTTAATTAAGACATGCGTGTTTTGTATTTTTCATTTTGTCATAATTATACAGAATGCTTATAATTAGGAAATACCCACAACAAGCTAAACTTATATTCTGTATGTATATATATGTATGTATTTTTAAGTTGAAAACAATGTAAAAAAAATATATATTTTCTTAAATTCTGCTTCAAAATAAAGGCGTTAAAACCCCAAGCGGAGCGAAGTCTGAGTCAAATCCTTAGTTTCAAAGTCGGTCAGTATGAATTAATTACTGTTTGATCTTACATACATTATATTATACCAAATATTATATACTAACCCCAAATCTAAGCGAAGTTTTAGGACTTGCGAAGTTTAAAGTTTGAGGACTTGACAAAGTAGGCTATCATCATTTAAACAGACTCAAAACACCAAAGAGCCCGGAGCAAACGAAAAAAACACATCTACATAACCGACTGCTCAGTCGCCATATAAATATCTTCTCAGTTTAGTTTTACGTATTTGTGAATAAAAAAACCATATTTATCCTACCTTTTTCGGTGAAAGCCCGTTCTTCTGACTAGATACAATAATGACGGTGCTGCGGAGAAAACTCTTACTTGTGATGATGGTTATCCGATAAAAACAACAGATGGATTGAACAAGATTGAATATCTGTTTTTAACATTATTTTACAAATAACGTAAGCGGATCGATACCTTATTGTTGACTGTGCAAAGTTACTAACATAAGCTTAATTTAACAACATTTCTCAAAGACAGAGCTTTGCTTTCAAACTGCCATGTGCAGTTATCCGCTTCATTTTCGAAAGAGCACCACATATAATAAATGTTCTCCGTTTCATTTCGTTCTCCGTGTCTGTCTCGTTATTAACAAAATAAAGTAGACTTTATAACAGAAAGCTTACAAATCTCTCATGATGTGTTGACGCGGGCGGCGGAGAAGCACGTTTAATAACACGTTTGTTTATGATCAAAGTTACACAGCTCCAATTTAAGTTATTTTTTGGTGCAATACATTTTACATTGAATGTCAAGTCTGTATTTTAGCAAGAAAAGGGTATGTGTCTAAAAACCAACATGATCTCACAAAGTTCCGTGGGATAGTCACGGAATTTTGTGCTCATTTTTCCGTGGCATTCTCACGGATCTCCGCATTTTTCCGTGGCCCTGCTACGGACTGTCTTTTTCCGTGGCATTCTCACGGATTGGTTACTCAACTGCTTTTTCCTATTTTCAAACCATTTTCGCTTCGGTTTAGGGTTAGATTTGGTGTTTGCGTTAATATGTCACTTTAACTATTGGTTTATACAATTTTTTCTAAATTATTATTTTATTTTTTCTAAACTTTAAACAATTGTCGCCTGGCGTTGGGGTTAGAGTTGGGTTTGGGTAGGGATGTCATTTCATGTAAATCTAACCCTAAACCGAAGCGAAAATGGTAAGAAAATAGGACAAAACAGTTGAGTAACCAATCCGTGAGAATGCCACGGAAAAAGACAGTCCGTAGCAGGACCACGGAAAAATGCGGAGATCCGTGAGAATGACACGGAAAAATTAGCACAAAATTCCGTGACTATGCCACGGAAATTCGTGAGATCAGGTTGCTAAAAACACATATTGAGTAGGAGTTACATGGCATAGGCTAAATTGTTTACATCTCTGGTTCACCCCAAACAAAGATAAAACCTTACAGTAATCTCACAAAATCACGTATTCCATAAGTATGTAATCATGTCAGTGCAATTTAGACAAGTCCAATGGATTCATAGACCCATAAATCATGGGGTAAGACACCAAGATTACTTGGCTAGGTCAAATAATGAAGGAATTAGGGTATTTTAAGGGCTTCCTGCCTGTCTTGGAAGCCATCTTTAAAAATTACACCTTTCTAGTGGTCAAACTTTGGTAAACTTGTCCTAAATGTTATTAAGGACACCTAATACTACAAAAAAACAGCTGTGAAACCTTTTGTTAGAATGTTTTTAGGGTTAGGTGTATTTTTTTTTATATTTGCAGCCGCCTAGTTAGCCAGACTTGCCCTGTGAATCTGATGGGGAGAGACCTCATGTGTAAAATGAATGTTCAGTTAAACTGCAGCAAGGGAGGGGTAAAGATTTCGTGCTGGGAAATGACAATGTGTGAAACCATGGTACCGAAATGGCTGTATGTATACGAGTGGGCATGCCACTAGCAACTCAAAAATGCATGTTTCATGATGGCTACAGATTTACACTGCACTTTACACATTTCTGTGGGTTGAGAGAAGGGTTTATTATGGGGAATGAGGAACTGAAACTAAGAAATTGGGATGACTAAGAATATGCGTGTAGCTCTCGTACAACTAAACAAAACCCAAAAGATGATGTAATGTACAATGTTTAAGGAGCTGTCCCACTAAACACAGGATCATGTCTATATTGGGTCCGTTGGTCCATGACCAATTGTGGACATCTATTCGAACCATGACCCTACTTGGATGTCATATTTACGGGCAACATTTGACGTTTGAACTGGGTAATTTGGACGTCATTTGGACGTCTATGACAGGCCTATGTCTATATTACATGATTAGGCCTATAAAAATGTGTTTATTTACAAATATCAGCATTTTTGTACCAACGTGATTAATACATACGAATAGTCTATATTATTTTTACAGACGTCGCCTGGCGTTACAAAACAACCCCTTTTATGGACCGGATTCGGACGTCCAAAAATTAAATAAAAAAGACGTCATTCCAACTTCACTTTGGGCAGTGGGGTTGCACACTGTCAGGTTTAAAATACTTATGAACCTTAACAAAAATAAGACACACTCAGACCACGAATGGGGTAGCATATATTCTGCAGGGAGAACCCAGATTGAGATGTCTCATCAGGAAACACTCAACTGTCTTTCGACTTGAGTCTCTTTGCGGACTGTATTTTTTTAGGTTTTAATCACTGGTTCACTTGGTTCATTCAGAAGGTCGAACCTCACAGACTTTCACAATTGTAAGAACATCACACATTTTGCTAAGTCTAGAAAAATAGGATTGACTACATTTTACCAAAACTAGTAACTTGATGATGCAGCTTGATGATGCAGTTACCAAAGGTCATATGATAACAAAATAACATTGTACGCACTATTTTACCTTGGCAGTTTTTCTAAGCTTAATATGATTCTAAGCAAATTATTATACATTCATAAATGGTAACATAACATAAAACATTTCAAATATGTAATAAGAAATACATTTTCTCCAACATTCCCTCCTGTTTATCATTTATAATGTCTTTTACTTCTGGGGCCGTATTCACAAAGAATTTTAAGGCTAAAAGTAGCTCCTAACTGGCGAATTTAGAAGCAACTCCTAAAAATAATAGGCGTGTCACTCCTAAATTTAGGAATCCTAATTTTTTTCACTAAGAGTAATTCACAAAGCATTTTAGCCCTAAAAGTAGCACCTAAGTCTGGGACAGCTTAAAAGAAGTCGAGAGGACTCCTAACTCACTAAGACCTATTCACAAAGGATCTTAAAATGTCTTAGGTGCTGATCCTCCTTAAAATGGACAGTTTCACCAACTCAAAAGCATTGCACATACTTAAAAGCACACTTTAATGTAAGCATATTGTTTATGACATTTGTTTCATAATTCATTACATTCATGACAAGCAGGAAGTTTTTTAGAATTACATGAAACAATAATGATATTAAATATTTAATATTATAGGCATACCTGTTGCCATGCTAGTCTGTTTAAAGGCTGCAATCTCAACCCTCTACTACGATTGTAATGCATATACCACCGCCTCTCGCATTCGTCCGGGGTCCGCGACATAAGCGGGAATGTTGCATTGATCTGCAACAAATCCTCTCCCCAGTGATGCGCGGGTTGATCGGAAATGAGCGGATGCATGTGGTCACCCGCGGTCACGAGTCATCCAAAAATATTTTTTATGATATTCGGGTCGCGTTCGGTCGGGTCGTTTGAAATAAAGACGGCAATTAACTATTAAACAATTACTACTTAAAAAAAAATGCTGGCCAGGGAGCGGGTCGGGTAGGCCTACACTATTTATTTTTTATTTTTTGCGGTCCGAGTTGGTCGGGTGCCAGTTGTTTTGTACATTGACCCGCGCATCACTTTCTCGCATGTCTCACGCTTAGTTTTGCTTGATATCTCAGTGCCGAATTTCCCTTTTATTACGTTTCTTTTTTCCAGCACCAACTGGGCCAGCAGCAGTAACTGATCCTGCATCCATTTGGACTTTCTTTTGGCGAGTTCCACCATCATTTATTTATTACATTAGGCAGGCTTCTTTAATATGGGCAACATTTCCTTGCTTTAAGTAGTCTATTTAGGCTAATAGGATGTACATTAATCAAGCAAGTAATGCAAAGTCGTTTTATTATTAGGCAATTGGCGGTTTTCATTTGTATTAGGCTTGATTTAATTTAATTTAATTCACGACTTTTCTTTTATATGTGCATTTCGATGGCATTACTATTATTATTTTGTATAGGACACAGACATATTTTGATATTGTAATTCCATGATTTGGTGCGTCTGTGTTATGTTCCGCATGACAGCCCTGTCATCTAACAACCAATCACCGTGGTCATTGCGAGGCAGCTCGTGCATGAGAATTGACGTCATCCGTAGCAACGAAGACTCACTCTTAGTTTAGGAGTTATCATTTTTCCTTACTAAAAGTAGGTCTGAAAGGCGTTGTGAATAACTTTTAAGAGAAAACTCCTAGCTAAAATCTTTTAGTGCGATTTAGGAGTACTCTTAGTGATAAGATAAAATGCTTTGTGAATACGGCCCCTGGTTGTTACCCGTTACCTGCTTAGGCACTTTAGGATTTAACCTTCATCAATAGACAAAATAAAATTTCTTCTACACAGTATCATCATAGGCTTTAGTAGTTTTTCGAACAACAAATTTATAGTCTTCTCCATCTGCAATATTACCCAAGAAATATTCATCAGTAAGTACAGATTGAATCATTTTCTTTGTCATTTATGACACACATTGTATCACACAAGTCAAACACATGCATATCAGCAAGAGAGCAGATAATATTGGAACAAATATTATCAACAGTTTTTTCCCACCAAGACCCTCCAAACAACCATTGCGTCATATCCTCAGTTGTAACATAGTCTTTTTTCATTGCGTTACTCTTAAACTGGCGTTCAGGAGTCCTGGTGTGTATGCAGATGTAGATGTTTGAAGAAAATATTGACATACCCAACAATTGGAAATATTAGGCATCTTATCGTATGTATGAGCTAAAGTTACTGCCTCATTAAAAATACTTTGATGTTCTAAGCATGGATGGAATAATGGATCTGAATTTTATATCAGAATAGAAATCAACACAGAAAATAACATTGTGTTTTGTGTTAGTTTTGCTCATACCCTTCAGTGTAATAAAAAAACTACCATTAAAAATAAAATGTTATATAAAATAGTGTTATAAAAAATAACTTTTATATTAAAACCATTTGCCCTGGCACAATATTATGTTGTCATATTAGCCATAAAGGCAGCAAAGCCTTTCTTTGTGGGGAAAAACTTTACACCAAATGAAAAAAACTATTAGTTAAAACATCTTGATAACCCTTATATTTAGGTTTAAGGTTATAAAGTCACACTGCAATTCACAAATTCACAAAACAGCCCTGTGGTGTTCTGCTTACAACTCATATAATTTGGGGTTCCAAACTGTGTTTTTGACAAGTTACGTATCCACAAACAATTTCTTTTGCATGTTTCCTAAAACCCCCTCGCCCAACAATTTGCATTAAAATGTAAAAAAAACGTCTAAGCGTCCAACACTGTGTATCTGTGTGACCAAATAAGGAAAAGGCTTTTGGAGTTATGAATCAGTGTTAAAATTACTATTTTCAATCCGTTCTCATTTCTCCTTTCTGGAGCATTACATTTGAAAATCAGCTATGTCTGTGAGCTGTGAGTAGTTTGTCACCATAGATGACACATTTCAGCTGTAAGAGTCTCTCTGCCGTTTATGCGGCTGGCAACCGTAGCTGCCTGGTCAGCAAGGGTATTCCCTTCAATCTCACTAGAATCTCCCATCAGGTGGGCTTTTACCGCAACCTGTTCCCGGGACATCTCAGGAAACCTCTCTGCTGCCAACCTGCTCGAGAGTTATGCACAGCTCCGCAGACATAACAAAAAAATTAAAGATAAATGTTAGGTTTTCTGTTACTAGTCAATTCACATGTTTTTTTGTGATTTTGCCGTTTATTTCCCTTTTTGTCCACAAAAGATAAACATTATTGTAACAATCAAATTGGAATTTTTAAGTGACAGATTGTCTAAGCATTCATCAACACTTAATGTTTGTATAATATCTACACAGTCACAATCATTGCTTCAGACAAACCAAGTAATTTAGCTGGATATGTTTTATACAAATGGTACATGCCTTACAAACATTTTTTAAGTAAATATTGAATCCATAGGCAATGAAATGCTCTTCTATTAACTTAACCATAACCATCCCCGCTGTTGAGACATGACAAAGTCAATGGCTCAAAATCGCTGCATTAAGTGCTTATCTGGCAGGGTCATATAGACCATGATAAAGGGTTTGGGCAGTGATATGGGCAGTGATATCAAGGGCTGTTGCAGGTACATTAGAGGCTGCTATGGGAACTACAGGAATTAATTCTGGGCTTTCGTTTTGTGGCAGGGGAAGTAAAGGAGGGGTTTGGCCTTGCTCCTAGAGTAGTTTCATTATAGCCATTATTTATCCTTCTTTCTTTTCCTCTCTTTTCTACCTTCCTTGTTGCCTTCTCACACTTAAATCAAACCATTCTCTAGCACTTACTATTTCTTTCTCTGCCTTCTTTCTTCTCTTTCCTGTTTTGAAAGCTGCTTTCATTTCTAACTTTTCCACCAATTACTTACTTTCATTTACATTCAATTTCCCTGACCACTGATATTTCTTTTCCCATTTCTTACCATACTTCACATTTTCACTTTCTTTACCACACACATATACTTCTCATCTCCCTCTAAATCCTTCTTAGCACAAACACTACTACAATTTCTCATCTTTAAAGGTGCCCTTCCTCTGGCGTTTTTATTGTTTTAGACTGTTGTCTGAGGTCTACTCATGACGTTTGCATGGTTTTTACATCCAAAAACATCAAAAGCAATAAGTAATAGGCTATTTTGTACCCTGATTTTGAGGCTGGTTAGAGAAGTGATCCGTTTTAATGGGCGGGCTGCATTGACGACTTGGAAGTAAACGCCCACTGCTATGATTGGATAACAGTTTTTCGTTCAAAGTACCTTTCAATTTAATCTCATGTGTAATCAGTTTAATGTTAAGTGAGTGTCTTAAGACACAGTGTCTTTCTTACACACGCATATTTTATCATAGACCCTTTTGACACACACACGCCTGTCTTTTATCGTAAACCCACGCACAAAAACACACACACAAACACAAACGTACACGTGTCTTTTATCGTAAACCCTTTCGTTGTGCGTGTAGCAGCACACGCACGCACGCACGCGCACACACACACACACACACATAAATCCTTTTACATAAACTCTTCGACGCGTGTGTAACGAATGCACAAACACACACATGTGTTTTTTTATCACATTTAATAACTCACACAAACACGAGTGTCTTTTATCATAAACCCTTTCAAAGAGTGTGCAGCATGAATTCGCGTCCCTCGGAAGAGAAAACACTGGCCGCCACAGTGACAGTACTAAAGCGTTTTACTCTCACACACTCGCGTGTCTTTTATCATAAACCCTTTCAAAGAGTGTGCAGCATGAATTCGCGTCCCTCGGAAGAGAAAACACCGGCCACCACAGTGACACATAGTACTAAAGCATTTTACTCACATAAGCTGTGCCACCATTACGTCCGGATCCAATATTGATAGAGGAGCATTGCTTTTTAATCGCAGTCTCTCTTCAAATCCAGCGTTCTTCTGAACATCCAAACATGTAGAAACTGGTATGATTACCTCGTTTAATAGGAATGATGTCTCTTGACGAAAAACAATGGCCCGAATATGGTACGGTTAACGTTTAGCCATCCTTGCAGTAACTTGTTATGAAAACTAACTCAACTACACGTAATATGTGGGCGCGGTCTCAAGTTGAAGAGCTCATGAATATTAATGACCTCGATCAGTTCCACGTCACACTGATAAGCTTTTTAAACTGACCTGATTTCTCCGCTTATTTCTTTTCAGTGGCTAGAGCTGACAGAGGAGGTGGAAGTTAATTTTCACATTCACGACACAACACAAACACATATGGACCTAACACATATCCAAAAATACAAGTAAAAACGGTTTTATGTGGAAGGGCCTCTTTAAAAACAAAAATTAAACAACATCCCCTTCAGCTACTGGGGGACTCGAAACCTCCATTCGGCTGACTGACAGTTACTGGGGGACTCGAACCCTCTCAATTCAACTGTCCAACAGATATTGGGGACTCTAACTCACAATTCTGTTCTTGGGCGACACTGTAGGGTCTTAGTTACCCATATTGGACTCAAACCAATTCAGCTGTCCCCTTTTCTTACGGTAAATATCAATTTAAATTACCAATCAGAAACTCACCTGATTCACTCCGTCTGAGTTGTCTTCTTAGCTTCGGATTCCGTCATTTCCAAGATCACCAGCCGAGGAGACCTAAATGCCGGCCTGGCGAGGAATTTTCACCACCCAGGACTTTCTTCGAATTCCTAGAACTCGTCTACGGGCTTCGGCATGTCTCCTCCACTGTTGATCACTGGATGTGTTGGAATGTGTTGAACATAACATTTTCCCAACACAACATAATGTCACATCCTCCCCCCACCACGCCTCTTCCCGAGACGTCACCTCTGTTACTTCCATTATACCACATCTCCCTTTTTTTGAGAACAAAGGGTGGACTACATTTGTCTCTGCAGGTCTTAAGGGGTTTATTCTGCCCTTTTGCTGAAAGACCTGTCCCTGATCTGTCCCTGTTTCACACACACAAAACAGAAACAAATAACTTACACATAACCATACTCTGAACTATTACTTTAGCAGGCTGTGTTCTTCGAAACTTAACTCTCAGGTTCCCGGCAAGTGTAAACAGTAAAGCAGAACAATTTCACACTTTTTTTTTACAAATAAAATCACAAATCAAGTCTCTGCTGCTTTCTAACCTCTCTCCTACACCTGGTCCGCACAGTCTTTGTGGTGGCACCCTCTGTTGGAGCTGGCTCTGGTGATGTTGTCACTGATGGATTTTCTCCCACCAGTGGCTCGTCAGCGTCGATAACCCCACTTTTGGTCTGCAGTGGCACCAAGTGATGCCGGTTCCTCCTCAGTGTCCCCTGAGGCGTCTGGACAATATAAGAGCGAGGGGTGTTGTGTGTATCTAGCACAGTGCCCTGGACTCATGCGGTGATCCACACATCCTCCCCAGGTACGAGAGGCTCTAGATTTCTCGCACCATGTCTCTTGTTGAAGAATTTTGTGTCGTTCCTCCCTTTCTTTGGCCTCCAGCACGTTGTAGTCAGGCAGAACTGGATTAAGCAGGGTTGGAAGGGCGGAGCCGCCCCATCAACAGCTCGGCTATAGCGGTTCTGAAGAGGGGTTGCTCTGTAGGCCAGCAAAGCAAGATATGGGTTTGATGCCTTTGTTAGCAGGTTTTTTATAGTCTGTACAGCGCGTTCCGCCTCCCAATTGCTTTGGGGAAACTTGGGGCTGCTCTTGATGTGCACAAAACCATACTCTGCTGCAAAGGCTTTAAAGTTGCTACCAGAGAACTGGGGGCCATTGTCACTTTTAAGGAATTCACAAATCCCACAATGAGAAAATATGGATTTCAGGTGCATCACCACATCTGTGGACCTTGTGGGTGACAGCAGGGCAGTTTCCACATACCTTGAGAAGTAATCTACTACTAGTAGATAGATCTTGCCTTTTAGCCTGAATAGGTCAGCTCCCAAAGTTTGCCAAGGCCTGTCCGGCATCTCCGTTGGCATCAGCGGCTCTTTGACGTTCTTTCTCTCCTGAATGCAGGTTCTACATTTCAGTACCATGTCATTCAGCTGGCTGCTGAGCCCTGGCCACCATACAGTCTGTTTGGCTCACCCTCTGCATTTTGTGACCCCCAGGTGTTCCTCCTGCAGTATCTGCAGCACATCTCCTTGTAACACGAATGGGATGACAAGCCTTGTGCCCGGCAGCAGCAGTCCATCATGCACGGTCAGCACTGCTCTGTCAGGCCAGTAATGTCTCAGCGCTCCCTGTAATTGGCTTTTGTCAGGCCAGCCGTTTGTGCAGTACTCCATCAGTGCAGAGCATGTGCTGTCTGCCTTTAGGTGCTCGTGTAAGCTGCTTAGATAATCTCCACTGACAGGAATGTTGCTGATGACAGAGTCAACATAGATGTTGGTGTCCTCAAGTAGGCTTGTATCTGTGTGTGCTCTTGCGGTTCTTAGGGGAGCATGCAACAAGGTGTCGGCTGTCCACAGGTTCATGCAAGGGACATGATTGACTGTAAAATTGTACCTGGTGGTGGTTCTTTTTGGATAGCAGGTCTCTTAGCACCTTGTCACCTTGGAATTTGACTGTATGGCGTGTGAGCTCACATTTGTCCATGTTGAGCGTAATGCCGGCCTTTTGTGCCTTCTCTAACACCTTATGTAGCCGCCTATCATGCTCCTCTTGCCTCTGTCCCCAGACCAAGATGTCATCCATATGACAAACAGAAGGCAGGATAAACTTTTCTCTGCAAACTGATTCATTCATCCTTGTGAAATCCACACAAATACAGTACCTGCTTTTTTCGGCATCACCACCATCCCGGCGCACCAATCAGTCGGCTCCTCAATCTTTGTGTTTACGCCCATCCTTTACATACGGGCGATCTCCTCTTTCACTTTACCCATAAGCGGCAGAGGGACTCTGCGTGGTGCATGGAGAGAGAAGGGCACAGCCTCTGGCTTTAATTTGATTGAGTTTGGCCTCCGAACAAGACCAAGGCCACTACACAACTCCGGATACTGTTGTTTCACTGATTCCAAAGTGATGCTGTCAACCCTGCGCACAAGCTGGAGCTGTTCTATAGCCGGCCTTCCCAGCAGTGCAGTGTGTAGGTTTTTTACAACATAAATGTCCTCTGTGGATGTTCTTTTGCCTCTGCGCAGCGTTTCCCTGGCTACACCTAGGACAGAGAGCACATTGCCACCTGGCCCAAATAATGGGCGTGTCGACACTGCCGTCACATCAGGTCCCCCCTGTAATGTCATGGTACACCTCGGCTGACAGGGCGGTGAAATCCGCACCAGTGTTAATTTTAAAGCACACTTTTTTGCTTACTTGTAGCTGCACTGTCAACGGGTCTTTTCCAGCGTCCACGGCTCCCAAAAATAAACTCTTCATCTTCTGTAGTGACAGCATTCAGAGATTTTGCAGAGTTTCTTCACACTTTGCTAAAATGTCCCATTTTGCCACAGTTGTGACACAAAGCATCTGCAGCAGGGCATTCTGATTTTCCATGTGGCGGCATTTTCCCACATCTATAACAGGCCTTTGAACTTTTCTGTGACCGGGTATTAGGTTTATATTTGCCTGGTGTTTGTGCTTGCGGCCGAGGCTTTGAGGGAAATTTGGGTTTTCTGTAATTTTCAGCATGCACAGCATCAACATTGGAGCATTTGCTAGCACCACCATTTTCTCCTCTTAAGTCACACTGCTGTCGTCTAACTTCTTCAAACTGCCTTGTCTTTGTTAGAGACTTAAGACTTTAAATTGCTATGTCTTAGCTGTAGCTTTTCTGACAATGAGACGTTTCTCAGCCCGACCACTAACCTGTCGCGTATCAGCTCCTTTTGTAACTCCCCATAATTGCAATGTTCAGCTTATCCATATAGAGCAGTGATAAAGGAATCCACCATTTCTCCCGGCAGTTGCACACGCTGATTGAACTTGGCTCTTTCATATATTACATTCTTTTTTGGCACAAAAATGCATAAAAGCCCACCTTAACATCCGTATACTTCTTTCTCTGATCAGTTAGCGTAAGCCCTTTAAGCACATCTTCGGCTTCATCGCCCATACAATACACTAACGTGTTTACCTGGTTTTCTTCTTGTGTTTGTTAGTTCAGTTTGTTAGATCAGTCTGAATCATAATCTAATGCTTCCTCATTTTCCTCATTTAGTTTTTTTAGTAAGATGTCAGACACTGAAGTTGCAGTATTAATTAAATTGTTTTAAATACATCCTATAAGACATTTGCAAGCAAAATATATATCTGAGGGGGGCGTGAAACATTTTTTGAAACCAAGAATTTTTGTCATACCGAGCTGTAACAATTTAGTGTTATTTTAATCAGTGTAAAACAAAATAAACACGCTTTATATATATCTGTCAGGATCCTGTCTTGTCATAGTTTCTAGCTCCTTGTAACAGGGTTCTGGCAGTACCATGTTTTATGTTAAGGCACTTGGCTTTGTTTATCTGGCCATGTGCCTTGCCTGTCTTGTCTAACCCCGCCCCCTTGTCTCCTTGTTAATCACCTAATTATTGTTTGATTCATGTCACCTGTTCCCTCTTGATTTGCTCCCCCATTTAAGGCCCTTGTGTTTGCTGTCCTGTGCTCGTTCGTTTTGTACTTATCCTGTGTGTTGATTCTTATTAAATCTAGTCTAGTATTCTGTCAAGTAAGTGTAGTTCCTTGTGAAGTTTATTGTTTAGTCTAGTTTGTTTGGTGTTTTGTTTCCCTAGTGTGTTTTGCCCCCTCGTGGGTTTTGTTTTCTCATTTCTGTTATAATAAAGGTTTCTGTTATACTGTCTGCGCCTGGGTTCGTCTCCTGTTCCTGACAGAACGAACGAGCCACTAAGAACCCAGCAGACAGTATGGACCCAGCTGAGCGAGCCCACCACGCTCACCGCTTATTCGGTCTCCGCCAGAGGGAGGCCGATGTCTTGAGTTTTGCGGAGGATTTCAGGCGGGCAGCGAAAGACACTCTCTTCACCCAGGATGAGCTAAAGGTAATCCTCAATCGATGTCTCGACGAGCCTCTTAAGCCGAGTGAGATGAGGATGCTGAAACCCCTGGAACTGGAGGACATGATCCGCTTCGTCGGAAACCGGCCGAAGTCTAGGGTCTCGGGCCAAGGCTGCACCGCCTCCACCCCTGCCTCCTATTCCGGAGGGTCTTGCGGTAGGGGTTCTGATGTTTGAGGACCCGGTGGTCGCCACTCCGGCGCCGGAGAGCCCCGCGCAGTCCGCCGACATCCGAGGGAAGCGCGAGCGGAGAACATCCTGGGAGTCGGCATCCGAGGGGTCCTCTACTGAGCTTGCCACTCCCACCACAGCGCTCACCCCACCTGGCCCGCTCACCGCACCATGCCCGTGCAAGAAGAAGAGGAGGAAAGGGGTTGTGGCATCCCAGCCTCAGTCTCCACCAGGGCTCACACCACACCTCCAGCCCGCTGCGGCGCCCCCTGTCTGGGCTGTCCAGCCCGCTGCGGCGCCCCCTGTCTGGGCTGTCCAGCCCGCTGCGGCGCCCCCTGTCTGGGCTGTCCAGCCCGCTGCGCCGCCCCCTGTCTGGGCTGTCCAGCCCGCTGCGGCGCCCCCTGTCTGGGCTGTCCAGCCCGCTGCGGCGCCCCCTGTCTCGGCTGTCCAGCCCGCTGCGGCGCCCCCTGTCTCGGCTGTCCAGCCCGCTGCGGCGCCCCCTGTCTCGCCTCCATTGTCTATTGCTGCATCTCCTGCACCCTCATCACCCTGCCACTCAACCTGGTCCTCAGCTTCTATGTCCTCCCTGAACTCTTTTCCCTACCCATTCAGCCCTGGACTTTTCCTGCCTGTTTCTTCTCTGACTCCTCCTCTGCCCTGGAACCCCGCCTTGTTTCCTTCTATTCCCCCCATTATTTCAGGTCCTGCCCTACCACAACCTGCTATCCCTGTCATGCCCTGGCCCCAGATGGTGGCCCCCCCTGAGACTATCCCATCTCGTTTACCCTCCACCAAGCCTGCCCGGACTCCTCGCCCCAAGTCCTCAACACCCCCTGGACCTAAGACTGTCCAGCCCATTCCCACCCTGTCTGGACCTCCCCCCATGAACTCTGTTCCCCCTCCCCCCCTCCCCTGTTTGTTGTTTTTATTATGTAACCCCAACCCATTTGTTCTGTTGTATTGTTTACCATTGTTGTTAGTTGTCATGTTTTGTTGGTTCTTGTCTCTGTCTCAATCTTGTCTTATGTCTAGGGTGTTCCCTTGAGGGACGCCAGGTGGCGTCCCTTGGGGGAGGGGTACTGTCAGGATCCTGTCTTGTCATAGTTTCTAGCTCCTTGTGACAGGGTTCTGGCAGTACCATGTTTTATGTTAAGGCACTTGGCTTTGTTTATCCGGCCATGTGCCTTGCCTGTCTTGTCTAACCCCGCCCCCTTGTCTCCTTGTTAATCACCTAATGATTGTTTGATTCATGTCACCTGTTCCCTCTTGATTTGCTCCCCCATTTAAGGCCCTTGTGTTTGCTGTCCTGTGCTCGTTCGTTTTGTACTTATCCTGTGTGTTGATTCTTATTAAATCTAGTCTAGTATTCTGTCAAGTAAGTGTAGTTCCTTGTGAAGTTTATTGTTTAGTCTAGTTTGTTTGGTGTTTTGTTTCCCTAGTGTGTTTTGCGCCCTCGTGGGTTTTGTTTTCTCATTTCTGTTATAATAAAGGTTTCTGTTATACTGTCTGCGCCTGGGTTCGTCTCCTGTTCCTGACAATATCTCACTTAATTCTATATACTGAATATTATTGTTGCGGAATTCAATTGAAAAACCTTGGCCAATGCTGGGGCAAGGGGGGCCCTGGTTCTTGGACTTTGCATAGGGCCCCAAAAAGGGTAAACACGTCACTGCTTCCGAGGTTGCGTTTAAATTGCTTGCAAGCCGAAAGCGGTCAAATCTCCTAATCCAACGCTCCCATTCTTGAGGCTTGGTAAAATCGAATGGCTCTGGAGGTTGTATTGTGAATGCAGCAGTTGTGGGTTGCCCCACATCTGCCGGCTCGTCTCCCATTCTTCGCCAAACGATACGCTTTGTTTTCCTCTTCCGCCTAAGATATCCCACTTCTGAAACCATGTCACGTTTCTCACGTCCGAGGACTGGAATTGAGAACCACTGCTGTAGTTAAAAAACAGTTGCAGACTGTTCTTGAAAACATGAGAGATGAGCTGAGCCAGAAAGCAAATGCATGGTTGGAGGAAGAGAGAAACCAGGCAGTCAAACAAAGAAAGTTATTTTCAGATGCAAAGGAAATAAAGCTTGTGCATAAGCCTTAATACAGAAAGAGGAAATACATGTTTAATGTTTGCAGATGTCACATGAATAAAAGGTATCCCAAGTAAAATGAGCTGATGTTTTACATTGCTCAACTGTGAGATGGAGAGAAAATTTTAAATGTTTAAAAGGGAGAATTGTCATGAAAATTTGACCCCGCCCCCTCACCACTCCTATGGCAGACCTCACACTTAAAAACCAGCAATCTGTCCCCATGTTACCACTCACACACTATACAGAACTGAAGAACACACTGCGCTTGAATTGAATCAAACACATAAATAGGCAGAATGAGCAGCACTGCAAAGTTTCTTGCTAAAAGACAGGATAGAGAAGAAGGTATTGGGACGAACAAGAAGGCGATACCATTCCACAAGCAGGACTATCAGAGTCTGAAACGTCAATGTTTGGAGAAAAATACATTGTTTTGTGATCCGACCTTCCCTGCGGGTTCTGAGTCTCTGGGCTACAAAGAACTGGGACCGAATTCCCCCAAGGCACAAGGAGTGGAGTGGAAAAGATCAAAGGTAATAAAATGTTTGTGTATTTACATGTTTGGATATAAAGGATTTTTGGAAACGGTCCTCAAAGCAGACTTACACATCATCTAACACTGCAAGAAAAGCACATCTATAATTACACCTCCAGCATTATGCTGTCTTGTGCTATATCTGCCAATCAGCAGCTGTCATTTACCGTCATCCATTTTGCTGTTATCTCAGTAACTTACCCATTGTTGTTATTTACCACCTGCTTTCGGTCTTGTTGTGGCTGAATCAGTGACCTGAAAACAGTGCGGTTGAGAATCATTTGAATTTTATTAATTTTGATTTTTTTTTATCAATTTCCCAGTTTCGATTCTTATGTTGTAAAAATAGTTGAATAGATACCATATGGTGTGAATTTGAGTTTGACCAAAGAAAATGTGTTTAACCATTTATGTATGTTTGATAAAAACAAAGATTGTTATTCATGTTTGCCATTAGGCACAAAAAGTTGTAATTGTGTTTTAATCTTTCCTCGTTTAAAGGAGCTGTGTGCAAACCCTCAGTTTATTGTGGATGGCGCCAAGCGGACTGACATCTGCCAGGGGGCTTTAGGTAAACTTGAGATACGTGTCATGCAGTGAGCAGTCATGCAGTGATCCCACATGCACATTTACAACCTGATATTCATGAAAAAAATCAACTAAACTAATAAACTAGCGTCAATTACATTTGCAAAAATCACATACCTTGTGTTAACAATAAACCTAAAAAGAAAATTAATAAATGTAGACTTATAGACTATAAATAAACCTTTGCTGGGTTGTCTCAACCATGGTTGGGTTGACAACAACCCAGCTTGTCTAACCCTTGTGCATTGTTCAAATTTGACTACCCTTTCGTGCTGCTTGGGATGAAAACATCCACAAAACTGCTGTAAAAAGCATGCATCCCTTCGTGCCCCCCCCCCCCCGCCCCCGCAAAAAAAGAATTTATCCCATAAAACATTCCAAAACTTGTACATGTTTGTATTTTTGAGAGAAAAATGTTTATGAGTGGTTTTTGAAAAAGCAAAATTTTTAAGTCCACAAAACCCATACTAAACATGTTTTATCAAGACTTTTCTAAACAGAATCTAGTAGTCTAGAGTTTTTTCTTTAAAATGATGTGAAAATCATCCTGCCTATTCATTCACATAAAACAATATATTGATTTAGAAATTGTAAGACACTTATTGTTTAGAGGGGCCAAATGCGAGAAGGATTGATTGACAGCTAGCAAACAATGAGCTGCATAATGAGGCAGGAATATGAGAGGGAACTACAGTAAAGAAAGTGAGGACAAATAAATGTATACATGTTTGTTTGATGTTTATTAAGAAGTTTACAATATAATCAAAATAGAAATGAAGGTCAGTAGGACATTTTCAGTTTATTTGGAAACAAACCCTATTCAAAAACTTAACTTGTATAAACTAAGAAACTGATACACAACAGAGCTGCTCATGTGGCTCATGTTACCATATAACTTTATGTCCAAAAAGTGTGAATATGTTTTTCCACTTCATAGTTTTGTACTGATGAGAGGGATGCAGACCTGTAAGAGAGTTATAAACAGCTGTTAGCATAAATTGTCCACAGAAATACCCTTACATACATAACTGATGGGTAAATATCACTGATGGCACTACATTCAGATAAACTATCATGTACATAAACTAAATTCAGAACATCTCAGATAAACATCTGCAGTGATTAATTTTATAAAAAGCTGTTTCAGATGCCCATCGCCTGATCGTATTGTTTCTGTTTTTAACGCGTTTCTGTAAGCGCGTATGAACTTTAAAAACACATCGCAAATGGCAACCACGTGCGCGAGCTCGCGTCTCTGCGTAAACAACGCGGCGCTCATAAAAAACGATGTCGCGTGTAAAGCGCATTGTATGGAATCATATTACAGCACACACTTAAAAGAGCCTGCAGTGCAGGCTCACTGAAAGTTTCCATGAAGGATACGAAAGTAAATTACTGTATAGCATGTAACACAGTGGTTCTCAAACTGGGGGCCGCGAGATGGTCTAAGGGGGGCCTTAGTTTGAAACTTTCTAAAATACATTAATTTATCACGAATTCTGTGTAATGAAACCTAAAGAAATAAGGCTACTAACCAACAGCACTACTTTGTATGTATATTTTGTTAATGTTTAATTAAAATTTTTCTTTGGGGGGCCGCAAAGGGATGTGCCGTACACAAGGGGGGCCGCATGCTGAAAAAGTTTGAGAACCACTGATGTAACAGATGTGTTGCTGAGATAAACATCTGCAGTGATTAATTTTATAAAAAGCTGTTTCAGATGCCCATCGCCTGATCGTATTGTTTCTGTTTTTAACGCGTTTCTGTAAGCGCGTATGAACTTTAAAAACACATCGCAAATGGCAACCACGTGCGCGAGCTCGCGTCTCTGCGTAAACAACGCGGCGCTCATAAAAAACGATGTCGCGTGTAAAGCGCATTGTATGGAATCATATTACAGCACACACTTAAAAGAGCCTGCAGTGCAGGCTCACTGAAAGTTTCCATGAAGGATACGAAAGTAAATTACTGTATAGCATGTAACACAGTGGTTCTCAAACTGGGGGCCGCGAGATGGTCTAAGGGGGGCCTTAGTTTGAAACTTTCTAAAATACATTAATTTATCACGAATTCTGTGTAATGAAACCTAAAGAAATAAGGCTACTAACCAACAGCACTACTTTGTATGTATATTTTGTTAATGTTTAATTAAAATTTTTCTTTGGGGGGCCGCAAAGGGATGTGCCGTACACAAGGGGGGCCGCATGCTGAAAAAGTTTGAGAACCACTGATGTAACAGATGTGTTGCTGAGTTTTTGAAACATTTACATATTTCCATACGTGTCAATATAAGATTTGTTTCCAAAAATCATTCAAGTTGCTGAAACACAGAAAGTGGCCAAATTAAGACTCAAAAACACCCTTTAGTGGATTAAACATCCCTAACATTAAATAAGGGTTAAGAAACCAACAAATGTATCCTCTATATTGGGAATACAGTAACATTATGTCAGTTTATAATCACCACTGAGAAATTAACATTAAGGAGCTAAAAGATTTTGACTGAATTTAATCAATTCCAAAGAAATTACCTGATGTGGTTAGTAATGTGTTTTTACATGTTGCTTTGTGATTGCTAAATACAGGGTTTGTATACATTTCCATGACTTTTCTAAGACTTTTCCATCAAGGCAAAAATCATGAACCAAAAAATTCATGTTTACATAATAAAGAATTAAAAATAAAAGCATCCGCTAAATGCCCAAATTTAAATGTACCACCTAAACTAAATACAATGACAGGCCATTTGTTTTCTTACATGAACCAGTAAGACAGTTACCAGTGAATAGGTTTACATGCCTACAGTAAATAAATGGGAGGCAGCAGTATTAATACATCAAATTAATAAAATATCCAGTAACACTGACATCACCTTAAAAAGGCTACAGTGATGAAGACAAACTGTCTTTTGAAGATTTCAAAAATTATTTAATAATAATTATTTTAAGGCCAACTCCTGACGGCCCAGGATGGTCTGATGCAGGTGATGAAAAGTTTGGATCAGATCTGAGTCCAAGATGTGTTGGGCTGGTATCCAAGTGCGTTCTAGGTCCATATCCCTCCCAATCAACAAGGTATTGAAAACCACGACCACAACGTCTTGAATCTAACAACCTCCTCACTGTATATGTGAGACCACCTTCTATGATGCGAGGGGGGGAGGAGCAGGCACTGGAGGAGACAAAGGAGAGGTTATTAGAGGTTTCAACTGAGACACATTAAAGATAGGTCTTACTCTTACTACTTTTCAGCACTAGGGACTCCTACCTCTGTCTCTTGGCTGAAGAACAATGGTGATTCAAAACCGAATTGACACTTAAATGGAGATAAACCAGTGAAGGAGCTGCGCAATGTATTGTGTGCCAGTTTTGCCCAGACCAGGAACCGACTCCAGGAGGATGGTTGATGGGATGTGAAGCAGCGAAGGTACTTCTCCAGTGGCCGGTTTACTCGTTCAGTCTGGTAATTAGACTGGGGGTGGAAACCTTATGAAAGACTAACAGAAGAGCAAAATAATGACCAGAATGCTTTTCAATAACAAGACATACATTGAGGACCCCGATCACTAACAATGTCCACTTGAATTCCGTGGATCCTTACGACATTCTGAAGGACTGTGACAGCTGTCTCCTTAGCAGAGGGAAGTTTAGGTAAAGGAATGAAGTGTGCTGTCTTAGAGAAGCGATCCACTAAAACAACAGTGTTACCATCTGACACTGGCAAACCGGTGATAAAATCCATGGATATGTGGGACCAGAGGCGTTGTGGGATGGGTAATGGGTGTAGAAGACCAGAAGGCCGCTGGTTAGATGATTTTTGTTGTGCACAGACCGGACAGGCGAGAGAATAGCCTCTTTAGTCTGTGAAAAGAACTCAAAGCCTCATTTGTCCAGTGGATGTGAGTGGGTGTGCCTTTAGTGAGTGAACATATAGGAGCTGCAATTGTACTAAAGTTTCAGACAAACTTCCTATAAAAATTAGCAAAGCCAATTAAGGAACCTTTGTACCTGCTTGAGGGTTTTAGGCTGGGGCCAGTCAGTAATGGCAGATGCCTTCCTTGGTTCCATCTGGATGCCTTTTTGGGAGATAACATAACCTAGAAAGGAGACTCGGGACACATGGAACTCACACTTCTCAAGTTTTACAAAAAGGTGGTTCTAGAGCAGCTTCTTTAGAACCTGTCTGACATGGTAAACATGTTCCTGTAGAGAATTGTAGAAGATTAGAATGTCATCCAAATATACAAAAACAAAATGGTTCAACATCTCCCTGAAATACAGCTGGAGCATTTGCTAATCCAAAGGGCATGACTTGGTATTCCCAGTAGCCAGTTGGGGTACTGAAGGCTGTCTTCCACTCGTCTCCCTCTCTTACAAGTATCAAGTTATATGCATTCCACAGGTCTAGTTTTGAAAACATTTTAGCTTTCTGAAGCAGTTCAAAAGCAGATGCTATTAGAGGAAGAGGGTAACGCTTCTTCCACAAATGCCTTCAAAGAAATGACCCTCTCTTTGGTATCCCGGCGAGTAAGGGCAGCGGACAACAGTAAACGGGAGTGAGGAGAGTCAATTTGGGCAGTTCCACTCGCTAAGGTCCCCTCACCCCCTAGCAAGCTTTGGTTTTTAACGCTAGTTGAGGACATGAGAAGCGCATGTGACCAGAAACTTCACAGTAGAAACAACGGCCTTCTCTCATGAGTCTTTCTCGCTCCTTAGGTGATAGGCAAGTCCCTCCTAGTTGCATAGGTTCCTCCTCTGTTGTCTGGCTGAGAGATGACGATTCCAGAGCGTTTGTGTGTGATAACATGGGCGTAACTTGAGGAGGTTGACATTCCCGTCTTCTCTCACGAACACTGTTGTCGATGCGGATAGCCAAGGTTATCAGATCCTCCAAATTTGAACCCCAATCTCTACTGGCTAGTTCATACTTTACCTCCTCTGAAAGACAAGGATAGAAGGTTGAAAGAAGAGCCTCAGAATCCCACTTGCTCTCAGACGCTAGGGTACGAAATTCAATCTCATAGTCAGCCACAGCATGATGTCCCTGATGTAGTAGTAACCTTCTTGCCACTTCACAGCCAGTGACTGGATGATCAAAGACTTGTTGAAAAGTGTCAGTGAACATTTTTACATCTTTTAATCTTGGCTTTATCAGAAGCAAAAGTGGAAGGTTGAAATTCAAAGATGAGGGAAACTTGAATCAGAAAACCCTTGCAGGTTCCAGGCTTACCATCATAACACTGGGGGGCTGGGATCTTAGGTTCCTGGGAAGTAGGTACCATCAGTTCTTGAGGCAAGTGTACTCAAAGTTGTTGTAATGTCTCACCAATCTATCGCACAGCATCTGTCAGCCTCTGAAGCTGAGCCTCATGTGTCCCAAGCAAGGCTCCTTGTTTGGAAATGGCTCCATGAATCTGCTCAGTCTCCGCTGGATCCATCTTTTATTGGCTCCGTCTTGCTGTCACAGGTGGGCCTTGAACCCAAGATGTGTCATTGAAAGCTCAACACACTGTAAGGAACCACCCACTGGACCAATGACGCAATCCAATGGTGTGGGTGATGGGATCACGTGTTCTTTCCGTCCGTAGCGCATCTAGAAGAATATTTCCATATCAGGATTAATTTAACTTCTTTGACCTTTGAGTTAAAATTATAATCTGACTCCAATTTAATATAGTAAGAATTTAGTGCATGATTCCAATTATCTGTTGATCATAATTTAGATATTTGATTATTTATAAATTCCCATAGTCTTAGTTATTCGTTCATTAGGTACCCGATATCGCACAGGATATACGCCGGCCGTTGTGTATATCTCACAGACACAAAATTGTCAGTCTGATTTTAGTCAGAGGTTGCCGGGTAAACTAATACTTTTACGTCAGGCCGCCCCATGCTTGCTCTTATCATAAAAATAGTTACTTTAGTCACGATCATGCAACTTGCTAAGTCAGGTGATAGACATAAATCTGAGAGTCCTGGTGAATGTGCTCCATGCTCCATTCAACATCAAAACACTAGTGTGATCATATCCTGACAGAATAATCTTGCGGTAATTTCAGACTCCTTCTAATCTACTGGAAATAATAATTTCTGAAAGAATTAAAATAAATCAATACAATTTCTGAAGAATATGAATATGATTCAATTCCAATTAATTAAAATGATCAACAGTTGCAAAAGTTACAAAGTCATACCTGGCAATAGACACTCTGGCTACAGAGAACTTACATCGTTGATATAATACACCCAAAATGGTGTAGGAAGATTCTTGTTAAAGATTTCTTCCATAAGGTTTGAAAACACACAGAGTGTGGGAGCTTCTGGGTACACAATGGCTCCCAGAATATTTTGCCAGGCCACCTTTTATACACAGCTTGGGACAAAGACATCGTAAAACTACAAAAATCCGGTTTGACCTGTACCAAGTGATAATAAAGAACACCTAGTCAAAATCCAGTTTGACCTCTTCCAAGTGACCTGGTCAAACTAACCAGAAGTATCAAGGCAAACCCCCCCTCTAAAAAAATGCACCTTCTATCTTAAGTTCTAAAACCTTGATCCATCTTATCTTAGACTTATAGAAATTAGACCTTTTACTCACAAAGACGAATGGCACTTTAGTTTATAAAAAGTCCTCTACCAGTGGTAAATGACAAATATTAACCATAAATTCTGTCTATATTACTTGCAATATGGCTAAAGTAAACATCTGTAAACAAACAATATTACATACATTTGTATGAGTGCATTGGTTTAAGATACTAATAATGCTCTGGGTCCACTAGACCCACAAACATCGTCTAAGTAACAAAAATATGAACACCACACAAGGGTTAAACGCGACTCAAATACCCGATGCCTGGATTACATACACCATAAATACAAAAAATATGTGAGAGAATGCAAAAGCATTTAAATATATTTTGTTTTTCCTAAGAGTCAAGATAACCCGACGAGCAGGGCGGAGATGATACATTTTGCTTTGGTAGCCCTGAGCGAGCATTCCCTCGACGTGTCTGATCGCAAGATCACCTGATTAAAATTAACATTTATTATATTTTACTGTACTATTTTATATTTTACTGTACTTTAAATGTATTCTTTGGAAAAATTCCATTACTTTTCCATAACGTTCTGGGTTTAATGCTCCTAAATGACTGTATATACTGTTAGTGACTTTGCATTAGTTAAGTATAACCAAATAAGAAGTCTTTATCTCATGACTTTTTTTCTCTGTGCAGGTGACTGTTGGCTTCTGGCAGCCATTGCCTCTTTGACTCTAAACCACAATGTTTTGGAGCGTGTAGTCCTGCCTTGTCAGAGCTTTTCGGACGGTTACGCCGGCATCTTTCACTTTCAGGTCAGATTTGTCATGAACATTCTGTGGGGTCCATAAAGTCCATAAAGTGGGGTTACAATCATTTGCAAGATATTTACATTAAAATATTGAAAAGCTTGTGTGGCTTATAGGTATTTTATTGTATTTTGAATCCAGAGATATATGTCCGGCACTGACCTGACAATGATGGTCTGTTTTTACTTTCTCAATTATAGAAAATAGGTTCCTGAACCGAATAAAACAAGAATCATTGTGTGTTTCTGTACCTAAAGTAAACACAGATATGATCAAAATGCTCAATGCTTTGACAAAATAATAAAATGCAATAAAGTCAATTTGAGTATTTTTCATGTAATAATAAAAGATTCAGTATTGTATCTTGAAACTTTAGTTTAGAATATATAATTAATTGTAATAAACATATATAACATATTTGTTATTTTACGGTCATGACTACTTTGACTTAATATCAAAATTTGATTTTGCGACTTTAAACTGCCAGCGTCACATCACATAAAAATGGTAAAACCTAATTGAACTTTAAAAGTCTGATTGTATGAGTTTGGTTCAAAACATGTCTGACAATAAAAGAGGGTCCGACTGATGCCGATCTGCTCTCTGTAGTTCTGGCAGTATGGTGAATGGGTGGATGTTGTCATTGATGATCGTCTGCCTACCAAAGACGGAAAGCTGCTGTTTGTTCATTCAGCAGAGCTTTCAGAGTTCTGGAGCGCCCTGCTGGAGAAGGCCTATGCAAAGTAAGTGTGTGTATGAAATATAGAAGATGTACAGGTTATGTGTTTATTTAAAATGAAAAATATTTGAGTCATTTAACCCTAATAAGACCCTTGGGGTCAATCTTATCCCCAAGCCACTTTTCTTAAGTTAAAAAACATGGTTCCCTTCATCTCAATGGAATAAGTTTTTGTGACTTTTCCAGATTATCTGTCAAGATTCATATAAAAAATGGGCTTGATTCGGTCAAGCACACACACACACACACACACACACACACACACACACACACACACACACACACACACACACACACACACACACACACACACACACACACACACACACACACACACACACACACACACACACACACACACACACACACACACACACACACACATTCTGGTTTCCATGTTTTGTGGGGACATTCCATAGACGTAATGCATTTTATACCATACAAACTGTATATTCTATTCCCCTTACCTACCCCATTCCCTAACCCCAACCATCACAAAAAACTTTCTTGTACCTTAGATTTTCAATAAACATCATCTTGTTTGATTAATAAGCTTGTTTCCTCATGGGGACATCAAAATGTCCCCACAAGGTCACAAAAACACTGGTATTCCTTTGTGGGGACAATTGGTCCCCACAACGTGATAATTACCAGGTACACACACACACACACACACACACACACACAATCTGCCAAAATGGCGTTCAGAATTTTATTTTTCCTGCTTAAAAACGTTTCCGTCAAAAACTTTATGGTTAACTCGAACGAACACACACAAAAAGAGACACTAAGTTGCCTAATAATCACAGGCCCGTACGTTTCTTTTTCCTTTAATAGCAATAGCACACTAACTTACATTCAATCCAACAGCTCATTCAGTTCTTGAAGTTATCTTAAACACAGTGGTTTTCTCGTGGGTGCTTTTTAAAAGTCTATAACAACAAAACTCTAACAACACAGTTGACCAAGCCACGGAATATACCGGATTATATGAGCTCTCGCTCTCATTATGTCCACGCAACACAAGCTCAAACGCGCCACAAAATTTTGTGCAGTCTATAACGCATGCAGACTTTAAAACAGGGAAAAAAGAAACAGATCTCATGAATTTCCATGGGATTGTCACGGAATTTTTTGCTCATTTTTCCGTAGCATTCTCACGGATCTCCGCATTTTTCCGTGGCCCTGCTATGGACTGTCTTTTTCCGTGGCATTCTCACGGATTGGTTACTCAACTGTTTTTGTCCTATTTTCTTACCATTTTCGCTTCGTTTTATTGTTAGATTTACATAAAATTACATCCCCACCCTAACCCAACTCTAACCCCAATGCCAGGCGACAATTGTTTAAAGTTTAGAAAATATAAAAGAATAAATGAGAAAAAAATAGTACAAACCAATAGTTAAAGTGACATATTAACGCAAACACCAAATCTAACCCTAAACAGAAGCGAAATTGGTTTGAAAATAGGAAAAAGCAGTTGAGTAACCAGTCCGTGAGAATGCCACAGAAAAATGAGCAAAAAATTCCGTGAATATCCCACGGAACTTTGTGAGATCAGGTTGAAAATAAAACTCAGGACTTACATGATTTTCAGCTAGCCAATTCGGTTTGCCATGAGAAGTGGTGGAGCACACTTCATTTGACTCCCTTGGTCGATCTGGTCCAAGCTTCTTAATCCTTTATTTATTCATCAATTAAATGCCT
Organism: Paramisgurnus dabryanus; assembly: GCF_030506205.2. Classification (NCBI taxonomy): domain Eukaryota; kingdom Metazoa; phylum Chordata; class Actinopteri; order Cypriniformes; family Cobitidae; genus Paramisgurnus; species Paramisgurnus dabryanus. Next base: position 24,977,217 of record NC_133360.1, read on the forward strand.
TGTAAATGGTGATTTTGTATGGTGATTTTAGCCCAAATAGACTTCTGTTGTGCTCACTGTGTGAAGAGTTTTGCAGAAGTAACCTAAGTATTGAGAAATGTGTCCTAGCGTCTGTAAAAATCTGTATTTGTATCATTAAAAATCATTTTTACCCCCATGGAACTATAACATATAGAGGAAAATCGGTTCTTATGAGGGTTAAAATGATGGGAAAGCACTACAAAATACAATTTACATTGCCTACAAAACATACAGACTGTGTCTAAAATAGCCCCCTGTAGCCTTAAATAATGCACTATTTGAGGGAACATCCATTTTTAGTTGTGTCCAAAATCACAGTGGACATTAATTGAATGCAGAGTTTTGTTTTCTAGAAAACACACATACAGATATAATGGTGTATCTTTGGTTAAGTCGCTTTGGATAAGAGCTTGACAAATGCATTAATGTCAATATATTTTGTAGGCTCAACGGCTCGTATGAAGCTCTGACTGGTGGCTTTGCCACTGAGGGTTTTGAGGACTTTACTGGAGGTATTTCTGAGAACTATGAGTTGAGTATAGCCCCTCCACATCTGTTTAAGATCATTCAGAAAGCACTTGGGTTGGGCTCCCTGCTTAGCTGCTCCATTGATGTGAGTATTTATATTTGACTTGTACTGGGTTTATGTTACCATAGCATAAAGGCAATGACAACATAACTTTTATTAAATAAAAACCATTTTATCCTGCTGAAAACAACTCAAACTATTATTATTTGTCCTGTGTTCTAGGCTACCAGTGCAAATGAAACGGAGGTAATGGCCAGCCTAAAGCTGGTAAAAGGACATGCATACTCTGTCACTGGTGCAGAGGAGGTGAGATAATGTTTGTAAAGCTATGGTAAAACTTACTACAATGCTAAAATATGAAGTTTAATTGGAAGGAGTGCTGCTGGTTCCCCTTTTAAATTCAGGTTCACTACCTCAGGCGTCCGGTGCAGCTGTTGCGTCTTAGGAACCCGTGGGGTTTTAAGGAGTGGACGGGCGCATGGAGTGACAAGTGAGTTTATTCCTGGCTTGTTTGTTAGATTTCAGCCACAAAAGCCTAAATAGATCCCAAGTGGATGAGTATTAAAATGGGCTTTTCTGGAAACACAGCAGGCAGTTAATTTGTTTCAGTCCACCTTTAAAGCTGCATACAAATTCGAAGGGTGCATCCTGCAAAGGCTGCATGGAATGGGGAACGCATTCACTGAAGTTTTCACTGTTAAAAAATGGCACATTGTGCGTCAAAGTCTTTGAAATGTACAACACATACCGCTCAGTGGAAGAGTATACGATGCAAATGTTTTATAAAGTAATTATTTTTTATGCCTATATGTTAACTGTTAGTGTTATATGCCTATATTATTACTATAAAAAATAAAACATATAAAAAATATAAATAATGAATAATATATAGCATTGAAGATAGTACATTGTTCTTCTTCTTATTATTATTATTAATAAATTATAATATACAGTATTAAAGATCCTACACTGAAAAAAACAACTTGTAAAATTTACTTTAAAAAAGTTTGTGCAAATTGTTACAAGGATTTTTTTAAAGAAAAATTTACTGCTTTTTTAAAGTACAACTTACCTACCAAAATCAAATAAAATCTACTAAATTAACACAGTCTCACCCCATGGCGTCAATATTTGACGACACTTGACCATGCGTCAATATGTTGACGCGGAGGGTATACCTTTCGCGTCATTTTTTGACGAACTGGGGACTTCAATACTATTACGTCCGTTGCATTCTCTTTCCTATTTTCTTACCATTTTCGCGTCGGTTTAGGGTTAGATTACGCAAAATTAAACAGTGTACGCGAAATTAAACAGTTGTCACCTGGCGTTGGGGTTAGAGTTAGGTACGCGAAATTAAACAGTTGTCACCTGGCGTTGGGGTTAGAGTTAGGTTTGGGTAGGGATGTCATTATGTAAATCTAACCCTAAACCGACGCGAAAATGGTAAGAAAATAGGAAAGAGAATGCAACGGACTTAATAGTATTGAAGTCCCCAGTTCGTCAAAAAATGACGCGAAAGGTATACCCTCCGCGTCAACATATTGACGCATGGTCAAGTGTCGTCAAATATTGACGCCATGGGGTGAGACTGGGTTGACTAAATCATACATGAAACATTTGTTAAATAATTAATCAAATGTCACTTAATTATTTTTTATTTTAATCGTTTAGAATAAGTATATTACTTGTTTAAATTCGAAAGCATTGTTGTCCTAAAAATATTAAATACATTTTATTTACTTTTGTATGGTAGATTGTTGTATGCTGCTAGTTGTATGGACTCTTACCCCCCAGTCACATTAGCTACAAGAGACAGAGCGACAGGCTACCATTCATTTTCAATGAGAGGGGCCGTTTGTCAGCGACAAGCGACAAGCTTGCCGCTGCGCGAGCAAGGTGTGGCCAAAATAGACAAACAGGCTATTTTATGCAAATGTTGAGCGATGCCTCAAAGCGTCTGCCAATCGGAGTAAAGGGGCAGCGTGACGTAGGTCTGTAGCCGTGTCGAAGAAAATAATTCAAGATGGCGGAAAATGCATATTTTTGTATATATCTGATAAGTTTGGCATTTTATCTCATATATTTTGTTACTTTTATCGAGAAATAAATACTTTTAAATCCAAAAACCTAGTTCTTGTAACTTAACAATACCTCTGAAGTGACTTTTGATACCGCTTTTAGATAATAGCTAAGGAACGCCCGTCAAGTGGGTGCGTGTCGCTCGGTGTCGCTCACTTTTGTAGCTAATGTGACTGTAGGGTTAGGGCCCTATGAACAGCGCAATGCAGCGCAATGCACAAAGCAAGTATATTTGCTAGTTTCAACCCTGTGCAATTATCATTTTCACGTTTAGCGCCACGTTGTTTAAATATCAAATGCATTTGTGTCTTAATTTTGCGACCATGGGCGTTCTGGTCTGAAAACAAGGTGTGTTCAAGCGCATTGTTGGCGCGTTGCTATTTTGATGCAACTAAAATACTACACCATTGACAATTGACCATTGACTCGTGATTCGGAGTGTAATCACTATGCCAATTTTTTTCCTAGCAACCAAATACAGTACCCTAACAACAGAGTAAACAAAGCCTTATATCTCCGCATGAAAACATTGTAGAGACACGGGGGTTGGACCGTTTGACTTGTGACTTGGAGTGTAATCACCAGTGGATGCCAATTTCCCCCCTAGCAACCAAATTTGAGCACCCTAGCAACCGAATAAACAAAGCCTTATATCTCCGAATCAAAACATCGTAGAGACACGGGGGTTGGACCGTTTGACTCGTGACTCGGAGTGTAATCACTAGTGGATGCCAATTATTTCCCTTCTAACCAAATTCAGTACCCTAGCAACTGAATAAACAAAGCCTTATATCTCCGCATCGTTTGGACCGTTTTACTCATGACTTGGAGGGTAATCATTAGTGGATGCCAAGTGGTATCAAGCCACGCCCCTAGCAACCAAATATGAGCACCCAAGCAACGGAATAAACAAATCGTTATATCTCTGCATCAGAAAATCATAAAGACATGGGGGTTGGGTCTTTTGGTCATGTTAGCTTCATGCTAGCTTCATGCTAAGTCATACTACCTTCATGCTAGTTTCATGCTAGCTTTTTGCTAATTTAATAATAAATCTTGCTAACTTAATGCTAAATCATGTTACCATCATGCTAGCTTCATGCTAATTCATGTTAACATCATGCTAGCTTCATGCTAATTCATGTTAGCACCATGCTAGGTTCATGTTAATTCGTGTTAGCATCATGCTAGCTTCATGCTAATTCATGTTAGCATCATGCTAGCATCATGCTAATTCATGCTAACATAATGCTAATTCATGCTAACATAATGCTTATTCATTTTAGCATCATGCTAGCTTCATGTTAATTCGTGTTAGCATCATACTAGCTTCATGCTAATTTGTGTTAGCATCATGCTAATTCATGTTAGCATCATGCTAACTTCATGCTAATTAGTGTTAGCATCATGCTAGCTTCTAGCTAATTCATGTTAGCATCATTCTAACTCATGCTAATTCATGTTAACATCATGCTAATTCGTGTTAGCATCATGCTAGCTTCATGCTAATTTGTGTAAGCATCATGCTAGCTTCATGCTAATTCATGTTAGCATCATGCTAGCTTCATGCTAATTCGGGGTGGAGCATGCTAGCTTCATGCTAATTCGTGTTAGCATCATGCTAGCTTCATGCTAATTTATGTTAGCATCATTCTAACTCATGCTAATTTATGTTAGCATCATTCAAGCTTCATGTTAAATCATGTTATCTTCATGTTAAATACTGTTAGCATTATGTTAACTTGGTGCTAAATCATGTTAGCATGCTAACTTTATGTTAAATCATGTTTACGGAAAGTTTGACTACTAAACTAAACTTATTTTAAGTTTCTCTCAATCAGTTTTAAACGTTCAGGCCAGGCTTTGTCAAGCCAACATAAAGTTTGTCTACAAACTTTTTTATCTAGTTAATCATTGCTATCGTTGTTTAATGTAGAAAATATTTCTCTGCTGTCATTATTTCCAAAAATGTTATGCCATTTATGCCTCCAAACATGTTAATAATGTTAGGTATGATGAAGATTACACTTTTATATATGTATCTTTCTCAGTAACTGTTGCTCTGTAGAATAGTGGGTTAAGCAAAGGACAAGTGTTGCACACTTCTTGCACACAGCAGGCTTTTCAAAAAAAAGTGGTAACACTTTATTTTACGACCCGCAAAGTACCGCGTAATTAAACCGAATTTACAGCGTACCTATTTGTAACAACAGAGTACCTCTACAGTACGTACTTGTAGTTATAAGGGAATAATATTTTAAGTTTGGGGTAATAAGGGGGTAAGAATATATGGAAAATTATTCTCTAAGTATTTCATAACTACAGGGTACCTATTGTAATATTACGTGGTATGTATGACTTACGTCTATGGGTAATATGGTCTATGTGTAATAGGTTTTTTTTTCATATTTGCTACTTACCTGATGAAGTGTTTTGTATAGCCTACAGTTGATGTCTACAAGCCACGTCGGCAAATAAAATATAACACACAATAAAGATAATAGCAACTTGTACCTCTTTGATCTGTATATGTATACAGGAGTTACCAGGTAACTCTTATATTTGCGGGCTGTAAATTGAAGTGGGGCTTATTCCCCGATTGTTCTGTGTATGTACCAGGTAACTCTTATATTTGCGGGCTGTAAATTGAAGTGGGGCTTATTCCCCGCTTGTTCTGTGTATGTACCAGGTAACTCTCATATTTGCGGGCTGTAAACTAAAGTGGTGCTTTGTTCACCTCTTGTTAATAAATGTTATAGGGTAAATACCATAAACATACAGAATATTGTTATTTTTATTTTAAAACAACTTATTTCAAAACATCTTTAAAACACTATAATTAAGCCAACACTTAATGTTTATTATCACATAACTTTTATTTAAAATAAAAAGTCATGACAATTTTTCATTGTTTTTGCGGCTTGGCTTCCTCTGTTGGTGTTCTTGTCCACTCGGATGATGAGTTGATGTCGTCTCACAAATGCTGTTCTGCATTACATATAAAAAACATAAATGAAAGCCTTCAGTAAATGTTTCTTCACTGTGCCTTGACAGAAACAGAGTTTTCTAAGCCAGTTACGTTTATAAATTTTAGGCTTACTTATGTGCTAGCTAACCTGCTACCGTTAGCTAGCAACTTTCTTGAAAAACATTGTTTGAAATGCGTGAGTCATGTATTAACAAAACCAGTCACCTTATCCAGCATGCGGAACCTGCTAACATCACTCGCAGCTGTACTCCACAGGGTAGAACGTTTTTAAAACCTCTTAAAGAAATTTCATCTCAGGATCGCGTTCCAGCAAACCTCCTGCAGACGACCGCGCGCTCTACACCTGCGCAGTAACCTACGCATGTAGTCGTCTTTTGCTTTAGCGGGAGCTGATATCTGCTGTTGTTTCATTCTGGTTTGCCATTGCATAAATTATATTTGGCTAAAATACTTGTGTTTACAGTAAATAAATTGCAAAGCACCACTTCAAATATGTCCGCAAATGTAGGAGTTTCCTGGTAAATAGGGAATAAGTTGCTATTTTTATTGTACTTACCTTAAAAAAAAGATAACCACATTAAATCAGCTTGACTTTTGTTATTAAAAGCAAGTAATATAGGCTACTAAAATAAAAGTGATATGCTGTTATATTTATTTGCCGATGTGGCTCGTAGACATTGACTGTAGACAACATTCAGTAGTCAATATGAAAAATTCACAATAAAAAATAAATAAAACATAATTCCCCCATAGACTTGACTAAGTCATACATACCACGTAATATTACAATAGGTACCCTGTTGTTATAAAATACTTAGAGTATAAATAATTTATAATTCTTCATATTCTTACCCCCTTATTACCCCAAACTTAAAATATTATTCCCTTATACCTACAGGTTACCTACCCTGTTGTTACAAATAGGTACGCTGTAAATTCAGTTTAATTACGCGGTACTTTGCGGGTCGTAAAATAAAGTGTTACCAAAAAAGTCAGCAAAAAATGGGGGGCCTGTGCCCCAGTAGAGCTTTATGTCTAGCGTTGTAAACTTGTGGACCTATTTTTCCAAACACCTCACACCTGTATATTCTTCCATTGGGAGCTTAAATAATAAACACCAGTTGGTGGTGATAATTCACCTTTGCCAATTGCAAGAATACAAACAACGTTCCCGGCGCGGAGTAATAACGTACCTAACAGCACATCTAATACAAGTCAATGGAGTTGGACAAAAACTACGATAAAACCTGTTGGAAAACATTTTTTGCAGCGATTTTTGTGTGAGCATATCAGTGAACACCTCTGACCACTCGGTGAGTTTCACGTCTTTGTAAACGAAAGTTTATTGCATTTTAGGAAGGATTGTTCCTGTGCACCTATACCCATTGTAGAGGTGGGAGGTGATACAACAAACACCTGAAAATTCTCGGGCCAGCATCATATGTCCAAATTTCAGTCAAAACCGTTCTATTTCATCATAAACAATCTGAAAACAGGGCTTTAAGTGTAAAATACCGAACTTGTCCTTTAAACCTATATGACATTGTATTAACAAATCTTTAAGTAGTGAAAGTTCTTATTAGTTCTTATTCTGTAAAAAAACTTAAATAATTAAAATATTCAGGCACAAAGAATTATGGGAATTTCCAACAACATGTACTGATAATTTTAAGTTTGTTATTTTATACGCTTAAGAAAAAAAAATTTTAAGCAGACTTGAACACGCTATTTTTTAAATTAAGATGTACTTAATTTTTGTAGGACTATATGCAGTGACTATAAAACTAAAAAAATATGTAATACAAGAAAATATAAAATGTGACTTACTATTTCCACACAGTTCATTTTGTGCATTAATTATTGTGTATTGTTTTGCATTGTTTATTTATAATTTTACTTAAGAAAATCTAATTCTCAATAAATGTTGAAATTACTATGTAGAAATTATGAGGGTTAATGTAATATATTACACCAAAAAGTTTGTTTTTTCAGGGTACTACTTATTATTATTAGTTGTATTATATTAATAAATAGAATATACAGTATTAAATATACGAATTATTATTATCATCAAAATGATGGCAAAGACCTTGACAATTTTTGTGAGGCTCGTGAGGCTTGTGCCTAGTCGTTAAATGTGTCATATCTTTTTTATAAAATATAGTAGTGTTTTTATAAATTATACATTTTGCACTTAATTATTATTATTTTTTATAAATATATATTTTTTTTGTAGCAATTTAAAGAGTGAAGCATTAAGATTGAGTAATCATGGTCATTTTGTACTTTGTAGACAGCTGCTATTCCCCAATACAAACTCTTTATCACTGCGGCACACACATGCAATACCGGGTCCTCTTTCTGTTTCAATAAGTTATATTTCCCGCAAAATCCAACCCAACAGCTCAAATTATAAATCATTATTATAAGCTTACCATTGAGAAGGTATAGTTTTGAACACTGATTTTTCTGTATTTACTCAACATCTCATTTTTAACTGAAGTCAATTATATATAAGCTATTAAAGATTTCCGAGGCTGAATATCTGACAAAAGTCAAATATCTTTTATCTTGGTTTATTCCTGACACGTATTCCTGAATCATTACTGAAAACTTTGTATAAAAATCTCTTTTTTTTAGTTCCAATGAGTGGAAAAATGTCCGACCGGATGAGAAAGCTAAACTGAATTATTCAGCTGAGGATGGAGAATTCTGGTAAGAAAACATTCAACTGAACAGTAAAAAAAAAACACATTCACCCCTTGCATCCGAAATCACATACTGTGAGAGTACGTATTGAATTAGGTGAAGTTGTTGCTTATCGACAGCCAATCAGTATATTTTATATAGCATTATACCAATAAAGAGAGTGTTACAGAAAAATAGAGAACAAAGAATGTGCATCAGGCATGTTTTGCTTTTTTATCCATTTTAACTGGATCACTTTCTTGAATGTCGCAGATAACTCCAGTGGCTTAATGGGATAGAAAAGAGTCCATCCCATGCAAACTGAAAAATCTAAGTGGATGCAGTATACAAGCCGGGATTTTTTTTACATATGATTTTGGATATATTACTCACTATGCATTCTTCCACTATTTAGTACGGACGATTTCAGATGTTTTTAGCAACATTCGAAATAAAAAATGCAGCATAAGAACACAGAAGAAGCTTTTTGTGGTTTTGAGGCCAAAAATATGTAGCAAATACATATTACATTTAGTTTGTCTTCATTGACTTTTTGTAAATATACCTTTCATACATCTTTCTCTTCCTGTCAGGATGGAATATTCAGACTTTGTGCGGCATTTCACAAGGCTGGAGATTTGTAATCTGACTCCGGACACTTTAACCAGCGAAGAGTTGAGGCACTGGAACTACTGCCAGTTTGACGGCAACTGGATAGTAGGATCCACCGCAGGAGGCTGCAGTAACAATAGAGGTATCTTAAACCTATCAAAAGATCACATCACAACATAAATGTGTGTTTTCTAAGTCTTCTCTATTTTTCTCTCTCCAGCTACGTACTCCTCAAACCCTCAGTTTGTGATCAAGCTTGAGGATGTTGATGATGACCCTTATGATGGAGAAGATGGTTGCACTTTGGTGGTGGGACTGATGCAGAAAGATGGGCGCAAAGATAAACGCATTGGACGAGACCTGAATGCCATTGGCTTTTATATCTATGAGGTAACCCAACACTGATTACACACAGCCTGCAATACTACACAGATATTAACACTGAAACTAGTCTTATCAAAAACATTACTAATAACATATTTTGCTTGAAATTGTGCAACCTTGATATTTTGTATATGACTTTTAATATTAGAAAAGTAATATCCTGTCGTATGTGTGTTTCAGGTCCCAGATGAGGTGTGTACATGCTCTATTTGTTTTGTTCATTAGGGTAACAACTTTTTTCCAAGTTTGGAGATATAATCCATCTTGATATTTTCATCTCATATGTGTGTGTGTGTTTGTGGCTATAAATGTTTTTGCAGTACAAGGGTCGCAGTAATGTTCATCTCGGCTCGGATGTGCTGCTGTATAAACGATCAGTTGCAAAGAGCGAGTTCATCTACATGCGAGAGATAAGCAAGCGCTTTAAGTTGCGTCCTGGAGAATACGTCATCATCCCCTCCACATATGATCCCAATCTCCAGGGAAGTTTTATACTGCGTGTGTTTACAGAGAAAAAAGCGACTGTCAGGTTTGTCCAAAATGTTTTTTTAATCCTATGATACTGCCAAGTGCTTGTTTCAATATGTACGTGTGCTAAAGGAATAACTGAAAAAGCAAATTCTCTCATGGTTTACTCACCCTCATTTCATCCGAGATGTATGAGACTTACTGTACTTCATTTGAAAACAAACAAATAATTGGGTCGCACTTTATTTTACAGTACGTGTATTACCTTGTACATATATGGTAAATAAGTTGTACTTACCGACAAATGTGTGGTACTTACTTTTAGGTATCTACATGGTAATTAACTGGTATCATTACTGTACTTACCAGTGGTACATACTTGGTAGTTATTTACTCACGTTACTGTAATTAAGTAGTTGTTTGTGTACTTTTACTTTTTTGAGTAGTTTTTAAAATCTGTACTTTTACTTTTACTTAAGTATGTTTTGTTTAAAGTATTGTACTTCGCTACATTTTAAATCGTATCCGTAAAAAATATTTTAAAAAGCAAGGTGATAAAGACGCGCAACGGATGATTGATGGGCGGGGGAACGTTCAAAAAGAATGGAGACGGACGAGAGACAGGCGCGCGCTAATGCAGACCCGCCTCAGTTCAAATCTTATGAAAGAAACCCCTGGTCATATGTAAGCGACCACTTTCCACTGACGCGAAGCGAGTGTTTCTTTCATATGAAAGGTAGGATTCATGCTCTTGAGTACGAAATTGCCGAGCGTGTTTTTACCACTCATTTGCACGACGAGTTTTTAATATAATGCGCATTGTTATGCGCATGTTAGATGAAAAGCTCAAGAAATACTGAGAGGATATTATGCAGGGAAGGGAAAGCCCCGTATCATAAGTTTATACACTATGTTGACATCGCTTCAAAAAGCAAACGATGAAAGTGTGATAGTGGACTATATCATCAGAGCACTGTGTAACGCAGGTGAAATGTTAGGAGACGGACTTATAGTGGCTATGGTCTTAAAAGGACTGCCTGATAGTTTTAAGCCATTCGCAATACACGTGGCGCATACAGATGACAAAATCACGTTTGCTGAGTTCAAGACTAAACTACGCAATTTTGAAGAAACAGAAAAGATAAAAGCAGCTGATTTGAGCGACAGTGTGATGAAAACTCATAGAAAAGCTGGACGGCGACCCGCAAAGACGAATGCACGTGAGTGGAGCAAAGATGATGCTGAGATAGTGTGTTTTAAGTGTGGTAACAAAGCCCATAGAGCTAGAGCATGTCGACAGAAAGTGTGGTGTAGTATATGCAGAAGAGACAGAGACAAAGACGCAACATGTAGTCGTAAGGACATTAAAGACAAAAAAAGATGGTGTGAGTAGAGCCTCAGAAGATTTTAAGATGAGAGACAGAGAGACCGGTATCCAGCGGCAGCCAACGTGCAGCATCAAGGAAATGGCACTTGTGGCACCGGGCCTGCCTCACGATAACATCAATATCTATCCTTATACATGAACTTGACTTCAACTTAAAACCCAAAGTCCCAAGTTTTAATTATTATTTACAAATGCATGATGGATATTTCTCTTGTCTCTTTTCCATGCAGCCCAATGGATGTTAATATCACTACAAATATTATAAAGGTAAATTAATCTATTAATTACAAATAGTGTGTAAGGAAGGAACATGGGTGGTTGGATATTATTGATGTACAACAATTTTAAACAAAAGATTTCACGTTCAGACCTGGTGATACCCATCAGCAGTGTACATTTAACACTAGACTTACAGCGGGGAAAATAAGTATTTGACAAATCAGCATTTTTATCAGTAAGGGGATTTCTAAGTGGGCTATTGACACAAAATTTCCACTCCTATGAAGAAATAAGAACATTTAAGTATACAAGTTGAGTCATAATAAATAAAGTGAAAAGACACCCGGAATAAGTTTTGAACACACTTTATTTAATACTTTGTAGAAAAGCCTTTGTTGGTGATTACAGCTTCTAGACGCCTCTTGTATTGAGAGACCATTCGTCTGCAATCCTCAGGAGTGATTCTGGCCCATTCTTCCACACAAATGGACTTTACATCTTGAAGGTTTCTTGTGCCTCTTTTATGAACTTTGATCTTCAGTTCTCTCCATAGATTTTCTATGGGATTTAGGTCAGGTGATTGAATGGGCCATTCAAGCAACTTGATTTTTTTTCTTTAAAACCACTTTATTGTTTTCTTGGCCTTGTGTTTCCGTGTGCATCATTGTCTTGCTGAAATGTCCACCCTCTTTTCATTTTCAGCTTTCTGGTAGATGGCAGCAGATTTTTATCCAGAATGTCTTGGTACATTTCTCCATTCATCCTGCCTTCAATAATATGAAGTCTGCCAGTACCCCTTGCTGAAAAGCAGCCCCAAACCATGATGCTTCCACCCCCAAACTTTCCTATTGGTATGGTGTTCTTGGGGTGGTGGGCAGTGCTATTTCTTCTCCAAACATGGTGTGTGGAATGACTGCCAAAAAGTTTAATTTTGCTTTAATTTGACCATACTATAGTATCCAAACTATGCAAACTTTAACCGAGCTGGTTTTTGTTCAGCAATGAAGTCTTGCATGATGAGCGTGCATGGATGCTATGGCGGTTCACTTCATTGCTTATAGTTTTCTTTGAAACAACAGTACCTGCTGATGCAAGGTCTTCCTGAAGTTCTGCCCGAGCAGTTCTTGCCTCTTGGAGAACTCTCCTGATTATTCTTTGGACTCCTCGGACAGGGATCTTGCGTAGAGCACCTGATCGTGGCCAGTTTATGGTGAAGGGATGCTCTTTCCATTTCGGGATAATGACCCCCAGAGTGCCCACAGGAACATTCAGCATTCTGGAAATGTGCCTATAACCATTCCCATCAAAATGCTTTTTAACAATAAGATTAGGAAGATCTTGAGAGAGTTCTTTGCTTTTTCCCCATCATAAAGTATTTCCTGTGTGCCTCTTGGGTAATAATAAGCATTTATAGGCCATCAGTTAGGACTAAAGCAGCTGATATCAATTAGTACTGATAGGGGGCAGGGTTTCTCTCTCAATACTGACAGATTTCAGGTGATCTCCTGGCTTTCTATGCCATTTTGCACCTTGTTCTCTTCATGTGTTCAGTACTTATTCCCTGTGTCATTTCACTTTATTTATTATGACTCAACTTGTATACTTAAATGTTCTGATTTCTTTCTTTGAATTCAATATTTGGCTTGATGGCTACATCTGGTGGAAATAGCCCACTTAGAAATCCCCTTACTGATAAAAATGCTGATGTGTCAAATACTTATTTTCCCAGTGGTAAGTACTTAACCTTATAAACTAATTTAATTTTATAATTATAGTGTAAACAAAAATGTAAGATTTACAGATATATACCAACTATTCACATAAATATATGAATTCATACTCTTTTCCATTTCTTCTGAATTAAACAAACCAAATTATTGGATAAAATGTATACATTATGTACAATATTTAATATAATTTTATTTCTCTCAGAATCGCATATCTGACAGTGATGTGGACCCAAGTTGTAAAGAGCTTTTTATGCAGTTTGCTGGAAATGTGGGTTACATTTTATTTTTTTATCACCGTTTTATTTGTTTACACAATATTGATCACAGTAATGTTGAGGTGTAATTTTGTCTTTTCTATTCAGGACTCAGAGGTGTCTGCGAAGGAGCTACAGCAGATGCTGAACAAATTTGTGTCTGAAAGTAGGAAAATTCACATTTAAGCTAACTTAAGTATTCTCACATCACTTGTTATTCTCAGTAACATTGTATATTGTTTTCACAAAGGAACTGATATCATTTCTGATGGTTTCAGTAGGGAAACGTGTCGTCACATTATCAGCCTGCTAGATGTATCCTTTCCTCACTGGATATATGAACAAATGATACATTACTGGATTTTATATTGTTTAGGATATCTTTGGATAAATTTAGGCAGAGTCACTTTATCATGAGACTATCATAACCCCATCATGACCCTTGACTCTAAATCCAGAAAAATGGCAGTGGCAAACTTGTTCTGGTGGAGTTTCACAAACTGTGGATAAAGATCCAGAAATATTTGGTAAATCACACCAAATAATTCATAGTTATCTAGTTCAGCTGATAAATTCATCATTGTGTTTAGTGATGTTAGTACTAAACTTTATTTTTTGTGATACCTCTTTAGGATATTTTTAAGAACCGTGACACAGACAAGTCAGGCACTATGAGTTCATATGAGATGAGAGATGCAGTAAAAGATGCAGGTAATTATTGTTTATACTAGTTTGTCTATAGGACAGACTATTATATATGTTTATGAAGATGGAAAAAGTGGTCACAATGAAATTTGTTTTCTCCAAAGGGTTTCAAGTGAACGGTGAAGTACTTCAGGTGATAATCTCACGTTATGCCAATAAGCAACAAGCCATTGACTTTGATAACTTTGTGGGCTGCCTGATCAACTTGGAGATGCGCTTCAGTAAGTTTATCTGTTAATACAACAAGAAAGATTATCATGTATCCAACTTAATCTGTCAAGCTACCAGAAATGGCTTCCTTATTTGCTTTTTTATCTACACAGCAATTTTTCAATTATTCGATAAGAACACCGGAAGAATTGAGCTGGATATCCAGCAGGTGAAGTGCAAATGTTAATTCTGATTATAAATGGGGATGATTTTGTATATTAGCCAGTTTTTTATTGTGTCTATGTGCTTTGTTTTGTAGTGGCTTTGCTTGACCCTCTGTTAAAAATCCACAAATTTCCTGCAAAAACAAAAGACTCACAGGAGAAGGATGGTTTGGCTGATGGAGTAAAATCAGCCCGAGTGTGTTATCTAAACCTTGAATTGTCTTTCGATATGCAATTTGTTAATGGTGATGAATCTAAAGATCTGAGTTTTGAGTATTCATTTAGCATTTTTTTATTAAAAATGTAATTTTCTTACCAATAATTATATTTACTAACAAGGTTGTATTTGTTAACGTTATTAAAACAAACTAACAATGAATGAAACGTCTACAGCATTTATTAATCTTAGTTCATGTTAATTTCAGCATTCACTAATACATTTTTAACATCAAAATTAGTAACTGTTCACATTGGTTAATTCACACAATTTGTATTATTATTAACTAACAATAACAAAGATTTAAAGTGTTAGCCTAACATTTACTAATTTGTACATATTAATTCAATAAATTATTATTTTTCTTATTTTTATTACTGTTTAATTTATGTCGGGTGCTGTATTGTCTTCACAGGTACAGGTACTGTCTTTGCTTGGTATAATAACACCTGTTGAATCAGTTTATATTCAGATTAATTTAGACTTTGTATTGAAATGCAACTACCTGTAAAGTTATTCAATAAACTCTTTGCTTATTTTATTCTATCATCACTTTGTTAATATAAGATATTCCTTTATTCGTCCCACAATGGGGAAATTTCTGTGTTTCAGCAGCAAAACAAAAAGACGACATAATAATATAATAAACATTATATGCAAAATAAGTTTTTATAGTGTTTACACTAAAGACATATTGCACCTAGGAGACATTGCACGTTTTTCAAGATCCCTATTATTGTCCATGTTTAAAAATACTTTATTAAAGGAGTAGTCCACTTTAAAGATGGGGTCCATTGACTTTTTATAGTAGGCTGGGATAAATAATCCTCGTAAATGATGCTCTGCGTCACCATCAAGAGTCTTCGTCTTGGTTTTGCCCTGTCTGTTATTATTTAATTCTTGCCTTGTTAACCCCTCGAGGGAGTTTTTTTTACATAATAAAAGACTTTTTGGTTAAGAGCTGTCTGTCATTGGGTTCTGTCCTCCCAATTCCGGACTGAGTCCATCCCATGCAAACTGAGAAATCTTGGTCGATGCAGTACTGTATATTTCACTTCATTTAATTTCATTTATTTATTTATTTCAAGCAAATAGTATAACAATGGAAGAATACTCAATAATAATAATAATAACTAGCACTTATGCTTGAAATGGAGTGGGGAGAAGTAAAACTTATTGCACCCCACCCCAGTCTATTAAAGAATTTATACCAACCGAACAAAATGCTTCTGTCTTCTATTATATCAATGGAAAAAAAGAAAGAGAAAAAAACCCAAAATAAATAATGGTAATAAAATAGCCTTTTTGAACAGACATCGTCCCAGAATTCAAAACCAAACTTGACATTTTCTGAAAAACAAGCTCTTGAAGAACTATGTCAGAACAAAGACATTATCATCAAACCTGCTGATAAAGGAGGTGGTCTGGTGGTTATGCCTCGTTCACTCTATATTAATGAGGCTCTTCGCCAACTCAATAACAGTAGTTACTATCGAGTCCTGCCATCAGACCCTACGACTCAGTTTCAAAAGGAGATTGAGAAATTTATTCAGGAAGCACATGCTCATCAGCTAATCTCTGATAAAAAGAGAGGCAATATTTACTGAATAGCTCTCCGACCAGACCTGTCTTTTACATCTTACCCAAGGTACATAAAAGTTTGGTTGATCCACCGGGACGACCCATAGTTGCAGGAAATAATAGTCTGACTGAACCACTCTCTAACTTTGTCGATTTTGTGCTGAGACCTTTAGTTACTTCCCTTCCTAGCTACTTAAGAGACACTGCTGACTTTTTACAATGTATAGCAACTCTACAATATGTTTATTGTGATGTTATACTGGCAACCATGGATGTGACCTCACTTTACACAAACATTCCACATAACGAAGGCCTTTTGGCTTTAGAACATTTTCTTGACCTGCGCTATGATGATGAGGGTCTGCCGACCAAATTTATCACTGATATGGCCAAAATGGTGCTCACTAAAAACTACTTTCTATTTGAAAACAAATACTATTTACAAGTTGAGGGCACAGCCATGGGGGCCACTATGGCTCCTGATTATGCAAATTTATATTTGGGTTTTTTGGAGGACTTGTATGTCTTTAATAACAATCCTTTCCTTGACAACATTATCTTATTCAAGAGATACATTGATGACTGCTTTGTTATTTACAAGGGATCTGAAAGTGACTTTGAAGCATTTGTCCTATATATGAATTGTCTCAGGCCCTCTATCAAATTTACCTATCATGTGGGGATCACAGATGTCAATTTCTTAGATACCTCTATTTCAATTGTAGACAACCATATAGTCTCTTCCCTCTATAGAAAAGATACAGCCAAGAACAGTCTTCTTCATGCCAATAGTGCTCATCCAACCCCCTTAAAACGTGGCTTACCATATAGTCAATTCTTGAGACTCCATCGTATCTGTTCCAGGAGAGACGACTTTGAGTCGAAAGCCCAGACTATGTACATGGACTTTAAATCACGGGGCTATCCTACCAAGTGGCTTGATATTGCTCTTAAGAAGGTCTCTAAAATACAAAGACACGAAGAGACCAACTTGACCAAAGATACAAAAAACAAGAGTTTTTCATGTACTTTCAAATCCACATATAGTCCATTGAGCAATGATATCAAAAACATCATCAAGAAACATTGGCATATTATTCAAAGTGATCCTCAATTATTGAATATATTTAATGATCAACCACTTTGTGTTTTCTCCAGGAGCTCTAATTTGAGGGACAAACTGGTCCATGCTGATACCCATATTTCGTCTCCAACCACTCTCATCGATGCCCAAGGCAACTTCCCATGTCACAATTGTTCTTGTTGTACTAAGTATGTTAAATGTAAATCATTCACACATCCTCGTACACTAAAAACATACAAGATTAGACAATTGATTACCTGCAAAAGCACACATGTGATTTACATCATCGTTTGTCCATGTTCACAACTGTATGTTGGGAAAACTACACGTGCATTACGCACAAGAATAATTGAACACACTAGTGCTATTAGAAGACAGGATGATACATCTTCAATTTCTCGTCATTTCAAGTCTGCTAACCACTCTCCAGCTGACATGAAGTTCCTGGGCATCGAGAGGATTCTCCCCCACAGGAGAGGTGGTGATAGAGACAGAAAATTACTCCAAAGAGAGGCTTTTTGGATTTTTGAACTGAAATCTTTATTTCCTGAGGGTATGAATGAAGAACTTGAACTATCATGTTTTTTGTAAAATTCAACTATTCTCTACAGTTTATGTCTCATATTTCCTTCTAAATGTTGTTGTAACTGGTTGTGAATTTTGCTTAAGTGATCAATGAGGTAATCACTGAGATAATTGTTCACAAATTACTTATTTGAGATAATTGCTTTCAGCTGATTGACCTCAATTACTGACTTGTTCAAAAAGGGTGAATCTTGTTTGTCAATCGAGCACTGAGGAAAGCAAGAGCTGAAACGTTTGCTTGCCTTGTCTGTTTTTATATTCACTTGCACTCTGCACTTTATAAATAAAAACCATGTTTTTGTAGACTTTTTGTAGACTTATTGTCACAAGTGGATCAGTGTGCGGTTAGCCACTCGCTTTACTCAATAATAATACCTCGTCAATAAACATTATTATGTGCACAACCATACATACGGACATACTATACATATTTATAATATCCAAATATTGCCGCAAGTAACATTGATTTATCAAATACCAACAATGGTAGACGGAATACCACAAGGGTAAATAGAAATGATGAATAACTACCAACAATGGTACATAACAGGGACGAACAGCTACCAAAAACAGCAGAAGGAATACCACAAGTTAGATACACATGTTAAATAACAACACTCCAGTCATTGATACAATCAAACCTCGTTATCATTGTAATGGGACCAGACCAGTGCTGGACTGGTAATCTGGCATACCGGGCAAATGCCCGGTGGGCCGACGTCCTTGGGGGCCGGTGAATATAATATGATATTTTTTTATTGGCCAACGACCGGCCCATAAAGCAGGGACAGCGGCCCATTGGTTCATTTTCCATACTGACACTGGGCTGGTCCAATCATCTCTTAACAAGCTACACCCCTCTGTTTCTTGTATCAGATGGACAGAGCGATGATCTGACACAAGAAACAGAGAGCGAGTATCATACAGACGTAACATACATCTGACACTATTTTTGTCTGACCAGCCCATAACACTCGTACATCGCGCAATGCAGCCCGTTGCTTTCTTTCTGTGTTTTAATGTAATTCATTAATGGCGCTAAAAGGCGCGGTGGCAATGTACTGCATTTTTTTTTTAAAGTTAGCGTAAGATGTTTTTTTTTTTGAGAGACCGGCCCAGGAGACACCTAATCAGCAGCCCATTGGTTCTTTTTTGTTTGACATTTGGCTAGCCCAATCACAACTTTTAGGGCATTTTATGAAGCATGCAGCGTTAGTGTGTGCGTCTGTCAAAATAAGAGACGACTGAGAACCGAGTGGACGTGTGGTAAGCAGAACTGCATCTAAAACACTGTTGTTAGATATCCTCTTCATAAAACGCAGTCAAAAACACAAGTGATAGACCAATGGCTGTTTGCAAAATGACAGTGCAATAAAATACAGTGTGGGCAAAATTATTAGGTAGCTACATCAAACTTTTGATCACAGTTTTTATCAAACATATTTACTAATTCCAAACCAAATTAATCTTAATAACTACCATTCATTTTGTAAATAAGGCATTTATAAGTAATACATTATTGCTTATGATGTCTGGGTGGAGAAAAAAACACCTTATATTCAAGTGTGCAGAATTATTTGGCACATTTTCTTTTACATTCAAAATTAGCTAAAAAAAAATGTTTATTACACAAACTGGAAATTCATTATTTAAAGTCTATAAGAAAGATGCCATGCATGGAAATTGCAAAATTGAGGTTTGACCATTATACAAGAAATCCTGATTCGGGCAGCAAGGGCATAAAAAAGGATGAAAGGAAAAGATATACAAAATTAATGTTGGGTATTAAAATTACTGTGTTTTGGAATCGGTAAAAGGTGTTCAGAAAAGAGTGATTAAAATATTCTGCACACACTGTAATGGGACTCGTGGCTCAGAGAAGACTGCAACGTCATTGTAACATTTATCAGGTCCTGGTGTTATCATAAGGTGTTCAGAATGGTTAGTTTAAACATTGTGCACTACCTGGCTAACACTTTTATTTTAAAATCTGCAAAGCCTTTTACAGCGCTTACATTTTTGTAATGTCACGTGTCTGCTCTTATACTTTTCTACTTAATCATTATATGGAGTTGGTAGTCAAGGTTGCACAAAGATTTGTGATCCTATGTAGTGGGCCGGTCTGGGCCAAAATGCCAGGGCCAATTTTTTGTCCCAGTCCAGCCCTGGACCAGACCTTTTGTTTATAAAGACGTTTGAAATGATGAATGCTTTGACATTGCTTTAGTTCAAGCCCCAAATTATTCCACAAAGTAACCCCACATACAGACATAGAAAAACTCCTCCTGGTAGAACCCGCCATTGGGACCACAAAGTTCCCAGATCCTCTCAAACTGTACAACTGCTCTTTATAAGAAAACATATTTTGAATGTTCAAAGGTAGTAAATTTTTAAACATAAACAGGGCATTATATAATTTTACAAGATCCTGCATTTTTAATAAGTTTGACTTAAGAAAGAGAGGATTGGTGTGCTCAAAATAGGCGGCCTTGTGTATAATTCGTACAGCCCTTTTCTGTAACAGAAAAAGTGGCTGTATTACTTTTTTGTAATTATTGCCCCATACCTCTACACAGTAGGTTAGATATGGCTGTATTAAAGAACAGTACAAGGTATGAAGTGCATTATGATCAAATATATTTTTTAAATCAACTAATAGCAAGGCTTTTTGAGACTTTGGTTGTTATATGTCTGATGTGGGCATTCCAACTTAACTTATGGTCTATCGTTACACCTAAACATTTTATTTCCTGCACGCTTTCAATGTGAACCCCATCTATCTTAATCAGTTTCTGTGAATCAGGTTAATACTTTCCAAAGAACATCACTTTAGATTTATCTAAGTTCAATGATAATTTATCACCTTCCATCTATTTTTTTTAATTTATTTAATTCTTTATTTACAACGCTGATAAGTCGTTCCAAATTGTCGTCACTATAGAACATTTTTGTATCATCAGCAAACAATACACATTTAACCAAATAAGAGACATTGAAAATATCATTAATATACAAATTGAATAACTTGGGGCCCAGTACTGACCCCTGGGGCACACCACAAGCAATGTCAAGACATTCAGAAGATAACTCACCCATTTGAACATACTGTACTCTGTCGCTCAAATAACTTTTAACCCATTTCCCTGCCACCCCCCGTATTACATATCGTTCTAATTTCTTTAGTAGTATATCATGGATGATGGTAATGCTTTTTTGAGATCAATAAAAATTCCTATTGCATGTTTTTTATTTGATAATGCCTGTGATATTTCTTCAGTGGCATCAATTATTGCCATTGAAGTGGATCTATTGGGTCTGAACCCATATTGTCCTTCATTAAAGTGCCCGTATTATGAAAAACTCACTTTTTCTGGGTTTTGGGGTGTTATTTTGTGTCTCTGATGCTCCCACACGCATACAAACTTGGAAAAAAATCCATCCATGCTGTTTTGAGTGAGATACAGGTTTCTGAATGTCCTCTGCCTTGAGTCTCAGATTGCGCGAGTTAAAACTCAGCTCCGTTGTGACGTAACAAAAGTTTCGTCACATTCAGTTTAAATTTTCCCGCCCACCACCCCACTCGCAGGTCTCCACCCACCAGGTAGCTAGAGAGCATAGAGCAGTCCCTTGAATGAGACCCTCTGTGCTGTTATCATCTTTCACGGAAATAACAGCGCTATTTGGATATTATGGATTATACTCCCACCTACTTTTAAAAACAAGTTTTAACGTGTGGTTATTGGAACCCGGAGTAATCTTATATACAGTGTGTTACGACGCATACAGTCCTCAGATTGTAGGCGATAAGACCTTCATGCGAAATCTGATGTAAACAACAGACTATGTATCTATATTTCACGGATTATAAGCATTTGTGGACAAAAATGGTAATTGGATGAATTTTATTGGACTTTCATGGATCATTCACACATCTGAAACAGACTGGATTCGATTCGCGATCGCGTTGTTTCATCACAAAAGGTAAGAAGTCACGTTGTATTTTGCATGTTGTCATCTTCTGTCACAAAATACTACATTTATGATGCTAGAGCTAAAAGCTTTTTGCCAAACTAACCGAGACCGTACGCCCCGGCTTTTCTGACCAGGCGAGCCTCTAATAACTTTAAGGTCCGCATAGATATATAAGTTATACGGTCCGGATCTCCCGCTAGCTTCTAGCAATTAGCACGCGGTCCACAAGCAGTATACATCCCCCGCCGGGTCTTAATTTCTGTAATTTGCGAAAATAATGCGTTTGAAAATGTTTTATAATGGGAATATGTTAGCATTGTCCAGGGAAAACGAGTTTATTGTTGTGACTGCTAACGTAACATCACAATTTACTCTGGAATCATTGTGTGTCATGAGTTTCTTCTCCTGTAGTGTACTTATTAGTGATACTTTTCTGCATGATTTGTCTGTTGGCAACATAAACCGTTAATAATAATATATAAAATAATAACACAGTATGGTCTGTACTGCTCACGATACCACTGAGCATGCGCACGATCACATGACGTTAGTAGTGGGGCGTGATCAAAGGAGCAGTAGCTCATAAATATGTAAGACTAGCTCAAAACGGCACAATCTAAACTGCCCTGAAAAAGAGGCTACTAGAGATGGGTAACAATCTTTTCCTACAAGCTATTTCGAGCAAACAACTTTTGAAACATGCTTTATGGAACTCATACACCTATATAACTTGTGGAAAAGCAGTCATAAGATGGGCACTTTAATTAACTTATGCTTATGTATGAAGTTGTCTAACCGTTTGTCAAAAACCTTTTCAAGAATTTTTGAAAATTGGGGAAGGAGTGAAATGGGTCTATAATTTGTGAAGTGATTCCTATTTCCATTTTTGAACAATGATATAACTTTAGCAATTTTCATTTTTCTTGGCACACAGCCGTTTTTAAGCGACAGGTTACAAATATGTGTTAAAGGCTTTATGATACTATTAATTGTCTTCTTTATTAGTACTGTACCAGTTGCCTTCGGGTTTCTCCGGCTCTCTCTTTTTCGTGAGTGGTAAATCCAGGTATCGCTCATTGTGGATTATATGATCTCTATTGACTCTGATCGTTTCTCGGAACAGCTGGGGCACGTTCAATCTCACACCGGTGCGCAACGTTTTGCTACGGTTTCCAGGTTGAACGACATGTTTCCTTGAAACGGTGTGCAACGGAATCCAACAGGTTTTAGAAGCGTTTTCTCTTGTTTGGTGGGTGTGTCAGAAATGTCGGCCCAATCAGCGGCAAGATGTATAAAACCACGCGATAGTAAAGAGACAGCTCTCTCAATGGGTTCAAGTTGGAATGTTGTCTTTCATTCTGGACGGCAAGGTCAGTGACTGTAACATCGAGGTATTTTACAGTATTAAACACACATTTAAAACGATTTCATCAGGCTTCAGAAACATTTAAAAAAGAACACAAAGCATGGCCTCTCAGCAACCGTAGTTGCAACTCTTGCGTCATCACAACAGGGTGTTCAATGCATCACCGTTTCTGTTTAATAAACGTTGTGCAACGTTTTGTCGGGGCTGAACGCAGCCCTGGTTCGCTTCGTATTCAGGCGGTACACCAGCCACTTCCGGGTTAATTATCTATATCTGCATCCGCAGTGGATTACCTCCAGTCTGTACATTGGATTAAACATCTTCCATCTCCGCCTTTTATTGCCGTGTGTGGTTCTAGAAACATTGACTTTGCTCTGCTTCTATCTCTTTTTCTAAATAAACATTGTTAACTTGCTATTGACTCCGAACCCTTCATTGTGACAAGGGTAATGTCACATTGATTGGCATCGCAATCAATTTGGCGAGCTGCTCCATTTGTTTATATGACGACAACACCAAGGTAACCACTAAAACGTACATTTAAAAATATCTGACATGTCTGTCTCAACAAAAATTAACCAGCCACACAATGTCGCAAGCACTCTTGGCAAACATAACCCGAGACCCGATTATTGTACCCGACCCATTTCCGAGGCACGCGTGAAACTTTTAGACCCGAACCTGATCGGTTCTCGGTTCGGACCTCAGGTTTTCGGACACATGAAGACCTATTCACACATGGGACTATGCTTAGTTTGACGATCCACAGAACCTAGCGCCCCCTCCTGGTTGGGAGTATTTACGTCCTAATACAAAATCAACATTATTTAATTGAGTATAATATGGTCCTGCGGGCCGTATTAAAATTTACCCCGGGTCGCCAGTTGCCCATCCCTGCCCTAGGGCAAACAACTGTATTATCGCTCTATGTCTGATCTCTACCAATAGAGGGTATGCATTGACATCACTTTACCACCGTAGCACAGCGGAGCACGCCCTCTTGAGTGGCAAACGTTCAACAAAATGGCTGCTGCGAAAATGCCAGTAAACCTGACTATTATCAGCTTAAATTGAATTTAGTTGGACTTGATTGCAGAGGTGGACAATACTTAGTTACATTAGTTACATTTTTCAAGCATCTGTGCTTTATTAGGGTGTTTGTCTTGAGAAAAATGTTACTTCACTACATTCTAAAGCATAGGATCATACTGTGTTTTCTTTTATATTGCATATTAAAATTTATTTAATACCTAACTAAAAATGTGTACTTTTACTTGAGTTAAAATGTAAATGTAAAACAAAAACTTATTTTTATGAATTGTAATAGAGTAAAAATTATGAAAATATGCTTTGTAATGTATGTTTTCTAAAGAAAAACACAGATAAAATACAAATACTTGAAAAAATACTTTTAAATAGAAAGTAAAACCTCTGCTTCATAGTGATTCTAGCAACTTGTCAACCCACCTGTGGTCTGTGGACATTGGCATGAATGATCGATTTACCTCTCCTTTGTGTTTTTTGGCAGTCTGTAAAACGATAGCTCCGAGTATCAATTTACTAAATGTACAAAATGTATTTTTCTCTCTCTCTAGGACAATTGGATTTTCTCCTGTAAGGATTTGTTTCAATTAAACAACAATGATCAAATGAAACGTAAACAATAAACAAGTAATTTTTTACTTTCCATAAACCATTGAGATGAAATATTAAATTTAAATATCAAAGCACTCATTAACATAAACAAGTCAGATGACTCACTGAATTATACTCTTATAGCTCAATTCAAATAACAGTACAAGATAACATTTATGAACTTGTCCAAACGAGTCTTACAAATCAATTCTCTACTCATAATCAAATGTCTAAGGATGTGGTTTTTATTCACTCACCTTATACAGTTCAGTCAAGCGCCCAGTTCATTTAAGTTTATATAAAAAAATGTTAATTTATGCATGAGTTAAGAAAGGTTGTACCACCCAGAAGCAAAAATGGCTTTTGATAACTTGCTGCGACGTGCAAAAGACTTGGATTAAAGCACAAAAGAAAGATAAGATTCTGAGACAAGTCGTGACATGTTGTTAATAAAACAATCAAATAATTAATAACACTGTTTTCATTCAATAAACGAAGCGCAAAGAAATTATGTGTTTGGGTGGACAAGTTTCAATCTGGTTTTAGAGCACTTCACAGTACAGATGTTGTCCATTTATTCAGGGTCATCTGCCATTCTGATACTGTTAGATCTGAGTGCAGCCTTCAACGCTATTGACCATGACATACTCCTGAATCGACTACGACTAAGTTATGCAGTAGGGGTTTGAAGGCACGGCATTACAGTAGTTCACCTGGGACGTTTTCAGTAAATTTGGTTCGTTCACCTCACCATCCCTTATGGCGTTCCTCAGGGTTCTATTCTCGGCCCCTTACTGTTCTCGCTTTACATGCTTCCCCTAGGCTCCATTCTTCAGAAATACAGTTTTAACTATCACTGCTATGCTGATGACCTACAACTCTATCTCCTTATTAAACTTGAAGGCGACTTCTCTTTACAACCATGCTTTGATGAAATAAGAACCTGGATGGCCAAAAATTTCCTGCAATTAAATGCTAATAAAACTAAGGTGCTTCTGCTAGGCCCCACTGCACTTAATCTTACTCTCACAAACAGGTTAGGCTCCATTGTTGACAACCTACAACCTCATGAAAATATCTAGGGGTCTATTTTGATCCACTACTACAATTTGGGGTTGATTTTAAGGTCCTTCTTTTTGTTTATAAGGCCCTGCATAAGTCAGCTCCGGACTACATTTGTGACCTCATCCAAGCATATACAACCTCTAGGTCTTAAAGATCCAGCAACCAGCTTCTTCTGTCGATCCCTCTCTCTCGTTGTAAATCCAAAGGAGATAGAGCTTTTACTGTTGCCGCACCTAAACTTTGGAATAGTTTACCCTTAACCATCAGAGCCTCTCCATCCCTCAGTGTTTTTAAATCTAACTTAAAGACTTATTTCTATACCCTTGCTTCTGAGTGATGTTTTAATTGTTTTTGCTATTATATATATTTACATTTTATTTCTATTTTTATTATTTCTTTTTCATTTTCTATTTTTTTATCTCTATTGCTTTTAATGCAACTTTTTGTAAAGCACCTTGGATTTTTTTGTCCATGAGTGTGTGTGCAACAGCTCACTTTAGCATCTTTGTCGCTCAAATAGTCTAAAATCACTTAAATATTTACATTTGCATTAACCAATTTGTATTAACAGTATTTCATGCAATATTTTGCAATTTTAGCATGTTTACATTTATGCATTTACAGTAGGCTATCTATCTATCTATCTATCTATCTATCTATCTATCTATCTATCTATCTATCTATCTATCTATCTATCTATCTATCTATCTATCTATCTATCAGTATGTACTATACACTCAAATGCGTTGGGTAAAAAAGGGATGAATCCAAGTTAATCCATAATTCCTGGAATTATCAGTATATAAAGTGTTTTTTTCCAATGAAGTCAATTAGCTGCTGTTAGGTTTATTCAATTTACCTTATTACAAGACACATCAGACCAAGAATAAAGGTTTAAAACTCGCGAGGGAAAGAACCAGAAAGATTTCTTCTCAAGAAATGCTCAAGCTGTCTCTCTCTGATTCTTTGTCTGCAAGCTCATTTTATTAGATGGGTTGACACCCAAAAAAGATAAGTGCAAGACATCATACGTCATGAATGTAACACACACATACACACACATCTAAAAACATCTTTAAACTAGACTATAGGTGAAAGATGTGTTCTAAATAGATAAGCAAAACTTTCCACCAGCCCAAACTAAGAAGGGTGGGGGGTTTTAAAACTTAAAGGACAGCACATACTCTTTTTATTTTGCTATAAGGAAGAAGCAAAGTATTGGTTATACAGAAACATATACATAAATGATAATAAAATTATTTTCTCCAACATTTCCTCCTGTTTATCATTTATCCTGTTTCTTTTCCAGGTACACCCTGCTACCTCTTAAAGGTACTTTAGTAATCAACTATCTTTAATAGGAAAAAATAAAAAACATAGCAAACAAAAACATTATATCATTGTTTCAGTTTTAACTGAAGCATTGACTCGTGAAAATACTTCATAATCATCCACTGCAAAGTTTCCCATAAAATACATGTCTGAAAACGTAGAATGAATCATTTTTCTCATTAATTTCACAACACAGGGTAGCACACAGCTCTGATATATGCAAATCAGGAACAACACACACTTTCAAAAGGCGTTTACCCGACAACCCTCCAAACAACCATTTGGAGACACCATCAGCTGTAACATAGTCTTTCTCAACGTCTTCACGTAGCATGGTGAGGTTGTTAATGGCCTGTTTGATTACCTGTCCATCATGCCTATAGGGCTGTTAGTTCTTCTTTGATATCTTTCAATGCTGCTGTGGTGCTACTAAGAAATACCTCAAATCAATGGTTTCCATTCTCAAGTTTTCCAGTTCCTAGCCAAGGAAAAAGCAATGCCAACTTTCTGACTGTTGGTCCACAGCTTGTGGTCGTTGGGTACATCTGTTCCCCACAGGTGGTCTTGCTTCTTGAAGAGATCTCTTTTGGTGCGATGTTGAACTTCCTTTGCGGTGATGATGAAAGAGTGATCTGTTGGTAGGGTGGGGGCACACCGGCCCTTCCACCTAGCTGGAAGATGATGATAAATGTCTAAGCCACACAACCACACAAAGTTCATCTTTTGGGTGGTTCCCATGACATCGGGTGCGTTGAAATAATTTGTACCACAACTCCTCTGTTAGCTTCGGATTGTCTGAAATGTCCTGTTTGATTTTTAGTACAAGTCGTGAATATGCGTTTACAGTTCTGTTTGGGCACTTTTCCAAGATAAACCTCATCTCCTATAGTCACAGTGTTCTCATAAAATTCTTAAAATTCAGTTTCTTAATATCCACAGGAGGTGGCAGGCAGTTTTGCAAAGTCATGTTCAGAAACTCTGGTGAATATGCTGATACCAGACATTCAGGAAACAGGTCGGAAACGTTTATCACAGGTTCAGGAACTACATGCGGATTCATTCCTGACTTGGGCATCTTTGAACAGACATAACAGTTTGGGCGGAGCCGAAAACGGAGACGTGAAGTCGGACGCGCTGTGG
Organism: Paramisgurnus dabryanus; assembly: GCF_030506205.2. Taxonomy (NCBI): domain Eukaryota; kingdom Metazoa; phylum Chordata; class Actinopteri; order Cypriniformes; family Cobitidae; genus Paramisgurnus; species Paramisgurnus dabryanus. The sequence continues at coordinate 25,005,636 of NC_133360.1, forward strand.
TTCCCGTAGTTTGCGGCATTTACGTCAAGCATGGCTGATCACGTGCCGTTTGCTTGCTTAATAGCATTAAACATGATTTGTAAGATGTAAACTACATAAAAAGTGAATTATACTGTTTTGAATGTCCGTGTATGAGCATGAGTGGAACTGAAGAGGCTTACAGCATCTGTTTTTACAAGAATAAAGTTCAACATAAGCATATATTATTTAAATACCAATGTAGTGGGGTCAAGATGACACAATATAACATCGCTACTACATGAAAAGAGCTTTAACTGTTATAAAAATACAGATTTGTGAGCATTTGTGGAACTGAGGGCATGAAAATAAACATGAAATACACGTGATTGTTGTCATGTGGTGAATCCGACCAATCGTGAAACAGCTGTGTCGTCATTACAGCCCGTGCAGCTTCTCTTCGCGAACTGCGCTGGCTAACTCAGGCGGCTGATCTCAAATCGCTCAAACCACATGACACAGTCACGTGCCTGCAGCGCCAGGTTAAGTCGGACAAAGTTACTAACCGGAATGCACTGCTTCAAGTCAGCCGCCGATCGGTCTGCGCAGCGCCGCATGAAGTCGAACACACCTATCATCTCTTAAGGACTTCACGTTTTCGACGGTGCTGTTTTTGGATTATCTATTATACTACCTCCCTATTTTAAATACAAACTTTGAAGGCGGGTTCATGTGTTTAACGGAACGTAAATACCGGAGTGTAATCTCATATACCCTTACATGTTACAATGTAAATAGTCCTCAGATTGTATATTATATTGTATTACCAGAAGTTCATGCGAAATCTGATGTAAACAATAGACTATATATACCAATGGCAAAGCAACAGATTTTGTCAAATTAATCTTATAACCAGCTGCACCCACCTCAAAAACTTCTCCCCAAACACAAATTTCTGCAGAGTATAAACTAAATAGGGCCATTCAAAGCATCAAATGGCTTTTCGGCGTAAAGATGCGATGAGCTCTCTCCAGTTTAAGCATCCCTGACTCAATGCCGAGGATCTCTGGGATCCATATCTGAAGAAAAGCGGTCGGATTAGTTCCTTAAGCATTTTCAGGAAGGCATTTTCCTGCGACCTCTATTTTCTATATCATCCAGGTGTTCGGCGAGTGATGAAACTTGGAGCGTGAGAGACTGAAGCTGGGCATTCGCTGTACGAACTGACGACTCAACCTCAGCAATTCTGTTCTCGGCTTCATTAAGTCTGCCCATCGTTTGATTAAGTTGTTGGGAATGGGTTTAAATAGTCTGCACAAGCGACCCCAGCTTATCATCAATCATCATTGTAATTTTCTCAGTCATCTCCTGTAGCGCTCTGGAAAACGCTGGATCAAGCTGGCCACCATCGTCGCTCGCGTTGCAGCGCTCGCGCCTCTCCAGCTGTGTTTTCAGGTAGATCCTTTCTCTTCTTCGTTGGTTTCGGCATTTTCACAAAAGAGTCAGGCCAAAAAGTTTCTAATATCATAATACCTCAGGTTGCATTGCCAAAATTGTTTAAATTAAGTACTCAACTGAGCAAATAATGAGTTTTATATTGAGGAGCATCAGCAAAAGTGTCCACCTCTCATGCCGCCATCTTGGCCCCCAATATATACATTTTTAAATAAAGTTTATTTTGTCCCCCGAACATTTTTGACTCCTTGCCACCATTTCTGCTCATGCCCTTTGGTTTGTTACCTAGGTTTGAGGTAACTAAGAGTATCCCAAACAAAATTGACTGTTAAAAATCACTATACATGACTACACATGTTTGTTTTTTAGCTTCAAAATTCAATAGACAGAAACATAAACAGCACACTAATGCAACGGCAGCTGAGGGGTAAGTGGCAGGGTTCCCACGCGTCCTGGAAAACCTGTAATTCCTGGAAATTGAATGAGTAATTTTCCAGTGCTGAAAAACATATGGATAATGAAAGAAAACAGAAATTGTACTTGTTGACCTGGATTTTACAAAGCTTTCTTATTTAAAGGGATACTTACAGTAACACAAAACTTTTGTAATCATATACATTTAATAATTTGGCAGATGCTTTTATCTAAAGCGACCTACAATTAGTATGCACTTGGCAGCTATCACTTCAAAGCAAACGGGGGTAAAGTGCCTTGCTCAAGGGCACTTCAGTCAGTCTGGTTCAAACTGGATGTGCACGAATGTTCGACTGAGGAACAGACTTATATGCAAAATCAGGTCTATATGCAAATCTTTTTTTTTTCAAGAAAATGAAATGCTGTAAACAAGAGAATTGTATACCACAGACTGTCAGTATACACCGATATTATATTCTCTCTATATAGTTTGTGTTAAAACTATTCAATGATAATTATAAGCTTGATGTTAAATTGTGACTTAATAAAAATGTAAAAAGTGACATTTTAACTGAATTTAAATAAATATTTAGTAAATAAAGTTTGCTTTTTATGAGCTCAAATATTAGAATATGAAAACTACCCATCCCTAGTTGGAACCAGTGACCTTCTGGTTACCAGTCTGACTCTACCTGACCTTCACTGACCTGCAGATTGTTCCCAACCTGTATACATTTCTTTGTTCTGCTGAACACAAAGGAAAATATTTGGAAGAATGTCAGTAACCAAACAGATCTATTTATTTATTATATATTATATCAGTAATTATTTTACCTACGATGGCAGTAAAATTAGGTCTGTTTGGTTACATAACTGATGACAGAATTTTTGTTATTAATGGACGATCCCCTTAAGTAACAAGCAATAACATTTAGAGTTTGTCTAAAAAGATGCAGTGTGACCTGTCATGATCTTATAAGATTGAATTTCATTGTCTGTAGCAGGCTTTACGCTTTGAATTCTCCCTACGCCATAGTGATGTAGCCATGCTGGATGTTGCAGGGTCTTGGACAGGGACTTTACTGTGTACAAGTTATTTGTAAAATATATCCTGTCCGGATTGAGCTTACTTTAATGATATTTAAAAGATCTCTGAAAATTGATCTCTGAAAAAGAGTGGGAACCCGGAGTGGATTTCCCAAATTTTAAAAAAGTACATATAGTTTTAGACTAGGTTTACACGTGAGCGGCTATTTTCATAAATTGACATTTTAACATCTCCTGTTTTAAAAATAACTTCGTGCACACATGTTTTCAGAAAAGTATTCATTGACATGTACCCGTGTATATATGCCGTCAAGAGCATGCCAAACTTCTAGGTTGCGTTGAAGACGCAAACGTGAAGCTCAAGCTGACGGAAGCCAATCAGAATCCCGAAAACAGCAATGAATCACTTCCTGTTCCTCTTTTGAACAAGGTCACACTTTTGGCGTAGGTGCGAGCTCTGTCGCATACTGTGATGTGGCTGCCTAAACATCTGTTTGTCTCACTTTACATGAAACCGTGTTAGGGCTGGGGTAAACGACTATTTATTAAACGACTAATCGGGCAATTATTTTTCCGATTAGTCGACTAATTGGACGATTAATCTAACAAATAGTTTCTGTTGCTTGATTAAAGGCACACAATGGAACTTTTTGTCCACTAGGGGGTGCTAGACATGTTTTTTCACCTCTAGCTCCCCTAGAGGCCACAACCGTCACAGCACTGTCGCAAAGGAAAAGAATACAACTCTCTAGGTCACAAAGTGTGCCTTCCAGCATGTCATATGAATATTATTTCATGGGTCTTATTTTTTTCATACCCCAAAAGATTGCATAGCTCAAGTTTATAAGACAGCTGTAATGGTGGTCGCTTGGTTTAAGTTTATATAAAAACAAATATTGGTTTAAAGTGGAATCGAACACGGATCGCCCGTGTTGTAGTTTGCGCAAATGACACGAATTGAGCGTTGCCACTGGAAACGCGCAAGTTGAATTTTTTTTAAATCGAAATCGATCGAAATTAAGTCACAACTTCGAACTTCAAATAAAAAAATAGGATCGGCTTATCTTTCGCAATCTCCGAAAATTAGAATATTGTGAAAAAGTTCAATGTTGAAGACACCTGGTGCCACACTCTGATCAGCGAATTAACTCAAAACACCTGCAAAGGCCTTTAAATGGTCTCTCAGTCTAGTTCTGTAGGCTACACAATCATGGGGAAGACTGCTGACTTGACAGTTGTCCAAAAGACAACCACTGACACCTTGCACAAGAAGGGCAAGACACAAAAGGTCATTGCAAAAGAGGCTGGCTGTTCACAGAGCTCTGTGTCCAACCACATTAATAGAGAGGCGAAGGGAAGGAAAAGATGTGGTAGAGAAAAGTTTACAAGCAATAGGGATAACCACCTCTCACCCTGGAGAGGATTGTCAAACAAAACATATTCAAAACTGTGGGGGAGATTCACAAAGAGTAGACAACAGCTGGAGTCAGTGCTTCAAGAAGCACTATGTACAGACGTATGCAAGACCTGGGTTTCAGCTGTCAAATTTCTTCTGTCAAGCCACTCTTGAACAACAGACATTGTCAGAAGCGTCTCCCTTCTGGACAGCTGCTGAGTGGTCCAAAGTTATGTTTTCTGTTTAAAGTAAATTTTTCATTTCCTTTTGAAATTAGAGTTCCATAGTCTGGAGGAAGAAAGGAGATGCACACAATCCACATTGCTTGAGGTCCAGTGTAAAGTTTCCACATTCATTGATGGTTTGGGGTGCCATGTCATCTGCTGGCGTTGGTCCACTGTGTTTTCTGAGGTCCAAGGTCAACGCAGCCGTATACCAGGAAGTTTTAGAGCACGTCATGCTTCCTGCTGCTGACCAACTTGGAGATGCAGATTTCATTTTCCCATCAGCACTTGGCACCTGCACACAGTGCCAAAGCTACCAGTACCTGGTTTAAGGACCATGGTATCCCTGTTCTTAATTGGCCAACAAACTCGCCTGACCTTAACCTTATAGAAAATCTATGGGGTATTGTGAAGTGGAAGATGCGATATGCCAGACCCAACAATGCAGAAGAGCTTAAGGCCACTATCAAAGCAACTTGGGCTCTCATAACAATTGAGCAGTGCCACAGACTGATCCAATCCATGCCATGCCACATTGCTGCAGGGAAAAGAAGCCCCGACTAAGTACTGACTGCTGTACATGCTCATATTTTTCATGTTCATACCTGCGAGTTGGCCAAGATTTCAAAAAAAATCTCTTTTGTATTGCTCTTAAGTAATATGCAAATTTTCTGAGATACTGAATTTGGGATTATCTCCTGAAATATGAAATATGTCAGTCTGTGTGTAATGAATGAATATAATATACAAGTTTCACTTTTTGAATGGAATTAGTGAAATATTTCAACTTTTTAATGATATTCTAATTATATGACCAGCACCTGTATGTGTGTGTGTATATATATATATATATATAAAATACAGAAAGAAATAATTAAGTCATACCAAGGTAGTTGGTATGTAGTAATTTTATTTAGGAAAGCAAATTATTAACAATTTAATTTTCCAGTACTCAAGGCTAGATCAAAATAAAGTTTCATCAAAATTCTAGGGATGAGATGAAGATCTTCCTTCTCCTCCTCCTCTCAGTTTTTGTTGACATATAAATTTAAGATGTTACTTTATTTTTTCAGCATTATTAAACCTTTATTTAACTCACTGAGATTAAAAATCTCATTCACAGGAGTGACCTGGCCAAGATGAGCAGCAGTACAAGAAATTCAGTAACAGACGTACACAACACAAAACAGTTTAACAATATAGCATAGTAATTACCCACATATTGTACTCCACATTTTTCTAATTTATTTTAAATATTTTTTTAGAAAACAATCAACAGGACCAATAGATGTTTTTCAACTTCAGCCAAATGTTTTATCTGATATAAATGTGTCTTTGCATTTAACACAATGATGTATTCACAGATAAGCGTGACTCCGCCCCCTCACCATTTCTATGGCAGACCTCACACTTAAAAACCAGCAATCTGTCCCCATGTAACCACTCACACACCATACAGGACTGAAGAACACACTGCGCTTGAATTGAATCAAACACATAAATAGGCAGAATGAGCAGCACTGCAAAGTTTCTTGCTAAAAGACAGGATAGAGATAAAGGTATTGGGACGAACAAGAAGGCGATACCATTCCACAAGCAGGACTATCAGAGTCTAAAACGTCAATGTTTGGAGAGAAGAACATTGTTTTGTGATTGGACCTTCCCTGCAGGTTCTGAGTCTCTGGGCTACAATAAACTGGGACCATATTCCCCCAATGCCCAAGGAGTGGAGTGGAAAAGACCAAAGGTAATGTAAACTTTTAATGTGTTGTGTACATGTTTATATGATATACAGGATTTTTGGAAACGGTCCTCAAAGCAGACTTACACATCATCTAACACTGCAAGAAAAGCACATCTATAATTACACCTCCAGCATTATGCTGTCTTGTGCTATATCTGCCAATCAGTAGCTGTCATTTACCTTCATCCATTTTGCTGTTATCTCAATAAACTTACCCATTGTTGTCATTTACCACCTGCTTTTGGTCTTGTTGTGTTTGAATCAGTAAGAATCATTTGAATTTTATTCATTTAGATTTTTTTAATCAAATTCCCAGTTTTGATTTCTATGTTGTAAAAATAGTTGAATAGTTAGATACCATATGGTGTAAATTTGGGTTTGACAAGAGAAAATGTGTTTAACCATTTATGTATGTTTGATAAAAACAAATATAAGATTGCTATTCATGTACGCCATTAGGCACAAAAAGTTGTAATTGTGTTTTAATCTTTCCTTTTTTAAAGGAGCTGTGTGCAAACCCTCAGTTTATTGTGGATGGTGCCGATCGGACTGACATCTGCCAAGGGGATTTAGGTAAACTTGAGATAAATTTCATCATGGTGCACTGGTTTTTAACACAGTCATTGGCAGCAGAGGACCAGCGTATAGATGTAGGACCAACATTTAGGAGCCAGGACCATATAAATTGCCATGACTGTTTCACAATGGTCATTTTATTTCAGGATAGCCTAAAATCTTAGTATTTCAACTTGGCATTCCTACACGGAGCGCTTTCTGCTAACGAAAACTTTTTAGACAAACTCTAAATGTTATTGCTTGTTACTTAAGGGGATCGTCCATTAATAACAAATATTCTGTCATCAGTTATGTAACCAAACAGACCTAATTTTACTGCCATCGTAGGTAACAATGTTTGGTTACCTACATTCTTCCAAATATTTTCCTTTTTTTCAGCAGAACAAAGAAATTTATACAGGTTGGGATCAATCTGCAGGTCAGTGAAGGTCAGGTAGAGTCAGACTGGTAACCAGAAGGTCACTGGTTCCAACTAGGGATGGGTAGTTTTCATATTCTAATATTTGAGCTCATAAAAAGCAAACATTGGAATATTTATTTAAATTAAGTTAAAATGTCATTTTTTAAATTTTTATTAAGTCACAATTTAACATCAAGCTTATAATTATCATTGAAACACAAACTATATAGAGAGAAAGGGCCCTATCTTGCACCCAGCGCAATTGGTTTTTCCCTCCACAGACACACGTCGGCAAACTAGGGAATGAACTTGCGCTCCCTGGGCGGTTCAGCGCAAAAAAAGAGGCGTGTTCCGGCGCAAACCATCCCTGATGCTATTTTGCAGTTTCAAAAAACAATTGCGCCACTGACCAAAAAAAAACTAGTCTAAAGTCAGTGGCGCGTTGCGCGTTGTTTATTATGCTATTTTAAGGGCGCATGCTTGACCATAATGTATAGCGTGCACAACGCGCGCACACTTTGCTTATCTAATCTACACAGATGCTACAGTTATTTTTGCAAATCATAAATTGTTACAATAAAAAATATTAACATATGACATAAGGGAAATCATTGTGGTGAGCACTGTGGTGATAGTTTATATTTATTGTGTGGCTACGTTAAAAAATTCTCATGCAAATAACGTTTAAAATATTTTCATAAGTTTTTGTGTGGCTGTATTACGTTTATTTTATGTAAATCATAATTAAAATGTTTTCATAAGAAACCTTAATGTATATGAACTGGATTTGTAAGAGTACTTTGGGGTTGGACTGCTTGCGTTTCTTGTGTCCGATTTCAAAGCCCCCAAACCGCCTTCAACCCTTTCAGCGGTGAGGGTGGACGTAGCGATGTCCTCTGCTGGCGTCATGTGTGGAGGCAGATCCACCTCCCGTTACATGGCGTGCCCGATTTATGCTGGCAAGCTTGGGATTCCCCCGTCTCCTGACATCATTGTAGCGCTTGGCGCAACGTCCTGGGGATGCCAGCTGATGAGACAATTGTGGCTATTTCCTCGCACACCTGTTTAACCGACGCTGATTTGGGCGGTTTCTCCTATCCCCATACAAAACAACTTCTCTGTCTTTGACTGCTCTTACAAGAACATCGGTCTCCACGGCTGTGAACCGCGCCTGGCGTGCGCCTGGTAAATCCGTCATAATAATAGCAACCCGCCATGGAACTTGCGCCCTTGCGTTTAAAAGGGAATGTTGGATAGCGTTCTGATTGGTTTATTTGACGTTACGCCCAAACCACACCTATGAATAATGAACCGACTTCAGACCAACCCCTTATTGATCTGTGCCTGGCACAAGAGTTATTTCTCCCGCCGGGAAAGTAGCAACAGCGCCCAAGATCCGCCCACAAAGTCACTTGCGCATTGCGTTTCGCACTTGCATTTCAGATCGTTAAAATAGGGCCCAATATAATATCGGTGTATACTGACAGTCTGTGGTATACAATTCTCTTGTTTACAGTATTTAATCTTCTTGAAAAAAAATTGCACCCGTGTGTGTACCCACGGTGTATTGTTGAGGTTTTTTTTTAAATCAAATTTTCCCATATGTGTCAATATAATATTTAAAAATCATTAAATTTGCTGAAAAAAGTTAACATTATGGAGCAAAAAAGTAAATGTTTTGGCTGAATTAAATTGTTTCATTTTCCGAAGAAAATTGAGTTATTGGGGGAAGTTAGCTTAGTGGTTAGGTCGGTAACTCAAAGGTTTTAGGTTCAAACACAGGTTTATTCATGAACTACAACCAGTGTATCCTTTAGCAAGAAAACCTACTGTATGTTGATACTTCAGCAACATGGTAAGCCCAGAACGACCATAGATGACTTTATGTATACTCTTAATGACATTGCATAAAAGCATCAGCTAAATAAAGAATTAAAAATAAGGAGTTACTATCTTATGACTTTTGATCTCTGTGCAGGTGACTGTTGGCTTCTGGCAGCCATTGCCTCTTTGACTCTAAACCACAATGTTTTGTGCCGTGTAGTCCCGCCTGATCAGAGCTTTTCAGATGGTTACGCCGGCATCTTTCACTTTAAGGTCAGATTTGTCATGAACATCCAGTGGGGTCTATAAATCTCCAACAACCATTTGTAAGATATTTACATTCAAATATTCAAAAGCTTAGTGTGGCTTATAGGTATTTTATTGTATTTTGAATCCAACAATATATGTTCGGCACTGACCTGACTGTCAAAATAATAAAACGCAATAAAATCAATTAGAGGTTTTTTTATGTAAAAATTTAATTTTCAGTATTGCATCTCGAAGCTTTAGTTTATAATATATTGTTTGGTAACGCTTTAGATTACAGCCCGGAAAGTACTGGGTAAGTACAGCGAATTTACAGCGTATGTTTCTGTAATTATAGTTTACTTATGAAGTACGTACGTGTAATTATTAGGGAACAATTTATAAGATTTGGTGAATAAAGGGGTAATAACCAGGAAAAATACAAATAATATATGCAGTAAAGTACTGCGTAAGTACAGCGAATTAACAGCATACATTTCTGTAATTATAGTGTACTTATAAAGTACATACATGCCATTTTAAGGGAACAATTTATAATATTTTTGGAACAAAGGGGTAACAAGTTCCACTTTAATTTACAGCCCACAGATGTTGTATTTACTCTGTAACTACATGAAACAAGGGGGTAACAAGTGCCACTTTAATTTACAGCCCGCAGATTCTGTACTTACTCTGTAACTACGTGAAACAAGGGGGTACATTTTTTTGACTTAGACTGTAACAACACAAAACAGTAACTAAAGAAAATACACTCTTAGAAAGGATGTGTTAATTTTTTACACATCTTTGTGTGTTAAGTTTTTAACACATTATGTGTAATTTTAACACATTATGTATCATTTTGTGTTGATTTTGTGTTAAAATATAACTCAAGTTGTGTTAAAAGTAACACAAAATGTGTTGTTTCTATAATAACACAGAAATGGGTGGATTTTGGGACAACGCATTTAGTGTGTCGTCCCAGAATCAACACTAATGTGTTGTTTTTAACACGTTCGTTCTAAGAGTGTAGTTCTAGTTTTGCTTGCTTTGTTTTCACCAAAGTTGCCTTGCCTATTTTTAATTTTGCTTGATGACCCAACAAATTCCTCTACTCTTTTTCTTTCTTAGTAACCTTTATTGAAAATTCTAAATAAATTGTATAGTACTAATAAATAGCATAAACACATTAACTGAATTTTAAGTTTTGTTTAGTAATCTAAAATACTTACTGCATATATTATTTGTATTTTTCCTGGTTGTTACCCCTTTGTTCCCCAAATATTATAAATTATTCCCTTATAATTACACGTACGTACTTCATAAGTTTACTATAATTACAGAAACATACACTGTAAATTCGCTGTACTTACGTAGTACTTTCCGGGCTGTAATCTAAAGCGTTACCTATTGTTTATTGAAATAAACATGTATTACATATGAGTTATTTTACGGTCATTATGACTACTTGACGCTCTAAATATCAAAATTAGATTTTGCGACTTTAAACAAAATGCTGGCGGGGTAAGAGTTAATGTCCAATTAGGTTTTACCATTTGATGTGACCCATTTATCATGCATATTGTGTAGCATTTATCATGATTTTCACAAAAGTTTAATGCCTCCCAGAAAATGCTCTTCTTTACATATAAAGAAACAATATATTTAAACAGACCCTCTGCTTTCCAACACACACATACACAAAAAAAAAAACATTTCATCCTACCTTCATTCTCTTTTTATCACCTCTCAAATATGGGTAGGTTTCTTCGAAAACACAGAATTTTGAGCAAAAAGCTGAAATAATTAATTTTTTGTGAAGGACTTTTGATAGAGATCAGATGAAGAGCGATCCTCAAAACTTAGACAGACATACAGCTGTTTGCCCTAGGGCGATACTTCTGGGTTTTATACGTTGCGGAAGATAATACCTGGTGGATAATAGCGGTATTGCAGATTGACGAGATAACTCGTCAATGGCGGGGAAAAGTTAAAAGTTTGATTGTATGAGTTTGGTTCAAAACATGTCTGACAATAAAAGAGGGTCTTACTGATGTCATTCTGTTTTCTGTAGTTTTGGCAGTATGGTGAATGGGTGGATGTTGTCATTGATGACCGTCTGCCTACCAGATATGGACGACTGCTGTTTGTTCGTTCAGCAGAGCGTTCAGAGTTCTGGAGCGCCCTGCTGGAAAAGGCCTATGCAAAGTGAGTGTGTGTATGAGATACAGAGAGGTACAGGTTCAGTGGCGGGCGGTGACTTCTTTATTCGAGGGCGCTCGATGCGAAGTTCGTCACAACATGTATGTCATGTGTGTGGTGTCTTAATTCAAAATATGTGTTCTGCGCGTCGAGAGATCCTATGTGCATTGCATGTCTTGTCAAAATAAGTGCCTGCTGCAGACGCGTCTAAATGATTTATTATAAAAGAGATGCTTGTGTTTGCCGGATACTCGCATAATCTCATTCATAATCATAGTTTACTGTTAAGGGAGTGTCTTGTGTGTATTTTGTGAACGTGAGCGTTTTGACGCGTGTGCAGCAGGCATTTAATTTTGACAAAACACGTGATGCACATGGTTCACATGACACAAACACATATTTTTTAAAACACACATGACACTTCGAACACTTCTGTACAGGTCATGTGTTTATTTATAATGAAAAATATTCATTTAAAATGATGGGTAAGCACTACCCTGGGCCACAGTCTACATTACAAAATACAATTGACATACAAAACATACAGACTGTGTCTGAAATAGCCCCCTATAGTGCACTATTTGAGGGAACATTCATTTTTAGTCGTGTCCAAAATCACAGTGGACACAGTGGACAATAGCCATGGTTTTGTTTTCTAGGAAACACACATACTGAAATAATGGTATATCTTTGGTTAAGTCGCTTTGGATAAGAGCTTGACAAATGCATTAATGTCAATATATTTTGTAGGCTCCATGGCTCGTATGAAGCTCTGACTTGCGGCAAAGTCACTGAGGGTTTTAAGGACTTTACGGGAGGTATTGCTGAGGACTATGAGCTGAGTAAAGCCCCTCCACATCTGTTTAAGATCATTCAGAAAGCACTTTGGTTGGGCTCCCTGCTTGGGTGCTCCATTGATGTGAGTATTTATATTTGACTTGTACTGGGTTTATGTTACCATAGCATAAAGGCAATGACAACATAACTTTTATTGAATCAAAACCATTTTATCCTGCTGAAAACAACTCAAACTAGTATTATTTGCAGTGTTGTGCCTGAAAGCGTTCATTGAACGATGAACTCATTCATATTTTGGGGGAACGTGAACTGAACATACTGTATTACTGCCTGATGAAGGTTACGGTACATTCACACTTGGCGTAAGCATTAACGGTTGACCGAAGGCTTGTCTGAAGCATGGCCGACAGCCAAAGTTATTTGCATAAGGCAATCTGATTGGCTGACGCACGCGTTGCCGCTTGAAAAGTTGAGAAATGTTCAACTTCTGCTGCGAGCAACGGCACTGACGCGGTGCCGACGAATCCACAATTCATTTCGGCCTCGCATGACGTCACATATTAATAGTGAATGGGAAGCGTTAACACTTATGCCCTGTGTGAATGTACCGCAATTCAGTTCGGCAACGCATGACGTCACCCATTACGGCACATTCACACGGGGCAAAAGCGTTAACGCTTGACGGAAGGCTTGTCTGAAGCGTGGCCAACAGCCAATCACAGTGGCCGAAGCACATGCTCGGTCTTCCATAAACATAATTGGCTGGCTCTGCCTAGGTTATTTGCATAAGGCAATCTGAATGGCTGAATTGCTGCTTGAAAAGTTGAGAAATTTTCAACTTCTGCCGCCGGCGGATCCACAATTCAGTTCGCCAACGCTTGACGTCACCCATTAAAAGTGAATGGTAAGTGTCAACGCTTACGCCCTGTGTGAATGCGCCGTTAAAAGTGAATGGGAAGCGCTAACGCTTACGCCCCGTGTGAATCCGCCGTTACTGTTAACTCGTTCATTCTGGCAACACTCTCACCAGTCAGTGTCGCACTGCAGCATGCGTCATCAAAACCAAAAGCAGATGGAGATGACAAAGCAGTAATAAGTTTTATGAAAAGGTTGGCAAGGTAAGCAGAAGTATGGACATGCGCGTTGCAGACGTACAGTATACTGTATGGATCCGTGCTTATTCAGGCTTAAAGTGGCAGTTCCCTCAAGAAATCTGCTTATGTTTGTGTCATTATGTTAATCAAACAACAAAAGACAAAAGGTAAATCACTTCTGTAGCTTTAAAAAGATTTAAAGAATGAAGCTAGCGTTATTATTCATTTGACTGTTATACCACTACTGTTATACTTTATTTGTAACTTTGTTCTTTTTTATTTTTATATGCTTATAATTTCTAGATTTTTTCTTATTTTATTTTCCTTATTTCCCCCATTTGCTGATCTGAAAATTATTCGATTCATGATTTTAAAAACTGGTGACTGGTTAAAACTGGTAAAATAATAGTTGTCTGTGGTTCTATATGGGCTGTGGCAATAATTTTGAAAAATAATAGCTCGCAGCAACATATGAAAAAAGAACTATGAATTAATGGAATATTCAATTTTCTTAAAAGAAAAATCCAGATAATTTACTCACCACCATGTCATCCAAAATGTTGATGTTTTTCTTTGTTCAGTCGAGAAGAAATTATGTTTTTTGAGGAAAACATTGCAGGATTTTTCTCATTTTAATGGACTTTAATAGAGCCCAACATTTAATACTTAACTCAACAGTTAACAGTTTTTTTCAATGGACTATATACGATCCCAAAACGAGGCATAAGGGTCTTATCTAGCGAAACGATTGTCATTTTTGACAAGAAAAATGTGCACTTTTAAACCACAACTTCTCGTCTAGATCCGGTCGTGATGCGCCAGCGTGACCCCACGCAATACGTCATGACGTCAAGAGGTCACAGAGGACGAACGTGAAATTACGCCCCAGTGTTTACAAGTGTGTTGAAAGAGGACCGTTCCGACGTTGTTGTATGTCAACTGATACTAATTAAATGTCTTTGTGTCAGTTTATTGTTTAAAATAGTCCGCAAATGTGCGTTTCATAGATGTAACACTTGACCTCTCTACGTCACTACGCATTTACGTTAGGTCACGCAGTAAAGGACCTAGACAAGAAGTTGTGGTTTAAAAGTGCATATTTTTTTATTTTTCTTGTCAAAAATGACAATCGTTTCGCTAGATAAGACCCTTATGCCTCGTTTGGGATCGTTTATAGACCTTTGAAACTCCATTGATAAAAACTGTTAAGTGTTGAGTTATGTATTAAATGTTGGGCTCTATTAAAGTCCATTAAAATGAGAAAAATTCTGCAATGTTTTCCTCAAAAAACATAATTTCTTCTCGACTGAACAAAGAAAGACATCAACATTTTGGATGACATGGTGGTGAGTAAATATCTGGATTTTTTTTAAGAAAATTGACTATTCCTTTAAGTTTTGGAACTGTGAACTTAGTTTAAAATTTTTAAGTATGAACTATGAACTGAACTAGTTCATTTTAAAACTGGTTTAGTAGTTTAGTAGAACTTTCCCAACACTGATTATTTGTCATGTTTTCTAGACTACCAGTGCAAATGAAATTGAGGCAATGAACAACCTAAACTTGGTAAAAGGACATGCGTACTCTGTCACTGGTGCAGAGGAGGTGAGAATGTTTGTAAAGCTATGGTTAAACTTAATAAAATATGAAATATAACTGGAAGGAGTCCTGCTGATTCCCCCTTAAATTCAGGTTCACTACCGCGGGCGTCCTGTGCAGCTGGTGCGTCTTAGGAACCCGTGGGGTCAGAAGGAGTGGAAGGGTGCATGGAGTGACAAGTGAGTTTATTCCTAACTTGCTGGTTAGATATAGGATGTTAGATATTCAGCCACAAAAGCCTAAATAGAAGTGGATGAGTATAAATGTATTCAAATGAGCTTTTCTGGTAACTGAACGCAGCAGGCAGTTCATTTGTTTCAGTCCACCTTTAAAAGCTGCATACAAATTCGAACGGTGCGTACTCCAAAGGCAGCATGGAATGGGGATCACAGTCACTGGTTTCCTAAATGAAGTTTTAACTGTTAAAAATGGCCCAAAGTCTTTGAAATGTACAAACACAAACCGCTTAGTGGAAAAGTATTTGATAAAAAGATTTGATAAAGTAATAATTTTTATGCCCATATGTTTACTGTTAGTGTTATGTGCCTATATTATTACTATAAAAATTATTATATATTAAAGATAATCTAAATTAAAAATAATATAATAATGTACAGTATTGAAAATACTATATTATTATTAAATACATAAATAATAATAATAATAATATAATAATATACAGTATTAAATATACTACACCAAAAAAAAAAAACTTTTTAAAATTTCCTTTAAAAAAATCCTCATAACAATTTGCACAAACTTTTTTAAAGTAAAATTTACTGCTTTTTTAAAGTACAACTTACTTTTCCAAAATCAAATAAAATCTACTTAATATAAATAATACATGAAACATTTGTTTAATAATTAAGTAAATGTCACTTAATTATTTTTATTTTAGAAGTTACATTTATTTAATTATTTAGGTAAATTCTATTTCTTGTTTAAATACTGAAGCATTGTTGTATTTACTGTTGTATTACTGTTGTATGTTACTGTATTTGCTGTTTGTTATTTTCTTTAACATTGCCTAGTGATTTTATACGCTTAAGTTAAATTAACTTAATTTTTAAGCAGATTTGAAGACACTATTTTTTTATTAAAATTTACTAGTTATTTTAGGACTATGTGCAGTGACTATAAAACATTTAATTAACACAAGAAAATATATAATGCGACTTACTATTCCCACACTGTTTATTTTGTACGTTAATTAAGTGTGTATTGTATTGTTAAGTTATAATTTTACTTCGGAAAATCTAGTTCTTAATAAATGTTAATATGTAGAAATCATGAGGGTTAACCTAATATATTTTACTACACCAAAAAGTAAATTTTTTTCAGTGTTCTACTCATTATTATTAGTTGTATTATATTAATAAATAGGAATATACAGTATTAAATATACAAATTATTATAATTAGCAAAATGATGGCAAAAGACCTTACAGTACTCTAGACAATTTTTCGTTCTTGCGAGGCTTGTGATTAGTCGTTACAAATGTCATATCTTTTTTTAATGAAATATTGTAGTGTTTTCTTTTTGTAAATGATTAATATGTGAACTTTATTATTCTTATTTTTTATAAATATTTTTTGTAGCATTTGGATTGAGTAATTGTGATCATTTTGTACTTTGTAGACCAGTGGTTTTCAAACTTTTTTAGGAGCGACCCTAATTTAAAAAAATAAAAATTATGCGACCCACACTCTACCCCCCCCCCCCCCCCCCCTTAGTAGCATGAAGCAGGGCGGGGCCGAAAGCCGTCATAGTGGAGTGAGCCCGGTGAAACGTGCACGCGCGCATCTGTATGTATTACCTAATGAGCAGACCCGACGCCAGACACAAATTCACGGATGGGCATTTCATTTTTTCAGGGGGTACAAATGAGATGGACCTTACTGCAATTCATAATATCATTAATTATGAAAATGGGCAAAAAACGAGGAAGAACCGACATACGCAACACAACGGAGGAGTCTTAAAGATTGGACCTAGCTTATACTGAAGCAGTCTAAAAACACGTCGCAGGGCTCGACATCAATGCTTGTCCGCTTATCAGGGACAAGTAACGTTAGATTAAAACGCCAATAACAATCACCAAAACACGCTAATGATTCTGCATCCTTTAGTCTCAATGACAACCGAAAGTGCATAATGTAATAACGCTAAGTTAAACAAATAAGTGCAGCAAACACAAAGTGAGTTAACACTGACAAAGTGGGTTAAACATACTGCGGTAAAAATTTGAAGTTTTTAATAACATGATACACTTAAGCAGCATCACATCACGGTTGAAAATGTGACAGATTTCATGACAGTTCACTAAACAAGTAATAAATATTAAGCCACTTACATTTTAGACGCAATGTTGACTGTTTTTGTGGTTTCAGCAGCGAAAATAGTTCAAAGATAACAGCAGAACCATAACGTGTCAGTCTTACTGCAAAACTCAACCGTGTCGTAATGGTGGCGCTTTGCTTAGCAAACAACTAAACATTTCCGCGCTCACTTTCGACAAACCAATGAAATACATTACAAATATATATTTTGTTAAATCAGACCAAACACATTTTTATTTTTATTTAGGAGTTTTTATTCCCCCTTGCATCATTTAAAAAATGGCTGTGACCCCGTGCGCAATATAATCTGCTGTCTTTGAATTTAATACAGTAAGCTGCGCACGCACATGGGTCATGTGACAGAGTGGTGGAGTATTTTTTTATTTAGTGTATTTAAAAGATATTTTACTGTGCTTTTATTCAAGTGTGTTGTAATTATTATAGTTTTTATAATAAAATTGAATAAATTATTTTAGTAAATTTTTTTTTGAAATCTTTCTATCGAGTGGCGACCCAGTTTTTAATTTCCGCGACCCACCAGAGGGTCGCGACCCAGGGTTTGAAAACCACTGTTGTAGACAGCTGCTATTCCCCAATACAAACTTTTTATCACTGCTGCACACACATGCAATTCTGGATCCACTTTCTGTTTCAATAAGTTACATTTCCTGCAAAATCCGACCCAACAGCTCAAATTATAATTCATTAGTATAAGGTAACTAAGAAAACTGATTTTTTTGTGTATTTACAATATTCCTGAATCATTGTGGAGTCTTACTGATAACTTTGTATAAAAATAATTTTTTTAGCTCCAGTGAGTGGAATTATGTCCGACTGGATGAGAAAGCTAAACTGAATTATTCAGCTGAGGATGGAGAATTCTGGTAAGAAAACTTTTATCTGAACAGCTAAAAAAAAAACACACTCAACCCCTGTAACTTTTTGCAGATATACCTTTTATACATATCTCTTTCCCTTCCTGTCAGGATGGCATATTCAGACTTTGTGCGGCATTTCTCAAGGCTGGAGATTTGTAATCTGACTCCAGACACTTTAACCAGTGAAGAGGTGAGGCACTGGAACTACTGCCAGTTTGATGGCAACTGGATAGTGGGATCCACCGCAGGAGGCTGCATTAAAAATAGAGGTATTTTAAACCAATCACAAGAACACATGACAACATAAATGTGTGTTTTAACATGTTTTCTATGTATTCTCTCTTTCTCTCTTCAGCTACATTCTCCTCAAACCCTCAGTTTGTGATCAAGCTTGAAGATGTTGATGATGACCCTTATGATGGAGAAGATGGTTGCACTTTGCTGGTGGGACTGATGCAGAAATATGGGCGTAAAGAAAAACGCACTGGCCGATCCCTGAATCACATTGGCTTTGTTATCTATAAGGTAACTCAACACTGTTTACATGCAGCCAGCAATACACAGATATTAACACTGAAACTAGTTTTATTGCCAACATTACAGATAAAATTACCGGTAATATATTTTGCAAACAAACTTTTTGCAACCTTGATATTTTGTATATGACTCTTAATATTAGAAAAGTAATATCCTGTCGTATGTGTGTTTCAGGTTCCAGATGAGGTGTGTACATGCTCTATTTGTTTTGTACATTAGGGTAACAGGATCTTTTTTCCAAGTTTGTTGATGTAATCCATCTTGATATCTTCATCTCAAATGTGTGTTTGTGGCTATAAATGTTTTTGCAGTACAAGGGTCGCAGTAATGTTCATCTCGGCTCAGATGTGCTGCTGTATAAACACTCAGTTGCGTGTAGCAGGGGTTTCTTCAACCAGCGAGAGATAAGCAAGCGCTTTAAGTTGCCTCCTGGAGAATATGTCATCATCCCCTCCACTCATGATCCCAATCTCAAGGGAAGTTTTATACTGCGTGTGTTTACAGAGAAAAAGGCGGCTGCCAGGTTTGTCAAAAATGTTTTTTATACAAGTGCTTGTTTTAATAGGTGTGTGTGCTGAAGGAATAGAGATCTCAAGAAAAGTTTCTCACCCTCATGCCATCCAAGATGTATATGACTTACTTCATTCAGTTGAACACAAAGGGCCCTATTTTAACGATCTGAAACGCAAGTGCGAAGCGCAATGCGCAAGTGACTTTGTGGGCGGATCTTGGGCGCTGTTGCTATTTTCCGGCGGGAGAAATAACTCTTGCGCCAGGCGCAAATCTATAAGGGGTTGGTCGGAAGTAGGTTCATTATTCATAGGTGTGGTTTGGGCGTAACGTCAAAAAAACCAATCAGAACGCTATCCAACATTCCCTTTAAACACAAGGGTGCAAGTTCCATGGCGGGTTGCTATTATTATGACGGATTTACCAGGCGCACGCCAGGAGCGGTTCACAGCAGAGGGGACCCATGTTCTTGTCAGAACAGTCAAAGACAGAGAAGTTGTTTTGTATGGGGATGGGAGAAACACACCCAAATAAGCGTAGGTTAAACAGGCGTGAGAGGAAATAGCCACAATTGTCTCATCAGCTGGCATCCCCATTGTTGCGCCAAGCGCTACAATGATGTCAGGAGACGGGGGAATCCCAAGCTTGCCAGCATAAATCGGGCACGCCGTGTAACAGGAGGTGGATCTGCCTCTACACAGATCTGCGTCCACCCTTACCGCTGAAAGGGTTTGGGGGCTTTGAAATCGGACCCAAGAAACGCAAGCAAGGTCCAACCCCAAAGTGCACTTACAAATCCAGTTCACATACATTAAGGTTTCTTATAAAAACATTTTAATTATTATTTAAATAAAATAAACATAATACAGCCACACAACAAACTTAAGAAAATATTTTAATCATTATTTGCATGAGAATTTTTTAACGCAGCCTCACAATAAATAAAAACTATCACCACAATGCTCACCACTATGATTTCCCTTATCTTGTGTATTAATATTTTTTATTGTAACAATTTATGATTTGCAAAAATAACTGTTGCAACTGTGTAGATTAGATAAGCAAAGTGTGTGCGCGTTGTGCACGCTATACATTATGGTCAAGCATGCGCCCTTAAAATAGCATAATGAACCACGCGCAACGCGCCACTGACTTTAGACTAGTTTTTTTTGGTCAGTGGCGCAATTGTTTTTTTTAAATTGTAAAATAGCATCAGGTATGGTTTGCGTCTCAACACGCCTCCTTTTTTGCGCTAAACCGCCCAGGGAGCGCAAGTTCATTCACTAGTTTGCTGACGTGCGTCTTTGGAGGGAAAAACGCGCTGGTGCAAAATACGAATGATACATGCGTCACTGACAAAGTCAATTGCGCTGGGTGCAAGATAGGGCCCAAAGTGTGGGCATGCAAAAGGCAAAAATAGACCATTGCATTCTAAGGGCAAATCCTAGGGTTGTAAATGGACATGTTAAAATGTCTCTGGATAATTTTTGCACTTAATAAAGCCACAAACCTTCTATGTAGATATCAGAAAACAATTTAACAGATTATTTCAATGCATTCTTTGGCACCTTTAAGTCTACAGGTATTGTCTAGATAAACATCACATGGTAGTACTAGTTCTGTTCCACATTATTTTTAACCACTATAATACTAAACCCTCAAAATAACCTCAATATCTGATCTTTGACATGAACTTGACTTTGTCCCAAATTGTAATGATTCCCTACAAATGCATGATGGATATATTTCTCTTGTCTCTTTTTCTATGCAGCCCGTTGGATGTTAATATCACTGCAAATATTCAAAAGGTAAATTAATCTATTAATTACAAATAGTGTGTATTGTTTTTAGATATTCAGTAAGCAAGGAACATGGGTAGTTGACATGAAAATGTCCTCGAGTGTGACAACAATTATAACAATTATTGAGAGGTATTGTACTTTAAAATGCATGTCGTCACACCACAAGACCGCTTAAATGGAACAAATAAAGACAAACACAGGACTTATAGTACTTCACCTTGTACACACATTTTAATATTTCATTTTATAATCACCCATCTTAATTTACGAATTCATATATACTCTATTCAGTTACATTTCCCCTGAATTAAACAAACCAAGTTATTGGATAAAATATCATTTATTTCTTTCAGGATCGCATATCTGACAATAATGTGGACATACGTTATAAACAGCTTTTTATGCAGTTTGCTGGAAATGTAAGTACAATTTTATTTTATTTGCCGGTGCAGTAGGATGTACAGTGTTGATCACAGTAATGTTGAGGTGTAATTTTGTCTTTTCTATTCAGGACTCAGAGCTGTCTGTGGTGGAGCTACAGCAGATGCTGAAGAACTTTGTCGCTAAAAGTAAGAACATTCAGATTAAAAGCTAACTTACAGTAAGTATTTTTACCTCGCCTGTTATCCACACAGTAACATTTTAAATTGTTTTACACAGGAACTGATATCAAGTCTGATGGTTTCAGTAGGGAAACGTGTCATCACATTATCAGCCTGCTAGACGTATCCTTTCCTCACTGGATATATGAACAAATGATACATTACTGAATTTTATATTGTTTGAGATATCTTTGGATGAATTTATCTCTTGAATTTTTATATGTTAAGATTCTTGTGCCACTTTATAGTCATAAGACTATCATAACCCCATCATGACCCTTGACCCTCAGTCCAGAAAGATGGCAATGGCAAACTTGGTCTGGTGGAGTTTTACACCCTGTGGATAAAGATCCAGAAATATTTGGTAAATCACACCAACTAACACAGTTATATAGTTCAGCAGCGTGGATTTAATTTAAATTCAGCTTTTTACTATATTCTAAGACTAATCGTTCACTCGTTCATTTAATCGTTCATTTAATCGTTACTGCTGTAAAAAGGCAAAATATGCATACCTAGGATTAGGAACTCAAAAGAGAAATGACAACTTTATTTATAGCTATATTTACAGTACAGTATAAGTGACCATAAAGCACAACTGTAAAACACACTTTTTCATTGTGTTTAGTTAGTGATGTAAATACTAAATTTTATTTTCTGTGCTAACTCCTCAGGAAATTTTTAAGAAAAGTGACGCAGACAAGTCAGGCACCATGAGTTCATATGAGATGAGAGATGCGCTTAAATATGCAGGTATTGTTTATACTAATTTGTTTAAAGGACAAACTATTAAATATGTTAAATAGCTTTCCTCCTCAATGTGTTATGAAGATGGAAAAGTGGTCACAATGAAATTGATTATGCGTTTTTTCTCCACAGGGTTCCAAGTGAACGGTGAAATACTTCAGGTGATAATCTCACGTTATGCCAATAAGCACCAAGCCATTTACTTTGATAACTTTGTGGGCTGCCTGATCCACTTGGAGATGCGCTTCAGTAAGTTTATCTGTTATTACAACAAGAGAGATTATCATGTATCCAATATAATCCAACTTAATCTGTCAAGCTACCAGAAATGGCTTACTTGCTTTTTTGTCTGCACAGAACAATTTCAATTCTTCAATAAGAACACCGGGAAAATCGAGCTGGATATCCAGGAGGTAAAGTGCAAATGTTAATTCTGATTATAAACTGTGATGATTTTGTATATTGTACAGTTTTGTTATTGTGTCTATGTGCTTTGTTTTGTAGTGGCTTTGCTTGACCCTCTAAAAATCCACAAATTTCCTGCAAAAACAAAAGACTCAGAATTCCTGGGAGAAGGATGGTTGGGCTGATGGAGTAAAATCAGTCCGAGTGTGTTATCTAAACCATGAATTGTTTTTGATATGCAATTTGTTAATGGTGATGAATCTAAAAATCTGAGTTTTGAGTATTCATTTAGCATTTTTTATTACAACATTTATTTTATGAAAAATGTCATTTTTGTCTTTGGGTATCAACTGAGCATCGTTTAAATGCCACGGCCTAACAAAGTGTTTGCCCTTGTTTTCTCAAGCCGTTTCAAGTTGATTTTGAACTCAATAATTGACGAAAATCAATCAGGTTTTATGAAAGGGCGCCATATTTTCAATATTATAGGCTTGTCTTCAACGTGATTGATTACTTTGATCTTATCGAGGATGACAGTTTAATTTTTTTTTGGACTTTTTCAAGGCCTTTGACACTATTGAACATACTTTCATTTTTTTCTGTTTAGAGTGTTTTGGTTTCGTAGCCCATTTTTGTAATGCCATGGAAACATGTATGCAGGAGGAAATAGCTCCGTAAAGTTAGCACATGGCACAACCCAGAGATTTCTTCTAGAAAGAGGAATCCGACAGGGCTGTCCAGTCTCTGTATATCTTTTTCTTATTGTAGCACAGGCCTTCTGTCATTTCATTAAGGATAGTAAACTAGAAGGGATTCATATTGCTGGTAGAAATATTTAAATTAGTCAGATAGCAGATATAACAGAAATTAAACTTAATCCAGTTTTGTCACACCCATTCTCTAACAGGACAAACATACACTGATAGCAATAAGCTCCGGGGCGGATTTGTAACGGATCCGCTCCGAAGTCGGCAGCTCCGGTCATAGCTTCAGGGTACTAACACCTTTGGTCACCCTATAGCAGGGGTCTTCAACTACTTTTCTTCGTGGGCCAGATTTTAAAATTGTAAATATGACATGGGCCAAACCTTTACCCCTATTTTTACTTTTGATATATTTTTTACTTTTACCATATATATGTGTGTGTGTTGTTGTCATTTTTGTTACTTTTGTTGTAGTATATTTGAAAAAAACATATTAAAAACATGCATTTTCAAAAAAAAGCCTTTTAATTACTGAAAACTCATATTTTCTTTATTAATATTTAAAAATAGTTTAACATGTAAGAGCCAAATGTTAATAGTAAAAGTGTAAAAGATCAACACTCCTATTTTGTTTATAACTGTTTAACTTTCATTAATTGTTACATGTCAAGTATTCACAACATATAGCCAGTATTCTCCTAATGACTAAAATTGAACTACATGTTTTCTTTTTTAATATTGTATAGATATATAGGCTAAACAGCTTTTCCATTGTACATTACATACAGATATAACTGTCGGGAGTTCGCCCCCTAGTGGCAATCATAATGAAAATGTAGTTAAATCGTAAATCTGTCATGGGAGAGAACCTTTAATCAACGAATATATTTATAGTTAATAATTTACTTACCAGTAATTAAAGTATTCAAGTGTTACTGATAAAGTAAAACAAAAATTATTAATAATTTTAACTTTGCACATAGTTTTGATTGGAACACACTGAAATACATCACTTCCGGTCGCCGCGTCACATGCGGTGTAGTCGCATACGTTTATTTTTTTTAATGCATCCAAAGCTCGAATTGGATCAGATAATTACGCATCCGCAGATGGTTGGCATCCCACACAGCCCCTTTCTGTTTTGTCTTGTACAGTGGAAAGGTAAAAGTAACTACGCTGAATTAAAATCAGACTATAGTCGTTTCTCAATAAGGCTGCAGCCTCCGGAGATCGCATTTCCAGGCTGCATACGTCATTAAGTCTCATTTCAGAATTTTAACAATTATAAAGTTGACTATTATTCTTAGTTCATCGTAAATTGTTGTAATATGCTAATGATTTGTGAATGTAATGCTCAGTTAACTTAAACTTGATGACGTATGCAGTCATGCGACCTCCGGAGGCTGCAGCCTTCCGATTGAGCAACGGCCAAATGAATTGTGCGACGCAAAGCAAGCTCAGTGTCACATCTGACACAACTTTTGACCCAATAAGGCTGGCCACAACTTCTAGCACAAGACTCTCTTAATAATTTCTTGGAAAACTGTGGTCGACTATTACGTTGCACTTTATCTCTTTGGCCATATGGCACATTTGACACAACACTGTCCTCGGAAATGTTCCCATTTTACCATACGTCCAAAACAACCAGCAAATACACAGAAAAAACAGATCAACATTTAGATCCCGTTTCAAAAAAATTTTTTTCAAAAAGCTCAAAATGTATCACATGACTTTCTTTTTTCCTTTATGAATGTTCTGTTTACTCATAAGAGAAAGTCGATGTGTGACTCAGCGAAGAATGGAAAAAATTTGCATCCAAATAAGGAAAAGCACTGACAGTCTAGTAGTGCAATCGAGTGTGGCTTGGTGCTATAAATATGGGAGGTGCAGATTGATCTACCATTTTTCAATTGTTATGGTTTGTTATGTAAAACTTTGTTTATTAAACTGAAGCCATTGTGATTCGAAAAACTTCTATTAATTAAGTCTCTGAGTGAGTTTATTTATTAAAAGGAGACAGTTACTTTTGAACAAATCGTAGATCAGCGCACCAGAGCCGGATCCAGCTGAGCCTGCCACGTACATGGCCCAAGGTTACTGAATACCTAACAACGCAGTCAATTAAAAGGTGAGAAAGAGTCAATTACTTTGCAGTGTGGGTTTGGTTTATCTAAATGTACGTTTGTAGGGTGATGTGGACGATGAATTGCTGAATTATATGGATGCGGGGTATTTAAGGGAATACAGGTGGGATATTAAGTACAACAACAGACATATGTATGAAGTTTAAAATTAAGCCTTGATGAAGTATCCCCGGCTGAACAGATGACAATTGACTCTGAGCTGATGTTTATGAAGGATTTAATTTTCTAGGACAAACACCGTAAGAGCTGAATACAAACAAGCAAACAGAAAATAAATTAGACATTTCCCCACAAGTTGAACATAAATGTCCATAAACACATAAATGTCTAAGACCATATATATAGTGTGACAATAAACCACATTTTAGTCTACAGGCTAATTTAATAACACTACCTTACCATACCATAATCCTTAATAATATGAATTATTAACACTTGGCAGTAACAATATTTATTGCAAATAAAGCATACTAAAAGGTTTTAGACAACCAACAAATTCACTGAAAAACCCAATCAGAAAAAAAATTTCTTAGAATTTCTGTCTTGTTTTCAGTAAAAATATCTAAAAATTCTTAAATTAAGATGCTTTTTCTTGATGAGCAAAACGACCCAAGAAAATAAGTCTAGATTTTAAACCAAATATATAAAATTTAAGTGATTTTGTGCATAAAACAAGCAAAAAAATCTTGAAAATTGAAAGAATTAGCTTACCCCATTATTATTATTATTATTATTTATTTTTTGCTTGTTTTATGCACGAATTTGATATTTTTGGTCTAAAAACTAGACTTATTTTCTTGGGTTGTTTGCTCATCAAAAAAGCATCTTAATTTAAGAATTTTTTTAGATATTTTTACTGAAAACAAGACAAAAGTACTAAGAACATTTTTTCTTGAAAATCATTTTTTTGCGGTGTACAATGCAATGAAATCAGCTGAAGTACCTTAGAAGTAAGTTTTGATGAGGTATGTCATATTTGTGCACAGAATAAAAAAAGGAAAAAATATAGATTTAGGCTACAGAAATTGTTCAGTTAATTGAATTAGAAACACTAAAAAAATACTTTCTTAGTATTTTTTCTTGTTTTCAGTACAAATATTAAAAAAAGGATTTTTTTCTTAAAACAGGATGCATTTCCTTGATGAGCAAAATGACCTAAGAAAATAATTCTAGTTCTATTCCAAAAATATTAAATTCATGCTTAATACAAGCAAAAAAAATCTTACCCCATTGGCAGATTTTTTGCTTGTTTTAAGCACAAATTCACTTTAATATTTTTTGTCTTAAATCTAGATTTTTTTCTTAGGGGATTTTGCTTATATGCATCTTACATTTCAGAATGTTTCGATATTTGTACTGAAAACAAGACACAAATACTAAGTAAGAAAGTCATTTTTGCAGAAAATGTTTTGTCCCCATTTTTTAATTCATAGATAACGACAAATGAGATTTTAATGATATTTTGACCATTGAACTAGGAAACTACTTGAACTAGTTTTCATTTTAAAAATCTGGTCACTTTAAATTAAGAGTCAAATAAACAATGAGTTAAATAAACACATTATAGTCTCTCAAAGCTCACCAAACAGTACAAAATCAAAACATTACCTTGTGCCCTTTGTCAGACAGGAGCTAAGATGTAGAATTAATCTTTTTCAAAGCATGTACACGTTCATCATACGTCTCCAGTAGCGTTAATCAGACTAACGCGAAATTGCGCGAAAATACACAAACAGTGCCTCCGCACTTCCTCTCATATTTCAAAATAAAAGTATGTGGGAAAAACATAAACACTCCTCTTGCGATACAAATAACTAAAAGTCCACGTGCATACCCTCTAAAATGCATGCAGTAATGCATGCAGGGCAAGAAGAATATGGTAACTCACCAACAAGTTCCATAAAAATTCTAGGAAAGAGATTACCATCTTTCTTCTCCTCCTCTTGTTATTTAAAATTTAAGATGTTACTTTCTTTTTTCGGCATAGTAATTACCCGCATATTGTACCATTATTGTATTAGTCAATTCTTTCTCATTTATTTAAAATATTTTTTCAAAAACAATCAACAGGACCAATAAATGTTTCACAGATAAGCGTTACCATTTCAGACCTCACACTTAAAAACCAGCAATCTCACATATACTGCATTTGTTGATTTTATTCAAACACATTTGATAAATAGGCAAAATGAGCAGCACTGCAAAGTTTCTTGCTAAAAGGCAGGATAGAGAAGACGGTGTTGGGACAAACAAGAAACCGAGACCATTCAAGAAGCAGGACTACCAGAGACTCAAACGTAAATGGTTGAAGAAAAACACATTGTTTTGTGATCCGATCTTCCCTGCGGGTTCTAAGTCTCTGGGCTACAAGGAACTGGGACCAAATTCCTCCAAGGCACAAGGAGTGGAGTGGAAAAGACCAAAGGTAATATAATGTTTAAGTGTATGTGTACATGTTTGGATATACAGGATTTTTGGAAACGGTCCTCAAAGCAGACTTACACATCATCTAACACTGCAAGAAAAGCACATCTATAATTACACCTCCAGCATTATGTTGCCTTGTGCTATATCTGCCAATCATTAGCTGTCATTTACCTTCATCCATTATGCTGTAATCTCAATTAACTTACCCATTGTTGTCATTTACCACCTGATTTTACCAAAGAAAATGTGTTTAAACATTTATGTAGGCTGTTTGATAAAAGCAAATATAAGATTGTTATTCATTTTCGCAATTAGGCACAAAAAGCTTTAATTGTGTTTTAATGTTTTCTTTCTTTAAGGAGCTGTGTGCAAACCCTCAGTTTATTGTGGATGGTGCCAAGCGGACTGACATCTGTCAAGGGGCTTTAGGTAAACTTGAGATAAATGTCGTGGTTTAGGAAGACTGGTTACCAGAGCAGTCATGTAGTGTTCCCACATGCACATTTACAACATGATATTAAAGAAAAAAATCAACTAAACTAATAAACTTGCGTCAATTACATTTGCCGAAAAACACCTAAAATGCAAATTAATAATATTTTAGAATTGTGCAGGTCCATTTGTAAAATTCGGTGCATACACATTGAGATATTGGGGGGAATGTAGCTTAGTGGTTAGGTCGATGGGTCTATCTATCTGTCTGTCTGTCTGTCTATCTATCTATCTATCTATCTATCTATCTATCTATCTATCTATCTATCTATCTATCTATCTATCTATCTCATGACTTATGATCTCTGTGCAGGTGACTGTTGGCTTCTGGCAGCCATTGCTTCTTTGACTCTAAACCACAATGTTTTGTGCCGTGTAGTCCCGCCTGATCAGAGCTTTTCGGACGATTATGCCGGCATCTTTCACTTTCAGGTCAGATTTGTCATGAACATTCAGTGTGGTCTATACATCTCCAACAACCATTTGTAAGATATTTGCATTAAAATATTCAAAAGCTTAGTGTGGCTTATAGGTATTTTATTGTGTGAATCCAGAGATATATGTTCAGCACTGACCTGACTGTCACTCAATGATGTTCTGTTTTCACTTTCTAATTATAGAAAATAGTTTCCTAACTGAATGAAACAGGAATCATTGTGTGTTTCTGTACCTAAAGTAAACACAGAGATGATCAAAATCAAAATAATAAAATGCAAAAAAATCAATTTTAGTATCTTCATGTAATAACAAAAGTTTCGATATTGCATCTTGAAGACTTAGTTTATAATCTATCATGTTTTGTAATAAACATGAATTACATATTTGTTATTTTACGATCATGACTACGTTGACGCCCTAAATATCAACATTTAATTTGGGACTTTAAACTTGCGAGGTCACATCACATATAAAATGGTAAAACCTAATTGAACTTCTGATTGTATTTGAGTTTGGTTCAAAACATGTCTGACAATAAAAGAGGGTACGACTGATGCCAATCTGCTTTCTGTAGTTCTGGCAGTATGGTGAATGGGTGGATGTTGTCGTTGATGACCGCCTGCCTACCAAAAAAGGAAAGCTGCTGTTTGTTCATTCAGCAGAGCGTTCAGAGTTCTGGAGCGCCTTGCTGGAGAAAGCCTATGCAAAGTAAGTGTGTGTATGAGATATAAAGAGGTACAAGTCATGTGTTTATTTATAATGAAAAGTACTGGAGTCATTTAAAATGATGGGTAAGTACTTCCCTGGATAAGTAGAAAAAATATCTGCACAGTGTTACATTCCCTTTATTTCAAAACGTTTAAAAACAGCAACGTTTCGGTCAGAGACCAAACTCTCTGCTCCTCACCGCTGGTTTCTCAGGTGCTGCGAGCAAATCACTCCGCCCAAGTAATCACAACACACAAATAGAAAAATGTTTGCGTTATTTTGTCACTTATTGGGAGCAGTATGCTAGCTGGAGCCATTCACTTTCAGTCTCTGTGCTAAGCTAAGCTAGCGGGGGCTGCGTCAGACAAAGTTACAGCACGAACAGAGAAGAGAAAGGTATGTATGGACTTACCTTACACTGGGGGATACGGTGAATAAGTTAAATTCAAAAATCACTGTGCACCCATGCTGTGCTCTTTGGGGGGGGGGGGCTATCTTTATTCAGGAAATCGGCATTACAGCACCACAAAAATGAGATTACAACTCACAGGTAGCCGCTACTCGTCTACTGAGGCTCGCGTTAAAATTAATTCTCGCGTCTTGCTGGAAGATGAAAAAGCTGGTGGACTAATGTAAGGAAAAGTGAATGTATGGGGGCCATTTCGGACACAGCCACAATGTGCATAGGATTGTTAAGTCACTTTGGATAAGAGCTTGGCAAATGCATTAATGTCAATATATTTTAAAGGGTCAACGGCTCGTATGAAGCTCTGAGTGGCGGCAGAGCCGCTGAGGGTTTTGAGGACTTTACGGGAGGTATTGCTGAGATCTATATGCTGAGTGAAGCCCCTCCAGATCTGTTTAAGATCATTCAGAAAGCACTTGGGTTGGGCTCCCTGCTTGGCTGCGCCATTGTTGTGAGTATTTATATTTGTTACTTTGGGCCATAGCATAAAGGCAATGACAACATAACTTTTATTAAATAAAAACCATCTTATCCTGCTGAAAACAGCTCAAACTAGTATTATTTGTCCTGTTTTCTAGGCTACCAATGCAAAAGAAACGGAGGCAGTGAGCAGCCTAAAGCTGATAAAAGGACATGCGTACTCTGTCACTGGTGCAGTGGAGGTGAGATAATGTTTGTAAAGCTTTGGTTAAACTTACTAAAATGCCAAAATATGAAGTATAACTGGAAGGAGTCCTGCTGATTCCCCCTTAAATTCAGCTTCACTGCCTCGGGCGTCCGGTGCAGCTGGTGCGTCTTAGGAACCCGTGGGGTGATACGGAGTGGACGGGTGCATGGAGTGATAAGTGAGTTCATTCCTGACTTGTGGGTTAGATATAGGATGTTAGATATTCAGCCACAATTTGAATAAGCCTAGTTGATAAATATAACTTTTTTAAAACTGGCTTTTCTGGAAAGTTAAAACAGAATGTATTTAATTTGTTTTATATAATAATATACAGTTTTAAAAATACTACTTTTAATATAGTATATTAAAGATACAATATTAAAGATACTACAGCCATGTACGGTAATGATCAATTGAATTCAAACCACATTCACTGTCATTAAAAGCTTTTTTAATTAATGTGTCCTCGTAAGAAATCATAATACACCCTTCAAAGTTGACATGTCAAACTTACGAATTTGATCTCAGACAAAACCAACATGATCTCACAGCAAGTCGTGTAATAGTCACGAAAAATTGAATTAATTATTTCATGTCCATGGCACGAAATTCAACTTTTTTCGTGTCTTAAGCACAAATTTCTAGTTTTTCGTGGCCATGACACCACTTTCTTTTTTTGTGTCATTTTATGTATTGTTTTCTCTTATTTTTCCTATTTTTAAATCATTGTCGCTTGGGGTTGGGGTTAGATTTGGGGTTTGGGTTAGGATGTACTTTTATGTATTGGTTTCTACATGTTTTTCTTCCGCTTTTTAAAACTATTCTCACCTGGAGTTGGGGTTAGAGTTGAGGTTTGGTTAGGATGTCTGAAATGTAACAGAAAGTGATTCTTACCCCAACCTCAAGTGACAATAGTAAGAAAAAGCCACAAAAACGAAAGTCGTGCAACAGACACAAAAAACTGTTTATAGAAATGTGTGCGAGTGACATGAAAAAGACATTCATTCTGAAATCCATGCCATGAACACAAAAAAATATTTTGTGACTATAACACGACTTTGATCAGTTTGGACAAAACAACGGCAATATGTTCCTCTAGGGGGCGGTAAACTTCACAATCTTCGGAAAGCTTTGCAAGATTTTTCTCAATTGTTGCATAGCTTTTGTTATTTTACAGTTTTGTAAATAAGACCAACATAAAGTAACAATACACATCTTTTAGTCTTTTTGTATCGGTTTGAAGAGTAAAGCATTTGGATTGAGTTATTGTGATCATTTTGTACTTTACTCTTGTCAGGATTCTGCCCTATTGTCCTTACGACAGGCCTGCATTTCTGCATTTGGGTTCGTTCCTGAACATTCATGATACCTCTTTACCCCAATACAAACTCTTTACCATCCATAGCAGCACACACATGCAACATAGCCCTGTCCCAAATGGCAAACTCCAAACTTGTGGGCTTTCTCTGAGTCTGCACTTTGATGACATCATGTAGTGCAGACCCTAGGGACCCTTGACGGGAGTCCACAAGGGCGCACCAAAGTCGTATTTTAGGATAGACTCGTGCGTTACGCCGGAAATTGTCCATCAGTGTGAACGTAAAGACCGCATCAATGGTGCAAAGGGGGTGCTAATGGGCACACATCGGAGTGTTAAATAAATTAAGTTATATAAATATATTTAATTTATATAAATCATTATTATAAGCTTACCCTTGCGAAGTTAAGGAAGCCCGTTTAAACAAATATTTTTGTGTATTTACTCTAGAGATTTAAAGATTTCTGGGACTGAATATCTGACAAATGTCAATATTGAACCAACGTTTATCTTGGTTTATTCCTGACATGTCCATTCTGAGTCAACTTTGAATCACTTTTTCAGCTCCAGTGAGTGGAAAAATATCTGTCCGGAGGAGAGAGCGAAACTGAATTATTCAGCTGAGGATGGAGAATTCTGGTAAGAAAACTTTTAACTGAATAGCTCAAAAATCATACTCACCCCCTGCATCCGAAATCACATACTTTGAAAGTACATATTGAATTAGGTGAAGTACTTACTTATCGGCAGTCAGTATATTTTATATATCAGTATATTTTGTAGGTATGTGAACATTTTAAACATGGTTAAATGCTAAAACTAGTTGTTCAGATAGAAAGAGCTTGAAAAAACTTTTTCAATGACACCCAGACCATGTCTATGGGTTCAAGAATAACAAAATAGAATAAAAAAATTTTGAAACTCGAATTTGCGGGTGGTAAAACAACCCTTACGCGTCATTCAAATTCATTGAAATTTCGTTCACTTGTAGTTTAGCAATTAAACTAAATCAAAGTTACAATTTCAAGAATGTTTTTTCTCCCACATCGCTTGAGTTAATCCGAATAATGTAATGTATACAGTAAAGTGCTAAGTTAAGCCAAAGTTGGCTGACTCTCCCAGGGATAAAAACCCCCTAGAAGAAAACCCAGTGGGAAAAACTCCTAGAAGGATATATATAAGGATATATATATATATATTTATATATATATAAACACGGTAGGGATAGGAAGCGGGTAAGCGGATTAAACTGGTTCTGCCGGTGGTCGTTGGTTGCGCATCGGCTGGGCATCACGTTGAAGGACAGCCAGTAGATCAGTGGTGCGATGACCTTCACAGCAGCAGGAACTGAGTCTGTTTGTCTCATTGTCCACGGGGTCGAGGACGAGACAGGGAGAGAAAAGCAGATTTCTATTAGCGTAAGGGCCGTTCATATGTAATGCAAGTGTCATACAGTATTGTGGTTTAAAATCCGCTTGGTTCCAGACAGGCTACCTATTGCTGCATAAGTATATTGCCCATATGAGGTATGTGAGTGCTTTGTTCTAGACAAACTAACTATTGCGGGATAAGTACATTTACTGGACATTTTGTGTGAATGCTTTGTTAAAGAAGAATGTCTTAAGTTTAGCTTTAAATTGATCAACTGTGTCTGATACTCGAACATTATTTGGTAAATCATTCCAGAGCCTAGGGGCTAAGTAGTAGAAGGATCTACCACCTTTAGACACTTTTGATATTCTTGGGATAATTAAGTGGCCAGAATTTTGTGAACACAGTTTACGTGGTGGATTGTATTCTGATAGTAGTTCTTTAATATACGAGGGCGCTAGCCCCTTTAAGGCTTTGTAGGTGATTAGTAATATTTTAAATTGTATGCGATATTTAACTGGTAGCCAGTGTAAAGATGCCAGAATTGGACTTATGTGGTCATACTTTTTAGATCGAGTAAGCACTCTTGCGGCGGCGTTTTGAACCAGCTGTAGCTTGTTTACCTGATTTGCGTGACATCCCCCGAGTAACGAGTTACAATAGTCTATTCTAGAGGTCATAAAAGCATGGATAAGCTTTTCTGCATCTGATGCAGACAGCATATGGCGTATTTTTAAGATATTTCTAAGATGGAAGAATGCAGTGCGGCAGACGTTGGAGATATGACTATCGAAAGATAGATTGCTGTCGAACATCACGCCTAAATTCTTAACCGTGGAAGATGGCACCACCGTGCAGCCATCTATGGGCAACTTGTAATCTGACATATTATGTTTGGAACGATTTAGTTCAATAATAAGTATCTCAGTCTTATTGGGGTTTAGCATAAGAAAGTTATGTGCCATCCAGTCCCTAATATCACTAATGCAGGCTTTTAGCTTAGCAAAGTGGTGGGTTTCACTAGTTTGTGACGAGATGTAAAGCTGGGTATCATCCGCATAGCAGTGAAAAATTATGTTTCCTGATAATGTCTCCTAGAGGTAACATATATAACGAGAATAGGATAGGGCCTAAAACTGATCCCTGTTGTACGCCGTATTTAACGGGGGAGTGATATGACTCTTCCTCATTTACATAAACAAAGTGATATCGAATGGTTAGATACGATCTAAACCAGGCTAACGCCTGACCACTGATGTCAACATAGTTTCCTAGTCTATTGAGTAAGATTCTGTGATCTATTGTGTCAAAGGCTGCACTAAGGTCTAGTAATATAAGGATTGAGATTTCACCACGATCGGATGTTAAGAGGAGGTCATTTGTAGCTCTAAGCAGCGCTGTCTATGTGCTATTGTGGGGCTTGAATCCTGATTGGAACTTTCATATGTATTATTATTCGCTATGAATGTGCTTATGTGGTTGCTAAGGGCTCAGTGATAAATAGAACCGTTGGTTGAAGAGGTCATAGTTATGTTTTATCATGACTTAAGTGCAACATACATTAGCCATGTTTTCATTGTCATCATGTGACCTGTATGTTTGTTCATCTATAAAACAACTGCAAAATTGGTGTGTACCACAAGAGTGATTCGAAATTAACTGGTTAACTTTCTTGAATATAGCAGATAACTGGAGTGCCTTGATGCAATAGAAAAGAGTCCAGTAAACTTCCGCTATTTAGTACGGGCGATCTCAGATTTTTTGTAGCGACATTCAATATAATTTACAATAATTTTATAAATGCAGCTTCAGAACACAGAAGCTTTTCATGGTTTAGAGGCCAAAGATATGTGTACTCCAATGACAATCCAAATGTAACTTTTTGCAGATATACCTTTTATACATACAGTATCTCTTTCTCTTCTTGTCAGGATGACATATTCAGACTTTCTGCAGAATTTCTCAAGGCTGGAGATTTGTAATCTGACTCCAGATACTTTGACCAGTGAAGAGGTGAGGCACTGGAACTACTGCCAGTTTGATGGCAACTGGAAAGTGGGATGTACCGCAGGAGGCTGCATTAACAATAAAGGTATCTTAACCCCTGTATTGTGTTCGATTTTTGTGACGATTTTGATGGAGTGGGTCAAATTGACCCGCATTGGATTCAATGCAATTCCTTAAATATCACATTATGAAAAACAAGAAGGAATAAGGTATGAACAGGACCATTTTAGTATCAGTATTTGTCACACATTACAAACACTTAATGTTAAAAAGTATGATTTTTAAAAATGCATTTAACAAATGTTGCACAAAAACTGTTGTAACGTTTAACATTTTAAATTTTAATTCCACATGTTTTTTTAACATACCTATGTTTAAAACATCTTAAATAAACAATTTAATATTGCTGAGAAATTAAATGAAACTTTTCTTTCATCTTTTGTTCTTGAGGCTCATTGTATAAATTCAAAAAATCATTTTTTACATGATGTGCACACATCAAGCATGTGTTTTCTGACTTCTTGCATTTTACACAAATGGTGCTTATTTTGGTGTCATGTTTTGTGGAGCACAACTGGCATCACCTGTATTCACCTCTGGATTTTCTGTCGGTCTGAATTCATCTGCTTTACATAGTATTTCATATACATTGAAAATAGAAATGATAGTTTACATTTACTTTTCTGTGTCTGTGGAAGTCTTTATCAGTACTGAAAATAGTGAGGAAAAGCTCACTTTTCCTTTTCCAGGGTAGTAAAACACCATCATATACGCAATAAATGTATTTAATTTGTCTCTATACAGTTGCCTTGGAACAAACAAATATGGGTCAAATTGACCCGCGAACATCAAAATTGTAACAAAAATCATTAATTGTGCTAAAAAAACACTTCAGTGCATCCTAACTTTGCATGCATGTTCATAGCCCTAAATGAGAAAAAGTGACAAAATGTCTGGAGGAAAACGGTAACTTAAGTAGTAGTATTATATAGACATTGTAAATAGAATTTATACAGTAGCTCACTTTTACCATCTTTGTCTGTAAAAGTGTTTTTCAGTACTCAAAAGATTGAGGAGAAGCATTTTTACCCCAATTTCAGGATAGTAAAACACCAGTATAGCAACCAACTTTCAAAATTTAATTTAGGTCTATACAGTTGCTTTGGAACAAAACAAAATGCAGGTCAAATTGACCCGCAAACCTCAAATTCGTTACAAAATTGTTTTGGTACACTTGCATGCATGCTCATGGCCATAAATGAAAAAACGTCAAAAAATTTCCAGAATAAAATCACAGGTTAACTAGTTTATCCAATGGCTTAAAAATCAAAACGGGTCAAATTGACCAGGAACATAATATGAGGGTTAAACCAATCAACAGATCACATCACAACATAAATGTGTGTTTTCTAAGTCTTTTCACCTTCTCTCTCCAGATACGTTCTCCTCAAACCCTCAGTTTGTGATCAAGCTTGAGGATGTTGATGATGACCCTCATGATGGAAAGGATGGTTGCACTTTGCTGGTGGGACTGATGCAGAAAGATGTGCGCAAAGATAAACACATTGGAAGGGACCTAAAATTCATAGGCTTTTATATCTACAAGGTACCCCAACACTGGATACACGCAGCCCGCAATACTACACACATATTAACAGTGAAACTAATCTTATTGCCAACATTACTAATAACATATTTTGCTTGTAATTGTGCAACCAAAATTTGCAACCTTGCTACCTTGTATATGACTCTTAATATTAGAAAAGTAATATCCTGTTGTATGTGTGTTTCAGGTTCCAGATGAGGTGTGTACATGCTTTATTTGTGTTGTACATTAGGGTAACAGGATCTTTTTCCAGGTTTGTTGATGTAATCCATCTTGATATCTTCATCTCACAAGTGTGTGTGTGTGTGTGTGTGTGTGTGGCTATGAATGTTTTTGCAGTTCAAGGGTCGCAGTAATGTTCATCTCAACTCGGATGTGCTGCTGCATGAAAAATCAGTTGAAAAGAGCAAGTTCATCAGCCTGCGAGAGATATGCAAGCGCTTTAAGTTGCCTCCTGGAGAATATGTCATCCTTCCCTCCACTTTTGAGCCAAATCTCCAGGGAAGTTTTATACTGCGTGTGTTTACAGAGAAAAAGGCGGTCGCCAGGTTTGTCCAAAATGTTTTTTTATACTAGGATACCGTCAAGGTGTGTGCTGAAGGAATATGTCTCAGAAAATGTTTATTAATTTAGTTGAACACGTTTATACACGTTCATGTTATGTTCCTAAATTATACTTAAAGGGAAACTCCACTTTTTTTAAATATGCTCATTTTCCAGCTCTCCTAGAGTTAAACATTTGATTCTTACAATTTTGGAATCCATTCAGCTGATCTCCGGGTCTGGCGGTAACACTTTTAGCATATTTTAGCATAATCCATTGAATTTGATTAGACCATTAGCATTGCGCTCAAAAAAGAGTTTCAATATTTTTCCTATTTAAAACTTGACTCTTCTGTAGTTACATCGTGTACTAAGACTAACAGAAAATTAAAATGTGCGATTTTCTAGGCAGATATGACTAGGATCTATACTCTCATTCTGGCGTAATAATCAAGGATTTTGCTGCCATAACATGGCTGCAGCAGGCGCAATGATATTACGCAGCAGCCGAAAATAGTCCCCTTAGTATCTTTCAATAGCAGGGGACTATTTCCGGTTACTACGTAATATCAATGCGCCTGCTGCAGCCATTTTACGGCAGCAAAGTCCTTGATTATTACGGCAGAAGGAGAGTAAACGCGCTAAATCTCAAATCTTAACACATTTGTTATTTTTTGTTTAGTTATCGAATATTTTTTTTATCTTGTTATGTTTGTGTCATGTTCTGTTCATTGTGGCTTTAAAATGTTACAAGGAATCATTCAACGAATGTTTATACTGCCTTTCATTGAACTTAAAAAAGATAAAAATGCATCGTCTTTTGTCTTTGTTCATCACTTGAAAGGTAGTTTTAGTTTCTATGTGCTGTTTTTGAAAGAAAATAACAGTTAACCATTTGTTGACTACCTGCTCCGGTCCCCCTCCCAAACCATGCACATAGATGATTCGACTATATGCAAGAATCAACAATTCCGATTTGAATATGTAAATCGTTAGTCAGGGACACCCCTACAATGTTGTTACAATCTTAAAAACAAAGTTGTGACTGTTAGCGCTATATGCCAGTGAATGCTATATGCTAGCGTTTAGGCTGAAGTTGACATTACAGTTACATTTTGCAGGTCCACACTAAAAAAAACAATCTCCCAACAATGAATTATTCCTGAAATTCTGTATTTTTATCTGATACAGGCTCTTATATAAGGTCTGTTTACACACACACACACACACACACACACACACACACACACACACACACACACACACACACACACACACACACACACACACACACACACACACACACACACACACACACACACACACACACACATACACACACAGAGCTACTGAAATGAGCTGCTCTGAGAAGCAGCCAATCAGAGCAGAGCTCAACATTATTATTCATGACACTTTCACCATTTCATTCTAAAGGCAAATTCTAGGATTGTAAATGGACATGTAAAACTGTTTGGATCATTATGGCACTTAATAAAGCCACACCTTCTATGAAAATATCAGAGAACAATTTAACAGATTATTTACATGCATTATTTGGCATCTTTAAGACTACAGATTTGTATTTTTTTTCTTATCTTACAAATTGTGTCTAGTTTAACCCCACATGGTGGTACTAGTTCACTTGTCTGTTCTACAAGGGATATTACAAACCACTTTAATACTAAACACTCAAAATAACCTCAATACCTGACGTTTCACATGAACTTGACGTCGTCCCAAATAGTAATTATTCCCTACAAATGCATGATGGATATTTCTCTTGTCTCTTTTCCATGCAGCCCAATGGATGTTAATATCACTGCAAATATTCAAAAGGTAAATTAATCTATTAATAAACAAAAAAAATGATTGGACAAAATATAATATTTTATTTCTCTCAGGATTGCATATCTGAGAGTGATGTGGACCCAAGTTGTAAAGAGCTTTTTATGCAGTTTGCTAGAAATGTGAGTAACATTTTATTTTTAAATCTCTGTTTTATTTGCCTGTGCAGTATGTACACAATATTGATCACAGTAATGTTGAGGTGTAATTTTGTCTTTTCTATTCAGGACTCAGAGCTGTCTGTAAGGGAGCTACAGCGGTTGCTGAAAAAATTTGTGTCTGAAAGTAAGAAAATTCACATTTAAGCTAACTTAAGTATTCTCACATCACTTGTTATTCTCAGTAATATTTTATATTGTTTTTACACAGGAACTGATATCAAGTCTGATGGTTTCAGTAAGGAAACGTGTCGTCACATTATCAGCCTGCTGGATGTATCCTTTCCTCACAAATTATACATAACTGGATTTTATATTGTTTAGGATATCTTTGGATAAATTTATACAAACATCAGATATATATGTTTATATATTGAGATTCTGAACGGATATCTTTGGATAAATTTAGGCAGAGTCACTTCATCATGAGACTATCATAACCACATGACCCTTGACCCTAAATCCAGAAAAATGGCAGTGGCAAACTTGGTCTGTTGGAGTTTCACAAACTGTGGATGAAGATCCAGAGATATTTGGTAAATCACACCAAATAATTCATAGTTATCTAGTTCAGCTGTGTGCACACTGCATGGATTCAATTTAAATTCAGCTGTTACCATCTGACTTATTCAGGGATGAATTGAATCGTAGAAAGCAGTTTCAATGTCTGTAAATAAGCAAAATACGCATGCAAAGGATTGAGAAGTGACAGCTGTATTTACAGTAAAGTTGTCGCAGTATAAGTGGCCATAAAGTGCAACTGTGTGTGCATGAAGGTTATGATAAATCATTGTGTTTAGTTATGCAAGTACTAAACTTTATTTTCTGTAATACCTCATAAGGAAATTTTTAAGAAACGCGACACAGACAAGTCAGGCACTATGAGTTCCTTTGAGATGAGAGATGCACTAAACGATGCAGGTAATTATTGTTTATACTGTTTATTATATACTGTAGACTATTAGATGTGCTAGGAAAATGGAAAAAGTGGTCACAATGAAATATATTATATCTGTTTTCTCCACAGGGTTTCAAGTGAACGGTGAAATACTTCAGGTGATAATCTTACACTATGCTGATCAGCAGCAAGCCATTGACTTTGATAACTTTGTGGGCTGCCTGATCCACTTGGAGATGCGCTTCAGTAAGTTTATCTGTTAATACAACAAGAAATATCACATATCCAATATAATCCAACTTAATCTGTCAAGCTACCAGAAATGGCTTCCTTATTTGCTTTTTTATCTACACAGAAACGTTTCAAATGTTCGATAAGAACACCGGGAAAGTTGAGCTGGATATCCTGAAGGTGAAGTACAAATTTGATTATAAATTGTGATGATTTTGTATATTATACAGTTTTTTATTGTGTCTATGTGCTTTGTTTTGTAGTGGCTTTGCTTGACCCTCGATTAAAAATCCACAAATTTTCTGCAAAAACAGAAACATTTCCAGGAGAAGGATGGTTTGGCTGATGGAGTAAAATCAGACAGAGTGTGTTTTCTACACCTTAAATTTTCTTCTAAATTTTTGAGTATTCATTTAGCATTTTTTTATTAAGTTTATTTTATTATTAATTTATTTTTCTCACCAATAATTATATTTACTAACATTGGTAACATTTTACAACAAGGTTGTTTTTGTTAACATTATTAAAATGAACTAACAATGAATGATACTTCTACAGCATTTATTAATCTTCGTTCATGTTAATTTCAGCATTCATTAATACATTTTTACCATCAAAAGTAGTATACATCGGTTAATGCAAAATTAATTAACATGAACAATTGTATTATCATTAACTGGAACATTAACAAAGATGTGTTTGCCTGACATTTAATATTTTTATACATATTCATTTATTCTTTTTCTTATTTTTATTACTGTTTAATCTTATGTCAGGTGCTGTATTGTCTTCACAAGTATGGATAAGGGAATTTTGGGAAGTTTTAACAGTACAATAGCAGTGTGTCCACTGTCTTTGCTTTGTATAATAACACCTGTCTAATTGGTTTAAATTCACATAAAGTTAAACTTAGTATTGAAATGCAACTACTTGTAAAGATATTCAATAAACTCTGCGTATTTTATGCTATCATTACTTTGTTACTTGAAAGCAGTTTTTTCCTCCATCTGTCTCATGGTTAAGTCATTGTCGTCTAACACTAATGAACATTAATTTTATGACATGAATTTACAGTCTAAAAGTTTTACAATATTAATATTTAGCTACGTTTACTGCCAGTTGTCCTTCCCTGCCCTATGGCAAAAAGCTGTTTGATCGCTCTGCGTCTGATCTCCACCTATTGGTCCCTTTCTAAGTTCACATCACAGGCGGTTCCCACAGAGCATGTCGGGGTCAGAAAAGTCATTACAGCAGATTGAGTTGAGTATTATTCGTTTTCGTCAAAAATGCCGTCTTGCGTCGTTGGATGTGAAAATCACACCAGGTCTGTCGTTAAGTTTTTCGGGATTCCTGCAGAATCTCAAAAACTAAAAAGTACAACTGTGGCTGCAAGCAATTAAACGTGCAGACTGGGACAATGCAAAGATCAAAGAGGTTTGTGTTTGTAATGCTCACTTCATTTCAGGTAAGTCATCATTTTTCAGCCTTGTTTCAATTTGTTTGAATTAAACAACAATGTAACAAGTAAACAATAAACAAGTAATTTCTTTAATTTTCTTTCCATAAACCATCAAATGTTTGCCATTTGCTATTATGATTTGCATTACACTTGAGATGATATACTAAATTTAAATACCAATTTACTCATTTACATAAACAAGTCAGATGACTCACTGAATTATACTCTTACAGCTCAATACAAATTACAGTACAAGAAAACATTTATGAACTTGTCCAAACCAGTCTTATAAATCAATTCTCTACTCATAATCAAATGTCTTATGATGTAGTTTTCATTCATACACCTTATACAGTTATGTCAAGCACCCAGTTCATTTAAGTTTACTGTATATAAAAAAAATTTCACATATGCGTGCGTTAAGAAAGGTTGTACCACCCAGAAACAAAAATGGCTTTTGATAACTTGTGGCGAAGTGCGAAGAGTTGGATTAAAGCACAAAAGAAAGATAAGATCCCGAGACAAGTCGTGAGATGTTGCTAATAAAACAATCTAGGAAAAGGCATCCATAATGTAAAGCACATAAAGCCCTATGCCCTTGCGTGCTGCTGCACTTATCTAAATAAAAAGGTTTCCAGTGAATTCAGGGATAGATCTAAATAATGATCCCTCAAGTTTCATAAAAATTCTTGGGAAGAGATGAAAATCGTCCTCCTCACCCTTTGTGTGAGACACAACATATAAAACATAACATAAAAACATCTGTAGAGGTATAGGGAGGTCACCAGTCCTACTGTCTTAGGTCATTGGAGTCAGTGGTTATACACAAGACTGATACACAATAACACTGTTTTCATTCTATAAACGAAGCGCAAAGAAATTAAATGTTTGCGTGGACAAGTTTCAATCTGGTTTTAGAGCACTTCACAGTACAGGGTCAGCTTTGCTTAAAATCATGAATGATCTTCTGTTGTCCATTGATTCAGTGTCATCTGCCATTCTGATACGGTTAGATCTGAGTGCAGCCTTTGACATTATTGACCATGACATACTCCTGAATCGACTACAATATGCAGGTTCAAGGCACGGCATTATAGTGGTTTACCTCCTATTTTAAAAAATAGGACATTTTTTGTAAACATTGCTTTGTTCACCTCACCTCCTGTACCTGTCCCTCATGGTGTTCCTCAGGGTTCTATTCTCGGCCCCTTACTGTTCTCGCTTTACATGCTTCCCCTAGGCTCCATTCTTCAGAAATACAGTATTAACTATCACTACTATGCTGATGACCTACAACT
The DNA here is from genome assembly GCF_030506205.2 of Paramisgurnus dabryanus. Lineage (NCBI taxonomy): Eukaryota > Metazoa > Chordata > Actinopteri > Cypriniformes > Cobitidae > Paramisgurnus > Paramisgurnus dabryanus. The sequence continues at coordinate 25,049,216 of NC_133360.1, forward strand.
CTATCTCCTTATTAAACTTGAAAGCGACTTCTCTCTACAACTTCTTCTCTAATGCTTTGATGAAATAAGAACCTGGATGGCCAACAATTTCCTGCAATTAAACGCTGATAAAACTGAGGTGCTTCTGCTAGGCCCCACTGCACTTAATCCTACTCTCACAGGTAAGGCTCCCTTGGTGACAACCTACAACCTCATGTAAAAAATCTAGGGGGTCTATTTTGATCCACTACTACAATTTGATAAGCATGTAAATATTCAGGGTTGATTTTAAGGTCCTTCTTTTTGTTTATAAGGCCCTGCATAAGTCAGCTCCTGACTACATATGTGACCTCATCCAACCATATACAACCCTTTAGGTCTTTAAGATCCTGCAACCAGCTTCTTCTGTCGATCCCTCGCTCTCGTTGTAAATCCAAAAGAGATAGAGCTTTTATTGTTGCCGCACCTAAACTTTGGAATAGTTTACCCTTAACCATCAGAGCCTCTCCATCCCTCAGTGTTTTTAAATCTTACTTAAAGACTTATTTCTATACCCTTGCTTCTGAGTGATGTTTTAAATGATTTTGCTATTATATATATTTACATTTTATTTCTATTTTTATTATTCCTTTTTCCTTTCTATTTTTTATCTCTATTGCTTTTAATGCAACCTTTTGTAAAGCACCTTGGATCAACTGTGATTGTGTTAATGTTGTGCTATATAAATAAACTTGACTTGACTTGACTTGCGTGCATTTTGAAAAGTGCATCTCCATGCGTGGGCTTTTGATTTTTTTTGTCCATGAGTGTGTGTGCAACAGCTCACTATTTAGCATCTTTGTCGCTCAAATAGCCTAAAATCACATAAATATTAACATTTGCATTAACCAATTTGTATTAATAGTATTTATAGCATTTTTAAGCATGCTTACATTTACGTATTTACAGTAGGCTAGTACACCATTGTGACTTCAAGCGAGGAGTAGTCCATCATTTGGTTCAAAATTTTTTCAGGTCACTTTGCAATGTCAGTCTATGTATATATGTTTTTTAATAGAAATCATTGACGCCTCAGTAAACTACAGTGATAATGTTTTACAGCGTTTTGTGTCTTATACTCGAATGATGACTTTACATCCCGAATGTTGTTGCGCATCCTCAACAAGCACGTGTATGACGAAGAACACATAAAAGGCGCATGTCAACTGTCTGTTATTTTTTGCCGCGCCGCATGAACACAAACAAACCTAATGTCTGTATTTTAATATTGACTGTTAAGAAACGAATCACTATTTGTGCATACACATACAAGTATGTTTGTTTGTTTGTTAGCTCCAAAGTTCAATAGACAGAAACGCAACCAGCGGGCTAATGCAATGGCAGCTGAAGACTAAGTGGATATCCCAAATTTTAAAAAAGTACATACAGTTTTAGACTACATACATTTACATGTAAGCGGCTATTTTCATAAATGGACATTTCAACATCTCCGGTTTTAAAAATAACTTTGTGCACACATGTTGGTTTTCAGAAAAGTGTTCATTGACACATACCCGTGTATATATGCGGTCAAGAGCATGCCAAACTTCTAGGTTGCGTTGTAACGTGAAGCTCAAGCCCACGGAAGCCAATCAGAATCCCGACAACAGCAATGAATCACTTCCTGTTCCTCTTTTGAACAAGGTCGCACTTTTGGCGTAGGTGCGAGCTCTGTCGCATACTAGGACGTTGGTTGCCTAAACTTCCGTTTGTCTCAGTTTACATCAACCGTGTAACCGAAGATTTTCCAAATCTCCACTCTGGCTGGAGTTTTTAGAAAGATTCGGATTCAGAGGCAAGTTCTTTGTTTGCGTGTAAACGAAGTGCGCAAATGAAGGGAAATGTCTCAGTTTTTCAAAATAACCATGTACGTGTAAACAGGGGCCTTAGTTACAATATTTTCATGAGGACAAGAGAGTTTGCCATAATGCCATGACTCACCAGCCACTTTATTAGGTATACCTGTTCAATTGCTTGTAAACACAAATTGCTAATCAACCAATCACATGGCAGCAACTGAACGCATTTAATCATCTAGACCAGGGATGGGCAACTTTGGTCTTGGAGGGCCGGTGTCCTGCAGAGTTTAGCTCCAACTTGCCTCAGCACACCTGCCTAAAAGTTTCTAGAATGCCTAGTAAGACCTAACTTAATTGGCTGCTTCAGGTGTCTTTAATTATGGTTGGAGCTAAACTCTGCAGGACACCGCCCCCCCAGGATCGAAGTTGCCCATCCCTGATCTAGACCCAAAGACGGCTTGTTGAAGTACAGAATAGGGAAGAAAGGTTATTTAAGTGATCTGGCATTATCTGATCTGAGTATTCAAAAACTGCTGATCTACTGGGATCTTCATGCACAACCATCTCTATGGTTTACAGAGAATTGTCCAAGAATGGCAGACTCGTCTGAGATGAAAGAAAGGCAAAAGTAACAAAAAAAAACACCCACATGCACCACAACCCATATAGCATCACTTAACGCACAACATGTTGAACCTTGAACCAGATAGAATCCTGTCAGCTGCCCGCTCCCCCGGCTTTCTATCATAGCTCAGGTGCATATCATCTCTCTAAATCCATCTCTTTTGTGAACTTTCGACCGCTTCTACCCTGATTACTTTCAGGGGTGGTCTATGGAGACGCGAGAGCCTCTGCTTTCGTTTTCAGGAGAAATTGTGGGTTGAAAATGACGCAAACTAATATTATGTCAGAGTCCGGTGCTTGTGTTGTAATTAAACATGCTGCACAGTGTTTTTTATATGTGTATGTAAGAGCTTTCTCTGAAATTTCAACGCAGTTGATGAACTAATCTTTTTTCTCATTTACTGTTCGTGGCTGTTTCTGCCCCATTGACTTATTCTCTATTGGTTTGTGTAGTGCTACACTTTGTGTGTCCTCTGCTTTCCATCTTCATTTTGGAGTAAAAAAAAAACACTTTAATAGATCGGATAGGGTGGGCCCATACATACCTTCGCCTTGGGCCCCCAATTTCCTAAATCCGCCACTGCATGATGCTCATACTTTTCATGTTCATACCTGTCAGTTGGCCAAGGTTTCTAGTAAATCCTTTCTTTGTAGTGGTCTCAAGTAATATTCAAATTTTCTGAGATACTGAATTTGGGATTTTCCTTAGTTGTCAGTTATAATCATCTAAATTAAAAGAAATAAATGATGGACATATATCAGTCTGTGTGTAATGAATGAATAAAATAAAGTTTCATCAAAATTCTAGCGAAGAGATGATAATCTTCCTTCTCCTCATTCTCTCAGTGTTTGTTGACATATACAATTTAAGATACTTTCTTTTTTCAGCATAGTAATTACCAATTTTTCAAAAACAATCAACAGGACCAATAGACGTTTTTAAACTTCAGCCAAATGTTTTATCTGATATAAATGTTTCTTTGCACTTTACACAATGATGTATTCACAGGTGAGCGTGACCACGCCCCCTCACCAATTCTATGGCAGACCTCACACTTAAAAACCAGCAATCTGTCCCCATGTAACCACTCACACACTATACAGGACTGAAGAACACACTGCGCTTGAATTGAATCAAACACATAAATAGGCAGAATGAGCAGCACTGCAAAGTTTCTTGCTAAAAGACAGGATAGAGAAAAAGGTATTGGGACAAACAAGAAGGCGATACCATTCCACAAGCAGGACTATCAGAGTCTAAAACGTCAATGTTTGGAGAGAAAAACATTGTTTTGTGATCCAACCTTCCCTGCGGCTCCTGGGTCTCTGGGCTACAATAAACTGGGACCAAATTCCCAGAAGGCACAAGGAGTGGAGTGGAAAAGACCAAAGGTAATGTAATGTTTTAGTGCAGGGGTTTTCAAACTTTTTGTGTGTGTGGACCACTATTTGTAATCAAGAATTTTCGCGGACCACCTCATAATACTCATTATAAAATATGTCTACACAAAGTCCTGAATTAATCTGCACATCTAAATAGTCTTACTAGCACTAAAACTATAACTGGTCATCACATCAGTACAACAGGTTTCTTAACCTTATATCATAATTATTTATATACATATTCTTAGTGTTGGGAAAGTTCACTTTCTACATGAACTAGTTTAGTTCACAGATCACAAATTTTAAAATGAACTAGTTCAGTTCATAGTTCATATTTGAAAATGTTAAACTAGGTCACAGTTCCAAAACTGAACTAATTTATAGTTATTTTTTCCCATATTATTTTTTTTAAATGATTGCCATTATAGCCCATATAGAACCACCAAACAGCAATTATTTGATCAGTTTTAACACTGAAGCTAAATGCGTCAGATTTCATCTTCATTTCCAACTTTAAATCCTTATTCAACCAGGGTTTACATTAGCATTGACTGTCTTTTAATTTTTGTATTTGCTTACACATACCTTGAAAGGCTAGCCGGGTGGGAGTCGCACCCCGGGGAAGAAGCGCTGCGAGGCATTGCGTGTTTGACAACTCGCAGGTATTGCACTCCACACGTGCACGTTAAATAGCGGGAGCTTAGTCAAAGTCTATGTCAAGATCCGGAATATGCGTTAGCAGCCTATGTTAATCGTTAACGTTTTGGACAAATATGATGTTATTTAATGTTAAACTATTTGAGTTGCGCGGCAGGAATTTCAGCAGCGTCTGTGTTGTTGTGATGACGCATTCAACGTGACTGGTGAACACCGAGTGGTGGCGGTGTTGCCAGATTGGGTGTTTTTCCCGCTACACATTAAGGCCTGTTTACAGTGTGTTTTAGTCGGGTTTTCGCCTGGAAGAATATACAAATCTGGCACCCTATTGAACGACGTTAAACTGAGAGAGCGTGCCGTTCACAGGCACCAGAATGAATGAGTTCACAGTAAAGTTTATTAGGCAGCAGTAGACGTTCGCCCAAAATATGAGTTTGTATATTAAAATATACATATTCTTATTTTGCCTTTTCACGGACCACCTGCAGTACCCTCGGCCACAGTTTGGGAATGGCCGTTTTAGTGTATGTGTACATGTTTGGATATACAGGATTTTTGGAAACGGTCCTCAAAGCAGACTTACACATCATCTAACACTGCAAGAAAAGCACATTTATAATTACACCTCCAGCATTATGCTGTCTTGTGCTATATCTGCCAATCAGCAGCTGTCATTTACCTTTGTTGGTATTTACCACCTGCTTCTGTTCTTGTTGTGTCTGAATCAGTGACCTGAAAACAGTGCGGTTGGATTTTATTCATTTAGATTTTTTTTAATCAAATTCCCAGTTTGATTCCTATGTTGTATAGTTAGATACCATATGGTGTGAATTTGGGTTTGACCAAAGAAAATGTGTTTAACTTTTATGCAGGCTGTTTAATAAAAACAAATATAAGATTGTTATTCATGTTTGCCATTAGGCACAAAAGTTGTAATTGTTTTTTAATCTTTCCTCGTTTAAAGGAGCTGTGTGCAAACCCTCAGTTTATTGTGGATGGTGCCAAGCGGACTGACATCTGCCAAGGGGAACTGGGTAAACTTGAGATAAATGTCATTGTTTAGGTTATCAGAGCAGTCATGCAATGATCCCCCATCCACATTTACAACCTGATATTCATAAAAAAAATCATCATCATCATCATCATTTTTAGTTTATTTGAGCATCTTATTACTTAAAAATCAACATAATGACAAATTTCATTACAATTCAAGTAAGGGAAAAAAGGAAAGAAAGAAAAGGGAGAAAAAAAGAAATGATGCTCAAAAGGGGTAGGTAGAAGCTTAAGCTTATTAACACCTACCCCCTTTTATACCATTGAGCCGCAATTACATTTATTAAACCAATAAGACAGTCGTCACATGCAGCAGCGTAACAAGCCAACACCGGGCCTATCGCTAGCGGTGATTTCATTGGGCGATTGCTTGTTCGACTTCATGCGCCACAAGAATTGACAGCCGGGTGACGTCAAACTACCACGAGAGTAATTCGCTAAACCATACAGAGGAATTTGCTTTTAAATCGCTCTCGCCGAACTTTGCCGTCATCCGGCTGCCGGTTCTTGTGGCGCCGCATGAAGTCGAAAGCCTGGGAATAGCGGATAGTAACGAATATGTGATAAGGCCCGCCGAATGTCAATCAAATTTTTCCAGTCGGGAAACTACTACTTACCGCTTACCCTGCTTACCGACGCCCCTGGTCACATGTTTATGCTAGCCGGTTCCCGTGACTGTACTATCAACAATATTTACTCACAACCCTTCTATTAAGACATGAAAGAAAAGAAAAGAAAAAAAACTCTTCAATAAGTACAAGAAAGAGAGAGACAGTTCACAACTTGCCAGCTTCAAGCGAAAGTGAAAGTAAACCTGAGGGCGTGTTTAAACGCGACTCAAATACCTGATGCCTGGATTACATACCCCATAATTACCCAACCAAATCTGTGAAAGAATACAAAAGCATTTAAATATATTTTGTTCTCTCTAAGAGTCAAGATAACCCATTTTGCTTTGGTAGCCCTGAGCGAGCATTCCCTTGTGTCTGGTCGCAAGATCACCTGATTAAAATTAACATATTTTATATTTTACTGTACTATTTTATATTTTACTGTACGTTAAATGTATTATTTGAAAAATTCCATGACTTTTCCAAAACATTCTGGGTTTATTCGTTTTCCAGCACTTTTTCACATTGAGTTATTGGGGAAAAGTGGCTCAGTGGTTAGGTCGGTAACTCAAAGGTTTTAGGTTCAAACACAGGTTTATTCCAACCCAGTCTCACCCCATGGCGTCAATATTTGACGACACTTGACCATGCGTCAATATGTTGACGTGGAGGGTATACCTTTCGCGTCATTTTTTGACGAACTGGGGACTTCAATACTATTACGTCCGTTGCATTCTCTTTCCTATTTTCTTACCATTTTCGCGTCGGTTTAGGGTTAGATTTACATAATGACATCCCTACCCAAACCTAACTCTAACCCCAACGCCAGGTGACAACTGTTTAATTTCGCGTACACTGTTTAATTTCGCGTACACTGTTTAATTTTGCGTAATCTAACCCTAAACCGACGCGAAAATGGTAAGAAAATAGGAAAGAGAATGCAACGGACGTAATCGTATTGAAGTCCCCAGTTCGTCAAAAAATGACGCGAAAGGTATACCCTCCGCGTCAACATATTGATGCATGGTCAAGTGTCGTCAAATATTGACGCCATGGGGTGAGACTGTGTAGTTTATTCATGAACTACAACCAGTGTATCCTTCAGCAAAATACCTACAGTACTGTATGTTGATACATCAGCAACATGCTAACCCCATAATGATCATAGATGACTGTATGTACTGTTAGTGACTTTGCATTAGTTAAGTATAACCAAATAAGAAGTCTTCATCTTATGACTTTTGATCTCTGTGCAGGTGACTGTTGGCTTATGGCAGCCATTGCCTCTTTGACTTTAAACCACAATGTTTTGGAGCGTGTAGTCCCGCCTGGTCAGAGCTTTTCAGACGGTTACGCCGGCATCTTTCACTTTCAGGTCAGATTTTATCTGCAACCACCCATTTGTAAGATATTTACATTCAAAAGCTTACAGTATGTGGCTTATAGGTATTTTATTGTATCGTATCCGGCACTGACCTGACTGTCACTCGTGCAATTTAAAATGATGGTCTGTTTTTACTTTCACAATTATAGAAAATAGGTTCCTGAGCCGAATAAAACAAGAATCATTGTGTGTTTCTGTACCTAAAGTAAATCAAAATCAATGCTTTGACAAAATAATAAAACTTAAATAAAATTAATTTGAGTATTTTTCATGTAATAATAAAATTTTCAGTATTGTATCTCGAAGCTTAAGTTTATAATATATAATTTATTGTAATAAACATGTAATACATATTTGTTATAATACGGTCATGACTACATTCAGGCCCGGAGTGGGTAATCGGGAGAACCGGGAGAATTCCCGGTGGGCCGCTTCACTTTTGGGCCGGTCGAGTTTTTTTTTTTTTTACATTTGTCACGTTAGTGAGTCTATCTTCTCTTAAAAAACACTTCACACGTTTCGCATTGACACTGCAGCAGGCAGCCTCTGCATGGGTTGTACCATGTGAGGGAGTTTTCCCCTCCCATAGAGTTGGTTCGGTCCATAGCGCGTCCAAGAAAACTTTTCTCCGGTAGGCTGGGCCGGCCCTACCGTAACAATACGCGTCTGAGAGGAGGAGGGCGTAAAAAACAGGTTGAAGAAAAAATCCATTAGAGGATGATGCTGCCAAATGTGCCAAACTTACAGATTTATTTTCAAGAGGACAACAACAGGTAACTTAAAGAGAAATAAGCCTAGTAATGATTAGCATTAGCAACGTAATTATTCGGCTAATACCGATGTCAAACTATTTACAAGCCAACATTTTTTTTTAAGTTAAAATATTAGCCTTTTGTGTATACATGACGATTCATATATACATGACGATTTATAGACTTTGCAAATATTATGCAAGCAGCTTCTGAGCAGCAGATAAGCCAGTTCCCCGCTAAAAACGAGGAGGCAATGAGTAAACAATATGAATTAAAGTTATGTAACAATCAGGTTGTGTTCATATAACGCCTTTTGTGTCCCCAGTCAAAAATGACCAGCCGAAAAAAGCTTATAAATCACTTGTTATGCTATATATTTACCCAATATTGGATTCAATATTTTTGTCAAATTGTTTTCTTTTTTAATTCGGACTGGGTTTTATGTTTCTATTTGCATTCATCATAGCCCTCATAGCATTAGCAATGCTAATAATTTATCAACCTTTTCTTGTGGAATAGACTCCAAAAAGGGCTGGATTATTTTTGACCCATAATGTGTAAATATTGGACAGAACACGCTGCTGGGTTAAAATTGACCCAATGCTGGGTTGTTTTAACCCAACTGTTTTGTTATTATAATCCATGGTTGCATAACAACAACCCAACATTGGGTTATTTTTAACCCAGCATGTGTTCTGTCCAATATTTACCCATTATGGGTAAAAAAATAACACAGCCTTTTTTTAGACTGTAGAGGAATATTTTTGTTAACTTCTCATCTTAAGTGAAATATTATTTAACTTTTACCTTATTTGTTTAACCATGATATTAATAGAAACTATAGTAAGAGCTGAACTGTTGCTTTATTTATCCAATTTGAAAAAAGTGCTAATTTAGAATAACACTTTGGAAAAAGTGGGCCGGTCTTGGGCACGAAACTCCCGGGCTGAAAAGTGGCCCCACTCCGGCCCTGACTACATTGATGATCAAAATTAGATTTTGCGACTTTAAACTGGCGAGGTCACATCACATATACAAATGATAAAACCTAATTGAATTTTTGAGTTTGGTTTAAAACATGTCTGACAATAAAAGAGGGTCCGCCTGATGCCGATCTGCTCTCTGTAGTTCTGGCAGTATGGTGAATGGGTGGATGTTGTCGTTGATGACCGTCTGCCTAGCAGAAATGGACAGCTGCTGTTTGTTCGTTCAGCAGAGCGTTCAGAGTTCTGGAGCGCCCTGCTGGAGAAGGCCTATGCAAAGTGAGTGTGTGTATGAGATATAGAAGATGTAGATTATGTGTTTATTTATAATGACAAATATTTGAGTCATTTAACCCTAATAAGACCCCTGGGGTCAATCTTATCCCCAAGCCACTTTTCTTAAGTTAAAAAACATGTGATCTCAGTGGAATAAGATTTTGTGACTTTTCCAGATTATCTGTCAAGATTCATATAAAAAAACTTGGCTTGATTTGGTCGTTTTAAAGAGGTGTACATTTTTTTTATTAAAATAGTCCTTTGGGGGTAAAAATGAACCAACTGAAAATGAATGGGAAATGCAAAAAAATCAATGCATCCAGAATAAATCTAAAAAAAAATTAACACAGAAAGGAAGGCCTGGGACTAGAGCACAAATGCAACATAGAAAAGGCATGCTCAATCACACACACACACACACACACACACACACACACACACACACACACACACACACACACACACACACACACACACACACACACACACTTACATTCACTCAAATTTCTGTGGCATTTTGTAGAAACAGACATTTCAAAAACTACAAAAAATTCTATTTGAAATAATATTTATTTTTAATGTCTTTTCTAATGTTTATATAAACATAAATTAACAAAATGTATCACTAAAGTAGTGATGTGAGCAGTTGGCCACATCCAGTAAAATGAATGGGTCTCTATGGGCATCTGCTGGTCGAAATGATTTATTTTCTAAACTGTAATTCCTTTATGTTTGAGTGGTAAACAGGTACAAAAGTACTTCATATCTCCCAAAATACAGCATTAATGTATAGATGGGAAGTAAACAAAAAATTATATATTATTTGTATCATAAAAAATGTATATATGTTTTATATTCTGGAGTCATTTTACCCCCGTGGAACTATAATGTTTACAGGATAATCGGTAACGCTTTAGATTACAGCCCGGAAAGTACTACGTAAGTACAGCGAATTTACAGCATATGTTTCTGTAAATATAGTTTACTTATAAAGTACGTACGTGTAATTATAAGGGAACAATTTATAATATTTGGGGAATAAAGGGGTAACAACCAGGAAAAATACAAATAATATATGCAGTGAAGTACTGCGTAAGTACAGCGAATTTACAGCGTATGTTTCTGTAATTATAGTATACTTATGAAGTACGTATGTGTAATTACAAGGGAACAATTTATAATATTTGGGGAACAAAGGGGTAACAACCAGGAAAAATACAAATAATATATGCAGTGAAGTACTGCGTAAGTACAGCGAATTTACAGCGTATGTTATAGTATACTTATGAAGTACGTATGTGTAATTACAAGGGAACAATTTATAATATTTGGGGAACAAAGGGGTAACAACCAGGAAAAATACAAATAATATATGCAGTAAGTATTTTAGATTACTAAACAAAACTTAAAATTCAGTTAATGTGTTTATGCTATTTATTAGTACGATACAATTTATTTAGAATTTTCAATAAAGGTTACTTACCTTAAGAAAGAAAAAAGAGTACAGGAATTTGTTGGGTCATCAAGCAAAATTAAAAATAGGCAAGGCAACTTTGGTGAAAACAAAGCAAGCAAAACTAGAACTACACTCTTAGAACAAATGTGTTAAAAACAACACATTAGTGTTGATTCTGGGACGACACACTACATGCGTTGTCCCAAAATCCACCCATCTCTGTGTTATTATGGAAACAACAAATTTTGTGTTATATTTTAACACAACTTGTGTTATATTTTAACACAAAATCAACACAAAATGATATATAATGTGTTAAAATTACACATAATGTGTTAAAAACTTAACACACAAAGATGTGTAAAAAATTAACACATCCTTTCTAAGAGTGTATTTTCTGTAGTTACTGTTTTGTGTTGTTACAGTCTAAGTCGAAATGTTTTACCCCCTTGTTTCACGTAGTTACAGAGTTAGTACAGAATCTGCGGGCTGTAAATTAAAGTGGCACTTGTTACCCCCTTGTTTCACGTAGTTACAGAGTAAATACAACATCTGCGGGCTGTAAATTAAAGTGGCACTTGTTACCCCCTTGTTTCACGTAGTTAAAGAGTAAATACAACATCTGCGGGCTGTAAATTAAAGTGGCACTTGTTACCCCTTTGTTCCGAAAATATTATTAATTGTTCCCTTAAAATTACATGTATGTACTGTATAAGTACACTATAATTACAGAAATGTATGCTATAAATTCGCTGTACTTACGCAGTACTTTACTGCATATATTATTTGTATTTTTCCTGGTTGTTACCCCTTTATTCCCCAAATATTATAAATTGTTCCCTTATAATTACACGTACGTACTTCATAAGTAAACTATAATTACGGAAACATACGCTGTAAATTCGCTGTACTTACCCAGTACTTTCCGGGCTGTAATCTAAAGCGTTACCGGATAATCGATTTTCTAGAAAACACATACGGATATAATGTTGTATTTTTGGTTAAGTCGCTTTGGATAAGAGCTTGACAAATGCATTAATGTCTATATATTTTGTAGGCTCAATGGCTCGTATGAAGCTCTGGAAAGTGGCTTCGCCACTGAGGGTTTTAAGGACTTTACGGGAGGTATTGCTGAGCACTATAAGCTGAGTGAAGCCCCTCAACATCTGTTTAAGATCATTCAGAAAGCACTTGGGTTGGGCTCCCTGCTTAGCTGCTCCATTGATGTGAGTATTTATATTTGACTTGTACTGGGTTTATGTAACTTTGGCCATACTGTAGCATAAAGGCAATGACAACATAACTTTTATTAAATCAAAACCATTTTATCCTGCTGAAAACAACTGAAACTAGTATTATTTGTCCTGTTTTCAAGGGTACCAGTGCAAATGAAAGGGAGGCAGTGACCAGCCTAAAGCTGGTAAAAACACATGCATACTCTGTCACTGGTGCAGAGGAGGTGAGATAATGTTTGTAAAGCTATGGTAAAACTTACTACAATGCTAAAATATGAAGTATAACTGGAAGGAGTGCTTCTGGTTCCCCTTTTAAATTCAGGTTAACTACCTGGGGCGTCCTGTGCAGCTGGTGCGTCTTAGGAACCCGTGGGGTAAGGTGGAGTGGACGGGCGCATGGAGTGACAAGTGAGTTTATTCCTGACTTGTTGGTTAGATATAGGATGTTGGATATTCAGCCACAAAAGCCTAAATAGATCCCAAGTGGATGAGTATTAAAATGGGCTTTTCTGAAAACACAGCAGGCAGTTAATTTGTTTCAGTCCACCTTTAAAAGCTGCATACAAATTCGAAGGGTGCGTCCTGCAAAGACTGCATGGAATGGCAGTCACTGAAGTTTCACTGTAAAAAAATGGCACATTGTGCATCAAAGTCTTTGAAATGTACAATTAACAAACACATACCGCTCAGTGGAAGCAGTGAACATGTTTTATAAAGTAATTATATTTTATGCCTATATGTTTACTGTTAGTGTTATATGTCTATATATAAATTAATAAATAATCTCATAATATACAGCATTAAAGATACTACATTTTTATTATTATTATTATTATTATTAAAATGTAAGGATTTTTCTGTATTTACTCAACAACTAATTTTTTACTGAAATCAATTATGTATAGCAGATTTAGTAATCTATTAAAGATTTCCGAAGCTGAATATCTGACAAAAGTCAAATATCTTTTATCTTGGTTTATTCCTGACATGTATTCCTGAATCATTACTGAAAACTTTGTATAAAATCTCTTTTTTTAGCTCCAGTGAGTGGAATAATGTCCGACCGGATGAGAAAGCTAAACTGAATTATTCAGCTGAGGATGGAGAATTCTGGTAAGAAAACATTCAACTGAACAGTAAAAAAAACACATTCACCCCTTGCATCTGAAATCACATACTGTGAGAGTACGTATTGAATTAGGTGAAGTTGTTGCGTATTGACAGTCAATCAGTATATTTTATATAGCATTATACCAATAAAGGGTGTTACAGGAAAATAGAGAACAAAGAATGTGCATCTGGCATGTTTTGCTGTTCATGTTTTTGTTAGACTTAACTGTAATTTCTACAGTTACTTACCACAAAATGCCCAGTAAAATACCATCATTTTCTTTTCCAGTTCATTACTGTAATATGCATTGCATTAACATTTAATTTACAGTGATTAACTGTATGTTTTGAATTTGCGGTAGACTGCTGTAAAAAAACAGCAGTAGTGCTACTGTGGTTGAATAAAACAGTGTTATAAAAGCATATAAAATGAAAAAATAAAATATATCTATGAAATTAAATACATTTTATTTGTTATGCTTTAAGCAGTGAAGCAAATTTCAAAAGGTGAATTGTTTTTCAGCAGTGTAAATAATTTATTGAGAATTGTAGATAGAAACAAGAAAGGGATTATGGATAAATGCTTGACCGTCAGATTTTAATTTGACCTCAAGACTTCAAAACACTAGTGACGCCAAGATTCTAGTATTCCTTGGCTCCTTGGAGTGTCGGGAGAGTGACAGAAGAGGCTACTTGGGGAGTGTAGCGAGTAACTTTTATTAAGTGAGTTATGGTAGTGTTACAGACCTATGACATGGGTGACCTGGGTTCGATTCCCCTTCAAGGCAATGTATTTTTTAAAACTAGGTTACAGTAAGGGTATTATACTGTAAAATGGAACTGCGGTAAAGGCATCATACTGTAAAAACATGTACAGTTATGGTACTGTAATGGGGCAGTTACAGTAACTTTACCGCATATATACAATAAAAAGTCTAACAGGGTTTTTTATCCAATTTAACTGGATAACTTTCTTGAATGTAGCAGATAACTCCAGTGGCTTAATGGGATAGAAAAGAGTCCATCCCATGCAAACTGAAAAATCTTGGTGGATGAGGTATACAAGCCGGGAATTTGTTTTACATATGGTTTTGGACATATTACTCACTATGCATACCAATTATCTTCCGCTATTTAGTACGGGCGATCTCAGATTTCATTCGAAATATTCTTTAAATATTAAAAAAAATATATGTGTCAAATACATATACATATTACATTTGGTTTGTCTTCATTGACTTTTTGCAAATATAACTCTTTTTCTTTCTGTCAGGATGGCATATTCAGACTTTGTGCGGCATTTCACAAGGCTGGAGATTTGTAATCTGACTCCGGACACTTTAACCAGTGAAAAGTTGAGGCACTGGAACTACTGCCAGTTTGATGGCACCTGGAGACCAGGATCCACCGCAGGAGGCTGCATTAACAATAGAGGTATCTTAAACCAATCACAAAATCACATCCCAACATAAATGTGTGTTTTCTAAGTCTTCTCACTTTCTTTCTCCAGCTACGTTCTCCTCAAACCCTCAGTTTGTGATCAGGCTTGAGGATGTTGATGATGACCCTTATGATGGAGAAGATGGTTGCACTTTGGTGGTGGGACTGATGCAGAAAGATGGGCGCAAAGATAAACGCATTGGACGAGCCCTGAATACCATTGGCTTTGCCATCTATGAGGTAACCCAACCTATTAAAACTGAAACTAGTTTTATTTCCAACATTACTGATAAAATTACCGGTAAGATATGTAAACTACCTTGTATATGACTTTTAATATTAGAAAAGTAATATTCTGTCGTATGTGTGTTTCAGGTTCCAGATGAGGTGTGTACATGCTCTGTTTTGTACTTTAGGGTAACAGGATCTTTTTTCCAAGTTTGAAGATGTAGTCCGTCTTCATATCTTCATCTCATGTGTGAGTCTGTGGCTATAAATGTTTTTGCAGTACAAGGGTCGCAGTAATGTTCATCTCGGCTCGGATGTGCTGCTACGTAGAGGACCGGTTCCAGGCAGCAACAACTTTAACAGCATGCGAGAGATAAGCAAGCGCTTTAAGTTGCGTCCTGGAGAATACGTCATCATCCCCTCCACTTTTGAGCCCAATCGCCAGGGAAGTTTTATACTGCGTGTGTTTACAGAGAAAAAGGCGGCTGCCAGGTTTGTCAAAAATGTTTTTTTTTAATCCTATGATACTGCCAAGTGCTTGTTTCAATATGTGCGTGTGCTAAAGGAATAGTTCCCCCAAAAAAGAAAATACTCACCCAAGATGAAATGACTTACTGTACTTCATTTGAAAACAAACAAATAATTGTATACTCTATGCGCTCTTGTTATGTTCTTACTTAAAAAGGTAAAGCTCAAAAAATCACATCCATTCATCATTAAAGTAATCCAACGATATGTCTTTTGAAGCAAAAACATTTAATAAACCACTGAGGTCATTTGGATTACTTCACCATTTTAGGTGCTATGTAAGATAACATTAGTTATTTGGTTGTGTTTAACTAAAGAAAGGAAGTCATATATATTTGGGGAAGCATCCGTGAGGGTGAATAAATTATGAGATTTTTCAGTTTACTTGGTGGTTTTCTTCTTAAAGACTACAGATATTGTATATATTTTTCTTAGGTTCCCGGGTGTCAATATCTGACCTTAATACATGAACTTGACTTTAACTTAAAACCAAAGTCCCAAATTGTAATTATTGCTTACAAATGCATGATGGATATATTTCTCTTGTCTTTTTTCCGTGCAGCCCAATGGATGTTAATATCACTACAAATATTATAAAGGTAAATTAATCTATTAATTACAAATAGTGTGTAAGGAAGGAACAAGGGTAGTTGGCATGTAATTTCCCTCTAGTGTGACAAGATATTATTGATTTACAACCATTTTAAACAAAAGATTTTATGTTCAGACCTGGTGATACCAGCAGTGTACATTTAACACTGGTGATTTTGCTGTGCAGGACTTAAGTACTTAACCTTGTAAACAAATTAAATTTTATAATCTTATTTTATTTCTCTCAGGATCGCATAACTGACAATGATGTGGACACAAATTATAAACAGCTTTTTATGCAGTTTGCTGGAAATGTGAGTTAATTTTTTTTTTTTTTTGATCACTGTTTTATTTGCCTGTGCAGTATGTACACAATATTGATCACAGTAATGTTGAGGTGTAATTTTGTCTTTTCTATTCAGGACTCAGAGGTGTCTGTGAAGGAGCTACAGCAGATGCTGAACAACTTTGTCTCTAAAAGTAAGAACATTTCCATTAAAGCTAACTTAAGTATTCTCAAATCGCTTGTTATTTCACAGTAACATTTTATATTGTTTTACACAGGAACTGATATCAAGTCTGATGGTTTCAGTAGGGAAACATGTTATCACATTATCGACCTGTTAGATGTATCCTTTCCTCACTGGATATATGAACAAATTATACATAACTGGATTTTATATTGTTTAGGATATCTTTGGATAAATTTAGGCAGACATCAGATACAAGGGTTTAGAGTCTTAAAATATAAAATTATGTCACTTTATCATGAGACTAACTATCATAACCCCATCATGACCCTTGACCCTAAATCCAGAAAAATGGCAGTGGCAAACTTGGTCTGATGGAGTTTCACAAACTGTGGATAAAGATCCAGAGATATTTGGTAAATCACACCAAATAACTCACAGTTATCTAGTTCAGCTGATAAATTCATCATTGTGTTTAGTGATGTAAGCACTAAACTTTATTTTCTGTAATACCTCATCAGGAAATTTTTAAGAAACACGACACAGACAAGTCAGGCACTATGAGTTCATATGAGATGAGATATGCACTAAAAGATGCGGGTAATTATTGTTTATACTAGTTTGTCTATAGGACAGATTATTATATATGTTTAAGATGTGGAAAAAGTGGTCACAATGAAATTTGATTACGCGTGTTTTCTCCACAGGGTTCCAAGTGAACGGTGAAGTACTTCAGGTGATAATCTCACATTATGGCAATAAGCAGCAAGCCATTGACTTTGATAACTTTGTGGGCTGCCTGATCCACTTGGAGATACTCTTCAGTAAGTTTATCTGTTAATACAACAAGAAAGATTATCATGTATCCAACTTAATCTGTCAAGCTACCAGAAATGGCTTCCTTACTTCCTTTTTTGATCTACACAGAAACGTTTGAATTGTTCGATAATAACACCGGAAAAATCGAGCTGGATATCTTGCAGGTGAAGTGCAAATGTTAATTCAGATTATAAATTGTGATGATTTTGTATATTATACAGTTTTGTTATTGTGTCTATTTGCTTTGTTTTGTAGTGGCTTTGCTTGTCCCTCAATTAAAAATCCACAAATTTCCTGCAAAAACAGAAGAATTCCCATCCAGGAGATAGATGGTAATGGAGTAAAATCAGCCCGAGTGTGTTATCTAAACCTTAAATTGTTTTCGATATGCAATTTGTTAATGGTGATGAATCTAAAAATCTGAGTTTTGAGTATTCATTTAGCATTTTTTTTTTATTACAACATTTCTTTCATTATAAATGTCTTTTTCTTTCCAATAATAATATTAAGTAACATTGGTAACATTTTTCAACAATTTACTAACAATAAATGATACTTCTACAGCATTTATTAATCTTAGTTCATGTTAATTTCAGTATTACATTTTTTTAAATGACTGTTAAACTGTTCACATTGGTTAATGCACAATTAATTAACATGAACAATTGTATTATCATTAAAGGAAGAGTATGTAGGATTGTGGCCCAAACTGGTACTGCAATCACACAGCTGGTGGCCAATATACCAAACAACAACATAAACATCAGTTGAGGGCTCCAACTCCACTTTTTAAATGACCACTGTTGTCAGTGATATAAGTATTTGAAATGAAAATGATTTCATAATGTCTAGTGACATATCAGGGCCATTTTATGATTGATTGATATACATTTCTTACATACTGTTCCTTTAACTAACATTAACAAAGATGTAAAGTGTTAACCTAACATTTACTATTTTTATATATATTCATTCATTCTATCATTTATTCTTTTTCTTATTTTGAATACTTTTTAATCTTCTGTCGGGTGCTGTATTGTCTTCACAGGTACAGATAAGGGAATGTCTTGGGAAGTTTTGAAAGTACAAAGTGTCTACTGTCTTAGCTTGGTATAATAACACCTGTTGAATCGGTTTATATTCAGATAAATGTAGACTTAGTATTGAAATACCAACCCAGTCTCACCCCATGGCGTCAATATTTGACGACACTTGACCATGCGTCAATATGTTGACGCGGAGGGTATACCTTTCGCGTCATTTTTTGACGAACTGGGGACTTCAATACTATTAAGTCCGTTGCATTCTCTTTCCTATTTTCTTACCATTTTCGCGTCGGTTTAGGGTTAGATTTACATAATGACATCCCTACCCAAACCTAACTCTAACCCCAACGCCAGGTGACAACTGTTTAATTTCGCGTACACTGTTTAATTTTGCGTAATCTAACCCTAAACCGACGCGAAAATGGTAAGAAAATAGGAAAGAGAATGCAACGGACGTAATAGTATTGAAGTCCCCAGTTCGTCAAAAAATGACGCGAAAGGTATACCCTCCGCGTCAACATATTGACGCATGGTCAAGTGTCGTCAAATATTGACGCCATGGGGTGAGACTGTGTTAGAAATACAACTACCTGCAAAGTTATTCAATAAATTCTCTGCTTATTTTATGCTATCATTACTCTGTTACTTGAATGCTGTTTTTCCTCCATCTGTCTCATGGTTCAGTCATTGTCATCTAACACTAATGAACATGAATTTTATGACATGAATTTACAGCCTATTTACAATATTAATGTTTAGCTATGTTTATTATTTTTAAAAAGTACAATTTTAAAAGTGAAATGGGATTGTTTGCTTTTTAAAGCTAGCTTGCTATCGAGGGTATGCACGTGACGTCCCCTTCGGCGAAAGTGCCTGCGGTTACGCTCACTAAGGGTGTTTTCATATCTGTAGTTCGGTTCATTTGGTCTGGACCAAAAGCAAAAAAAATTATACATTGTAGCTTTTTTAGCAGTTTTGGTTCCTTTTCACACCACACTGATTGCTCTAAACGGCAACAGTTGAAACCAACCAAAATTCAGTCATGTGATAAGATCCACATCACTCATTGGCCACATGTCTTTGAACGTATTTCCTAAACTGCTTCTCGATTAGTCAGAATCAACGTGCGTGAAATTCCAACGGAAGCCCGGAAGTAAACAAAAATAAACAAACCGTCTAGACAAACCGTTCATTTTCAGAATTAATTGTGGATGCGGCTTGAAAACGACGTTTTAATGCACTGTAAACGGCGAAGACACCGCACCTCCTCGCAACTCCAGATATGTCCGCAATCTGTCATTGTGCTAATATTGGTAATCGAAACTGTCAACAAACACTTCCTCATCTGATATTGCACTGCGCAGCTGACTACGGCAGCTGGTTTAGTCCAAAATGTGCAGTACTTTTGCAGTTAGGACGGTTTAATCTCGGATCGTGTTCTCACCACAAACGAACCGCTCTAGAGTTCGTTTGAAAGCGTACCGAGTCTCAGGTCCGCTTGTTTGGTCCGCTTTTGGTGCGCACCAGAGTCCAATTGCTGCATTCTCACCTGCCCAAACGAACCGCACCAAGGTTCAACCAATCACATGGCAGTTGCTTTAATGCATTTAGGGGTGTGGTCCTGGTCAAGACAATCTCCTGAACTCCAAACTGAATGTCAGAATGGGAAAGAAAGATGATTTAAGCAATTTTGAGCGTGACATGGTTGTTGGTGCCAGACGGGCCGGTCTGAGTATTTCACAATCTGCTCAGTTACTGGGATTTTCACGCACAACCATTTTTAGGGTTTACAAAGAATGGTGTGAAAAGGGAAAAACATTCAGTATGCGGCAGTCCTGTGGGTGAAAATGCCTTATGGTTGATGCTAGAGGTCAGAGGAGAATGGGCCGACTGATTCAAGCTGATAGAAGAGCAACTTTGACTGAAATAACCACTCGTTACAACCGAGGTATGCAGCAAAGCATTTGTGAAGCCACAACACCCACAACCTTGAGGCGGATGGGCTACCATAGCAGAAGACCTCACCGGGTACCACTCATCTCCACTACAAAGAGGAAAAGAGGCTACAATTTGCACAAGCTCACCAAAATTGGACAGTTGAAGACTGGAAAAATGTTGCCTGATCTGATGAGTCTCGATTTCTGTTGAGACATTCAGATGGTAGAGTCAGAATTGGGCCTAAACAGAATGAGAACATTGATCCATCATGCCTTGTTACCACTGTGCAGGCTGGTGGTGTAATGGTGTGCAAGTTTTTCAGGGATGTTGTCAGCAAGCCCAAATTCAGAGAAGAGGCCCACTTTGTATGGCTGGACCATAAGTTCTTTAAATCTAAGTTGTGTGCTGTACTTGAGAAAGTCTGTCTGTCCGTCCATCTATTTCTGTTTGTTCTTCTGTGCAATCTATCCATCTATCTGTCTGTCTGTCTGTTCATCCTATCTGTCTGTCTATATATGTCTGTCTGCCAATCTATCTCTACCTATCTGTCATCTGTCTGTCTGTCTGTGTCTGCATTGCCTTCAAAACTCAGAATAGGCTTTCTCAAGTCAAATTTAAGTTTGTGTTGACAAACTTATTTTAACTGGTTTATGTTGTTCATAAACACAGTGGCGTATTTACCCACCACGCAAACCACGCAATTGCGTGGGGCCTCGCGGGCTTAGGGGGCCCCCTACTGGCCACAAGGTGTGCGAAAAGAATGTCACGTTTATTCAGACCCCGAATCTAAGGTACGGATAAAGCACGCGCGAGCGAGAGATGTGCGAGTATGCACGTAGAATAATATTTGCGCTCATCCTCGCGAGGGCACATATAGGCTACTTCATGAGCGAAACTCTATGGGAAAGCTCACCTCTGCTCATCGCGCACAAATGCAGCCACACAAGTGCTGGAATGAGCGCTCGCTCGACTCTCTCTATGCTCACGTAACTGCACAACATTCACTCGATGGTCAAGTTTACTTTAAAGACTTTGGGCTTCACACTTGTGATTGGTGGTTTGGTTTGATGACAGACACGCATATTTTGTTCCACACTCGCACAGGTATAAACATGATAAAGACACCACGCATGGGGTTTAAATCACGTCGAAAATACCTAAATCATATTCTGTATCTCATCATTGTCATTAAAATATCATCTTTAGTGTATGTCTAGTCTATATGCTTGTTGTATCTCACAGTAAGTTTGTTTTTGCAATATGAACATAAGAGTTTTATGTGATTCCCATCCATAAATTCAAGCAATAACCAACTTACAATGTTGTTTGCTGGTGTTTGTTAGTTCAGTTTGTTAGATCAGTATGAATCTTAATCTAATGCTTCCTCTTTTTCCTCATTTAGTTTTTTTTTTAGTAAGATTTCAGACACTGAAGTTGCAGTTTTGATTACATTGTTTTAAATACCTCCTATAATACATTTGCAAGCAAAAGATATATCTGAGAGGGGCATGAAACATTTTTTTAAACCAAGAATTTTTGTCATACCAAACTAACAATTTAGTGTTATTTTAAGCAGTGTAAAACAAAATAAACCAGGTTTATATATCTCACTTAAGTTTATACTGAATATTATTGTTGTGCAATTCAAATGAAAAACCTTGGGCAATGCTGGGGCATGGGGGGCCCCGGTTCTTGGACTTTGCAAAGGGCCACCAAAATGGTAAACACGCCACTGCATAAACAAAGTAAGTCTCTTAGCACAGCCAATAACACTCAAGCATATCTTGTCTAACATTTTCCTATAATATGATAAAAATAAATTCCTTGTATGACTCTATACTATGTTAAAGGTGACATAGAATGATTGAACGGGGTATGTATCCCCTGTGATGTGACATGTAGACAAAACCTTTTTTTGTTTAGGTCTTTAATGCCTTATAAGCTTCCTAAAACCCTCTCTCAGATAGCTCTATTAGGGTGGGGGATTTTAAACAAGTGGTTTTGCACCTATTTGGCTCCCCCCACTGGCTTAACTTGCAATCTCATTACTGATTGGCTGACTTTGCTGCCACTCAAAAAATGTAGCCAATTATTTTAAAGTGGAGGGGCAGTGAGATGCCTGTGATGTCATAAGCATCAGTTTTTCAGATTGGGCCGTTTTCTGGCTGACATTTCTAAAAGAGGAATTACTATGAGACTGAGATGTTTAGCATGTCTAGCACTTTTTGTATGTTCATGAATGCGGGTAGACTACCATTATTCAACAAAGAAAAGGTAAAAATGGTTTTTCATTCTCTGTCCCCTTTAATGCCTTTCTTTAAAATGATTCAATATTGTTTGTTCAGGTTTTTTTAATCTAAATTAGGTGTTAGTGCATTTTCCAGATAATATATGCAAGAGGCATGCATACTATGGGATACAAAGTTTGACAATGTACTGTATGTTGTTGGTTTAACTTCAAACTACATTATTGGCATAAATGTTTTATAATAGCCTTTATAATGCACAAAAATAAACAAGAACTATTACAGAGGAATGATTAAAACAAGAAATTCAAGTGCTGGTCATTATAATTAGAATATCATCAAAAAGTTGATTTATTTCACTAATTCCATTCAAAAAGTGAAACTTGTATATTATAGTCATTCATTACACACAGACTGATATATTTCAAATGTTTATTTCTATTAACTGTGATATTGATTATAACAGACAACTAAGGAAAATCCCAAATTCAGTATCTCAGAAAAGTAGAATATTATAAAAAGATTTAATATTGGAGACACCTGGTGCCACACTCTAATCAGCTAATTCACTCAAAACACCTGCAAAGGCCTTTAAATCATCTCTCAGTCTAGATCTATAGGTTACACAATCATGAGGAAGACTGCTGACTTGACAGTTGTCCAAAATACAACCTTTGACACCTT
The DNA here is from genome assembly GCF_030506205.2 of Paramisgurnus dabryanus. NCBI lineage: Eukaryota > Metazoa > Chordata > Actinopteri > Cypriniformes > Cobitidae > Paramisgurnus > Paramisgurnus dabryanus. Next base: position 25,072,547 of record NC_133360.1, read on the forward strand.
GCACAAGGAGGACAAGACACAAAAGGTCATTGCAAAAGAGGCCGGCTGTTCACAGAGCTCTGTGTCCAAGACATTAATAAAGAGGGGCGAAGGGAAGGAAAAGATGTGGTAGAAAAAAGGGGAACAAGCAATAACCGCACCCTGGAGAGGATTGTGAAACTAAACCCATAAAAAAATGTGGGGGAGCTGGAGTCAGTGCTTCAAGAACTACAACACACTGACGTATGCAAGACCTGTTGCATTACTTGTGTCAAGCCACTCTTGAACAACAGACAGCTTCAGAAGTGTCTCGCCTTCAAAAAAGACTGGACTGTTGCTGAGTGGTCCAAAGTTATGTTCCCTGGGACGTTGGGGTTAGGTGTTTTTAATTAGCCATTTCTTCAAATATGTACAGATTCTCGGGAGATCTGACTGAATCATCAGAACAATGTATCTTGCAGTCAAGTCCGTTTGTACATTAACGTTAATTTGGGACAGAAATTTTATGTTACGCTATGTGAATAGTGCTCTGTAAAGATTTTGCTCAACTTTAAATCTGATAAACCTTTTTTTGTTTGCTTTTTTGTGGTTGTTGTAAAATTGATACGGGGGCCAAAAATGCCTTTTAACTATGTCACAAAAAAAAAGATAAATCCGACCTTGTTTACAGTGTATGTGATAAGGTAGCAGACAGTTCCAGTTTACATTCCCAACCTCCAAAACCTAATAGGACAAGTGAGACGCCAATACTCCAAATAACTCTCTAGGAAAATTGGATTTTCTTCTGTAAGGATTTGCTTCACCCTATTTTTTTTGTTTATATATACAAATATTTACATATTTGTGCGTTAAGAAAGGTTGTACCAGCCAGAAGTAACAATGGCTTTTGATAACTTGCGGTGAAGTGCGACGGCTTGGATCAAAGCACAAAAGAAAAATAAGCAGCTGAGACAAGTCGTGAGTTGTCGCTTGGATGGCAGGGTAATAAAAAAATCTAGAAAGAGACATCCATATCCATGCAAAGCCCTAAAAGGATTTTTAAAAAAGGTTTCCAGCGAATTCAGGGCTAGATCTAAATAATGATTTCATAAACATTCTTGGGAAGAGATGAAAATCATCCTCCTCACCCTTTTCATGAGACACAACATATAAAACATAACATAAAAACATCTGGAGAGGTATAGCGAGGTCACCAGTTCTCCTGTCTCAGGGCATTGGAGTCAGTGGTTATACCCAAGTGGTTATAAATCTGATCACCTGCTTTCTGTGTAAAGCTCCTTTACAATTTAAATGTTATCTATTCAAACAGCAGTTATTTGATGTTATAGCTGCAATCAATAAAAGCTTTTATTACTATCTTTTTGTTTAAAACACTTCTCAGCCACAAGACATCAGCCACAAAAAGGATCCGACAGCTTATAAACCAATAAAAAAATAATCATTCACACCATAAGCTTTTCTTAATAACCAAACCATGGTCATCATCTCTTTAAAAAAAAAAACATTCATCAGCTGCTTGACATTTTCCACAAAAGCAGTCTCAGGGTTTAATCAATATATAATCATAAATCACTACTTTAGTGATTGTGAAGTACATAATAGTTAAGAAAGGGTGACTCTGAATCTGGCATGGTTGTTGGTGCCAGACGGTATATATATATATATATATATGTTTATATAAAATACAGAAAGGAATAATTAAATCATAACATTGTAGTTTAAATGATAATCAGCTTCTTTCCAGTGTACTCAATGCTAGATCAAAATAAAGATCCCACAAGTTTCAACAAAATTCTAGGGAAGAGATGACCATCTTCCTTCTCCCCCTCCTCTCAGTGTTTGTTAACAAATCAAATTTAAGATGTTACTTTCTTTTTTCAGCATAGTAATTACCCGCATATTGTACCGTTATTGTATAAGTAATTTTTTTCCTCATTTATTTTAAATATATAAAAAAACAATCAGGACCAATAAATGTTTTCAAACTTCAGCGAAATGTTTCATATCTGATATAAATGTTTCTTTGCACAGGTGAGGGTGACTCCGCCCCCTCACCATTTCTATGGCAGACCTCACACTTAAAAACCAGCAATCTGTGCCCATATAACCACTCACACACTACACTGCATTCGCTGATTTTATTCAAACACATTTGATAAATAGGCAGAATGAGCAACATTGCAGAGGTTCTTGCTAAAAGGCAGGATAGAGAAGACGGTGTTGGGACAAACAAGAAACCGATACAATTTAACCAACAGGACTACGAGAGTCTGAAACGTGAATGTTTGGAGAAAAACACATTGTTTTGTGATCCGACCTTCCCTGCGGGTTCTGAGTCTCTGGGCTACAATGAACTGGGACCAAATTCCTCCAAGGCACAAGCAGTGGAGTGGAAAAGACCAAAGGTAATGTAAACTTTTAATGTGTTGTGTATATGTTTATATGATATACAGGATTTTTGGAAACGGTCCTCAAAGCAGACTTACACATCATCTAACACTGCAAGAAAAGCACATCTATAATTACAACTCCAGCTTTATGTTGCCTTGTGCTATATCTGCCAATCAGCAGCTGTCATTTACCTTCATCTATTATGCTGTTATCTCAATAAACTTACCCATTGTTTTCATTTACTTGTTTACTTTCATTTTCTTGTTGTGTCTGATTCAGTGACCTGAAAACGCGATTGAAAGTAATTTGAATTGTATTAATTTTGATTCTTTCTAGTCAAATTCCATGTTTCGATTCATATGTTGTAATAAAATAGTTGAATAGTTAGATACCATGTGATGTGAATTTGGGTTTAATCAACAAAAGTTTTTTTTAACTATTTATGTAGGCTGTTTGATAAAAGCAAATATAAGATTGTTATTCATGTTCGCCATTAGGCACAAAAAGTTGTAATTGTGTTTTAATCTTTACTCTTTTAAAGGAGTTGTGTGCAAACCCTCAGTTTATTGTGGATGGTGCCAAGCGGACTGACATCTGCCAAGGGGAATTGGGTAAACTTAAGATACATGTCATGGTTTAGGGAGACTGGTTACCAGAATAGTCACATAGTGATCCCACATGCACATTTACAACCTGATATTTTATGGGGGAAAATCAACCGAACTAATACACTTTCGTCAATTACATTTGCAGAAAGCCCCTACCTTGTGTTAACAATGAATCTAAAATTCATATTAAAGCAACACTATGTAGTTTCCATGTAAAAATGACTTACAGCTCCCCCATGTGGTTGAAAAGCGCAACAGTGCCTGGTATCAGACACTCTTCTGCAGGCAGGGGGAGGGGCGAGGCTGTGTTTCCTACCCCCCACCGCCACTTTCAGAGTGTGCTTGTAGCAGCTAGGAGGCTGCTCAGGTTGCAGCAACAGTACAATGTGTCCAGTTAAAAGTCGTTCTATCACTGAAATAATTTTAGAGACATTATTTAAAGGTAAAAAAAACTACATAGTGTTGCTTTAATAAACCAAAGGGACAAAGCCATCAATAATAATCCAATAAATCCGTGGGGTAGCATTTAAAAAACATTTAAAAATAGATGCATTTGTCTAAAGCAAAACATTGAATTACCAGGCTACAGGTGATGTAGCTCTTTACGCCTTCTAACGTCTCATAATCGGTCCTCATTAATGTCCAAGATACTAAATAATAATCTTTTAAATTTAAATGCTTTCATTTTTCATATTTAAAAGCTTTTTGTGCTGCTGCGCATCCATGTGTATGATAAGCAAACCCGCGTTGTCGTCCCTTTTATAGGCACATATTACTACTAACACGCTCATCAAATAACAAAAACAATATTGCACCACTGACTTTAAACTTTAGAGCAGGTTTTAGTTGGTCAATGGCGTAGTCTATTTTAGTTGCCTCAAAATAGCAACGCGCCAACAATGCACCTGAACACACCTCGTTTTCAGACCAGAATGCCCATTAGGTGCAAAATTGGGCGCAAATGCATTTGCTATTTAAACAACGTGGTGCTAAACGTGAAAATGATTGTTGCGCCGAGTTAAAACTAGCAAAAGACACTTGTGACGTGCATTGCACTGCATTGCGCCGGGTGTATGATAAGGTCCTTGGTTGCTGACAAGAGTTAACTTACAGGCTAAGCAGGAGGAATTATGATAATGTCGGTCTTGTCTACATCACCAATACCATGAAGTAAACTGTTGCCTTTAATCCATGTGTTTGTTGTTGTCCAAAAATTGAAATTTACGTTGGAGACGATAACTTATATCATCGTTTACTTTGGGGTTTGTACATTTTGCATATCATTAACATGTACTAATACACACTTACACACCAAAGCAAACGTAAAAACGGGAATCGGACAATAGGTGCTCTTTAAGAATTGTAAAGGTCCGTTTGTAAAAGCACAAACATAAAGCATCAGCTAAATAAGGAATAAACAAAAGAAGTCTCTATCTCATGACTTTTGTTCTCTGTGCAGGTGACTGTTGGCTTATGGCAGCCATTGCCTCTTTGACTCTAAACCACAACATTCTGGAGCGTGTTGTTCCACCTGATCAGAGCTTTTCGGACGGTTACGCCGGCATCTTTCACTTTCAGGTCAGATTTGTCATGAACATCCAGTGAGGTCTATAAATCTGCAACCAACCATTTGTAAGATATTTGCATTAAAATATCCAAAACCCACAAGCGTAGTGTGGCTTTATTATATTTTGAATCCTGAGAAACCTGACTGCACTCGTGCGATTTGAAATGATAGGTTCCTAAACGAATGAAACAAGAATCTTTGTGTGTTTCTATACCTAACACAGAGACGAGTTTGGTTCAAAATATGACAATAAAAGAGGGTCAACTGATGCTGATCTGCTTTCTGTAGTTATGGCAGTATGGTGAATGGGTGGATGTTGTCGTTGATGACAGTCTGCCTACCAGAAATGGACGACTGCTGTTTGTTCGTTCAGCAGAGGGTTCAGAGTTCTGGAGCGCCCTGCTGGAGAAGGCCTATGCAAAGTGAGTGTGTGTATGAGATATAGAGAGGTACAAGTCATGTGTTTATACAATGAAAAATATTTAAAATGATGGGTAACCACTAGGGGTGGCACGGTTCACAAAACCCTCGGTTCGGTTCGTATCACGGTTCTATGGTCACGGTTCACGGTTCAGTACGGTTCTTGTTGTTATTTTTTCTTTAAATTTTTAACACTCCAGAAATGTATTATCTTATTAATGTATTAATTATCCATAATTTAGGATACAGTATTAAAAAAAGTTATATCATGTAATCATGCACAAACTGAATTTGACTTTAAGCACATTGGACCATCTCTGAGGAAAGCCAGATGAGATTTTGATAGAGCAAGAGGGAAGACATTGATGATTTCAACATGCTTTTCATTTAATTGGCAAAAAAGAGAATGTGTATTGCCATCTACATAAACTTTATGTGCACTTTTAGCACACAAATATAACTTGCATTTATTAAAATGCCAACTTCAGTGTAGCTCCTCAGATTTATGAGAGGCTGCTTTAATACTGAGAGTTTATGTGGACGAGAGAGAAACATAACCTTTGCACCTGTAATATTAAAATCTCTTTAAGTCTCTTTTGTCCACTTTTGACCACTTCTGATTACTTTGAGGGGCAATTTCTGAAATAAGATCGCGCAACTTTCACACGCTAGCAAAATGAAACTACGCGGAAATCAGCCGCTTTAATTTTATCAATGAAAGGCTAAAAATAGCGCTGAATATGAAAAGACGTAAAACATTGTTGTCAGTACCTCAGATTAGATAAATGGTCGGAGAGAAGGCGATCTCCTGTGGCTGTTGGAGCATATTCAACCCATAGACTGCAGTTCAATCTATTGTTTTATTTCCGCTGTCATCATAAGTAACATGAAATAAAAATATGTTTCCACACACCAAACTTATACGACGCTGGCGCATCCTCCAACTGCGGGCAGACTTCCATTTCTCTCCCACTTGCCATTTCTACACGTAACATAACCTGCAGTATTTATACTCCAAACCAGTCACCTCTTCTTTCGCGCGAAAGGGAAACACGCTATCTGAGGTCACATACAGGGCATGAGACTACATTGCGCATGCCATGAACCGTTGAACCGTGCGGTACACACGCGCTCCGAACCGAGACAAGCGAACCGAACGGTTCGGATTTTTTTCATGGACCGTGCCACCCCTAGTAACCACTGCTCTGAATAGTGAATAAGAGTATAGGGAGCTAATTCGGACACAGCCACAGTGTGCATGGAATTGATAACATGTTGCAAACACACATACTGATAGAATGGGATATCTTTGGTTAAGTCACTTTGGATAAAAGCTTGACAAATGCATTAATGTCAATATATTTTAAAGGCTCAACGGCTCGTATGAAGCTCTGAATGGTGGCCTCAGCACTGAAGGTTTTGAGGACTTTACAGGAGGTATTGCTGAGATCTATAAGCTGAGTGAAGCCCCTCAACATCTGTTTAAGATCATTCAGAAAGCACTTGGGTTGGGCTCCCTGCTTGGGTGCTCAATTGATGTGAGTATTTATATTTAACTTCTGGGTTTATGTTACTTTGGTGATAGCATAAAGGCAATGACAACATAACTTTTATTAAATCAAAACCATTTTATCCTGCTGAAAACAGCTCAAACTTGTATTATTTGTCCTGCTTTCTAGGCTACCAGTGCAAATGAAATGGAGGCAGTGACCAGCCTAAAGCTGGTAAAAGGACATGCATACTCTGTCACTGGTGCAGAGGAGGTGAGATAATGTTTGTAAAGCTATGGTAAAACTTACTACAATGCTGAAATATGAAGTATAACTGGAAAGAGTCCTGCTGATTCCCTCTTAAATTCAGGTTCATTGCCTCGGATGTCCGGTGCAGCTGGTGCGTCTTAGAAACCCGTGGGGTCATAAGGAGTGGATGGGTGCATGGAGTGACAAGTGAGTTTATTCCTAACTTGTTGGTTAGATAAAAAAACATAAATAAAACACAAGTGGATGAGAATAACTGTATTAAAATGGGCTATTCTGGAAACTGAACACAGAAGGTAGTTAATTTGTTTCAGTCCACCTTAAAAGCTGCATCCAAATTCGAAGGGTGCGTCCTCCAAAGGCTGCATGGAATGGGAAACGTGAGCCGTTTCTCAATGGCAAGGCAGGGTCCTCGGAAGCCATAATTTTGAGGATGCTACGTCATTGACGTCTGTCGAAGGACTGTTCCATTGTCGAGGATCCTCGGAATTTCAGCCAAGGACTGAGTCCTTCATTCTTGAAATATCCCATATACCCACAATCCTATGCGCGCAGTGCCGAAAGCTCACCTTTCATTGACGCAATGACGTGCACTTGCTAGCCTGTTCAATTTACGTGTTTGGTTGATAAATAGGTTGATTTTTAACTGAAATAAGTTATCTATAGCAGCTTCTAAATAATCTATTGAAAATTTCCGAGGCTGAATATCTGACAAAAGTCAAATATCGAATCAACTTTTATCTTGGTTTTGTCAGGATCCTGCCGGAACCTTGTGTCATTTTTCATGTTTAGTCAGTATGGCAGGGTTTTGACAGTAGAATGTTTTGTGTGGGGAATGCGTGGTCTGTATTGTGGATGCTAACCACGTATATCCCATGTCTCGTCACTTTTTACCCCCAATCCCTTACCTGTCATGATTTTCACCTGTTCCCCTCTTTAGTTCTCCTTATTTAAAGTCCTTGTGTTTTCTGTTCAGTACACGTTTGTTTTGTATCCTGTGTACATACTTTGTATCTTGCTTTGTTCTTTGTGTGCTATCAAAGCCTGCGCTTGGGTTCACCTGCCAAATCCCTCACATAATGAACGTGTCACACCTGAACCCAGCAGACTGTCCCATCATGCAGCGTGCAAAGGACCATCCCAGACCCTTGCGGGAAACAGCCTATTTCCATCCCAGGAGGAGACTCTCTCTCTCCATGATTACGACTTGGCCGTTCAGAAGAGTAAGGGGAGCTATCCCGACTTTCTGGCCAGTGAATACCTGGTGGCCGGACTCAACATTCCTCTGCCAGTTCTGGAACGGGAGTGCCTGGTTTCTCTTCCCTATTGGGAGATGGTTGACTCAACGGCAACAGTCCCGGGGTGAGAGGGCATCCCCCCAGGCTAAGGTCAGCCCACTGCCTTCCATTCCAGAGGGACTTGTCATCAGAGTGTTGACGCAGGAGGGATCTGCGCTCTCCGTCTCAGCGTGTTCAAGTCATCAGCCTGCGGGGGAAACGCGAGCGGAGGGTTTCGTAGAAGTCAACTTCCGAAGGGTCCTCCACTGAGCCTGTCGCTTCCTCCGCAGTGCCCATCTCTACTGCCTCTCTATCAGCACCGCGGCCACGGAAGAAGAAACGGAAAAAGGGAGCGTCGGCATCACTGTCAGCCACAGAACCCCCTGTCTCGGCTCTCCAGCCAGCTGCAGCCTCCCCCGTCTCAACTCTCCAGCCAGCTGCAGCCTCCCCTGTCTCAGCTCTCCAGCCAGCTGCAGCCTCCCCTTTCTTAGCTCGTGTCTCTCCTCCGTTCCCAGCCGAGGTGCCCCCTGTCTTGGCGCCTGTCTCACCTCCGCTGCCAGCCGCAGTGCTCCTGTTCTGGTTCCTGTTTTGTCTTCACCGTCTGCCACACCCTCATCACCCTGCCCTTCCTCCTGATCCTCCAGGTCTCAATGCCATCCAGCTGCTCATCTCCTGTCCCGAAGAGCCACGGACCACCCTCTGTTTTCAGCTCACCCTCACCTTTCCCATTTCCTGATCCCACTTAACCCTTAAACCCTGCCGTGCCTCCTTTGGTGCCCCCAGTCATTCCTTCCTCAGTCCTGCCACAGTTTATTCCCTCTGAACTTATTTCTCCTAAGCCCCCCCATCAAGCCTACTCATTCTCCTCGCCCCAAGTCCTAACTTTCACCCCAGAAACCAAAAATCTCACCCAGTCCCACCCAACCTGGAGGTTCCCCATAAACTGTGTTGTTCCATTACCCCCCCTCCCTTGTTTGTTATTTTTATTGTACCACCCCAATCTATTTATTGTTATTTCTTGTTTGCCCCATTAAGTGTTTGTTATGTTCTCATAGTTTTTGTCTTGTATGCAGTCTGTTTTGTCTTGTGTCTCTCCTTGAGGGTCACCAGGTGGCATCCCTTGAGGGGGGGTACTGTCAGGATCCTGCCGAAACCTTGTTTAATTTTTCATATTTAGTCAGTATGGCAGGGTTTTGACAGTTCAATGTTTTGTGTGGGGAATTTGCAGTCTGTATTGTGGATGCTAACCACGTATTTCCCGTGTCTTGTCACTTTTTTTCCCGATCCCTTACCTGTCATGATGTTCACCTGTCCCCCTTGTTAGTACTCCTTATTTAACGTCCTTGTGTTTTCTGTTCGGTACACGTTCATTTTATATCCTGTGTCCATACTTTGTATCTTGCTTTGTTCTTTGTGTGCCATCAACGTCTGCGCTTGGGTTCAACTGCCAAATCCCTTACAGGTTTACTCCTGACATGTCCATTCGGAGTCATTGTGTAGTCTTAATAAAAACTTTGTACAAAAATCTCTTTCTCAGCTCCAGTGAGTGGAATAATGTCCAACCGGAGGAGAAAGCGAAACTGAATTATTCAGCTGAGGATGGAGAATTCTGGTAAGAAAACTATCAACTGAATAGCTCAAAAACAACACCCTACTGAAAAATCCAGCTAAGACCAGCAGAAGCTGGTGAACTGGGATTTTAGCTGGTATTGCTGGTGTACAATAGCAAGCTGATCTAGCTGTGTTTTGGTCACTTTTTAAGCTGGTTTAGCTGGACTTAGCTGATGTGGCTAAGCTTGGCCAGCTTTGCCAGGCTGGAAGGACCAGCTTAGACCAGCTACTACCAGCTAAAACCAGCTTCCAGCTTATGCTGGTCTTTACTGGATTTTCAGTAGGGCACTCACCCCCTGCATTTGAAATTGCATACTTTGAGAGTACATATTGAATTAGGTGAAGTACTTACTTATCAACAGTCAATATATTTTATCTATTAGTATATTTTATATTGCATGTGAATTGTAGCCTATAGGTTAAAGCTGCGGTCGGCAACATTGGAGGATTGGGATGATTTCGAATGTTTACAATTTCATGCATCTCCCACACTACACCGAGCAACCTCCCTTTGAGCTATTTTTTTGAACGAATACTTACTTAGATTACTTACATAACACTCAGAAATACAATCAATGGTTGAGAAGAAATGTGGCAAGCTCTGCATCCAGCTTGAACCCTTTAAAATCTCGTAGATTCCTCCAGATTTCAAATGCCGGACCGATATTGATCCTAGTTTTATTATGGCACAGTCGCTTTCTATCTTTGTTTCCTTCTTTTCCTTGGTTGTTCTCATAGCTCTGGTTAACAGGGGAATCTGAAGTTTGTTAGTGAATGTTTTCTCCGCCATCACTCTGCGCTCAATCCAACACACCTCTGAACTTCAGGTGGATGCAATTAAACTTGGTTTTACTACAGTTAGCATACCTTTTATACATATCTCTTTCCCTTACTGTCAGGATGGCATATTCAGACTTTGTGCAGAATTTCTCAATGCTGGAGATTTGTAATCTGACTCCAGACACTTTAACCAGTGAAGAGGTGGGTCACTGGAACTACTGTCAGTTTGACGGCAACTGGATAGTGGGATCCACCGCAGGAGGCTGCATTAACAATAGAGGTATCTTAAACCAATCAAAAGATCACATCACAACACAAATGTGTGTTTTAATATGTTTTCTATGTATTCTCTTTTTCTCTCTCTAGATATGTTCTGTTCAAACCCTCAGTTTGTGATCAAGCTTGAGGATGTTGATGATGACCCTTATGATGGAGAAGATGGTTGCACTTTGCTGGTGGGACTAATGCAGAAAGATGGCCGCAAAGATAAACGCATTGGGCGATCTCTGAATTCCATTGGCTTTGCCATCTATCAGGTAACCCAACACTGGTTACATGCAGCCAGCGATTGCAACACATCCTCATCCCATGGCGTCAATATTTGACGCCACTTGACCATGCGTCAATATGTTACGCGGAGGGTATACCCTTCGCGTCATTTTTTGACGAACTGGGGACTACTATTAGGTACGCGAAATTAAACAGTTGTCGCCTGACATTGGGGTTAGGGATAGGTTTGGGTAGGGATGTCATTATGTAAATCTAACCCTAAACCGACGCGAAAATGGTAAGAAAATGGTACGAAAATAGGAAAGAGAATGCAACGGACTCAATAGTATTGAAGTCCCCAGTTCGTCAAAAAATGACGCGAAGGGTATACCCTCCGCGTAACATATTGACGCATGGTCAAGTGGCGTCAAATATTGACGCCATGGGGTGAGGATGGGCTGGCGATTACTACACAGATATTAACACTAAAACTAGTTTTATTGCCAACATTACAGATAAAATTACTACTTTGTAGTTTAATATTAGAAAAGTAATATCCTGTTGTATGTGTGTTTCAGGTTCCAGATGAGGTGTGTACATGCTTTATTTGTTTTGTACTTTAGGGTAACAGGATATTTTTTCCAAGTTTGTTAATATAATCCATCTTGATATCTTCATCTCACATGTGTGTGTGTTTTGTGGCTATAAATGTTTTTGCAGTACAAGGGTCGCAGTAATGTTCATCTTGGCTCGGATGTGCTGCTGAGTAGAAACCAGGTTCCAGGCAGCAACAACTTCGCCAACCTGCGAGAGAGAAGCGAGCGCTTTAAGTTGCCTCCTGGAGAATATGTCATCATCCCCTCCACTTTTGAGCCCAATCGCCAAGGAAGTTTTATACTGCGTGTGTTTACAGAGAAAGAGGCGGCCGCCAGGTTGGTCCAAATGTTTTTTTAATCCTATGATCCTGCCAAGTGCTTATTTCAATATGTGCGTGTGCTAAAGAAATTTTGTTTTTGCATTAAATATCCTCATTAACATGCAGTGTATCTCAAACCTACTGAACTTATATCATAATGCATATTCGCAAAGTCATAATGTGGATAATAGCTGTCACAGTCTTGCCCCATATCATTATCACCCGTTCCTTATCTGTTTAAGTAATCATCCTCACCTGTTTCTAGGTTAGTTTTCATTAATTCCTGTGTATATGAAGAGTTTGGTTCCAAAACGCAATAAATCAATTTTTACTAATTTCGGTAAAAATGGTAAAAAAAAGTAACAAGATGAAAACCACTATTTTCTGTTACAAACTTTCACATAGCATCTTTAGGTTATAAAAACATAAAAAATTCAAATCCATAATTTGATTTTCAAAGATTTATTATGAAAATGGGTAATTTTGAAAAAAAAAAACGCGGCTTATATAGATCGTAAAATACGGTACTTTGTCATATTAATAACACTTTCATTGCTGCTGTCATCCTTGGGACTTCGTCGATGAACTTTCATGACTCGTCGCCGTACAAGTCATGACTCCCCGCTGACCTTTAACACTGAGCTGCATTACATTAGACGCACACAATTTTCTTTAAATTTTAGTTCATTTCAGTCAGTCTTCTAAACACGCAATACAGTTTATAGTTATCTTTTTTAAGCCTCATTTTTAAACCTTGCAATGAATACCAAAAATGGAGGGCAAAATTCATATCTGAGCGTGCAATGCCCTCTCTTGGCCACTTGTGGCACCGGGCCTGCCTCACGATAACATCAATATCTGTCCTTATACATGAACTTGACTTCAACTTAAAACCCAAAGTCCCAAATTGTAATTATTGCTTACAAATGCATGATGGATATTTCTCTTGTTTTTTCCATGCAGCCCAATGGATGTTAATATCACTGCAAATATTATAAAGGTAAATGAATCTATTAAATACAAATAGTGTGTAAGGAAGAAACCAGGGTGGCATGTAACTGTTCTCTAGTGTGACAAGATATTATTGATTTACAACAGTTTTAAACAAAAGATTTTACATTCAGACCTGGTGATACCCTACACCAGCATTATACATTTAACACTGGACTTACAGCGGGGAAAATAAGTATTTGACACATCAGCATTTTTATCAGTAAGGACATTTCTAAGTATGCTATTGACACAAAATTTCCACCAGGTGTAGCCATCAAGTCAAATATTGAATTCATTCAAAGAAAGTTTGTTATTTAAGTATACAAGTTGAGTCATAATAAATAAAGTGAAATGACACATGGAATAAGTATTGAACACATTTTATTTAATACTTTGTAGAAAAGCCTTTGTTGGTGATTACAGCTTGTAGACGCCTCATGTATGGAGAGACCAGTCGTCTGCAATGCTCAGGAGTGATTCTGGCCCATTCTTCCACACAAATGGTCTTTACATCTTGAAGGTTTCTTGGGCCTCTTTTATGAACTTTAATCTTCAGTTCTTCTCCATAGATTTTCTATGGGATTTAGGTCAGGTGATTGACTGGGCCATTCAAGCAACTTGATTTTCTCTCTTTGAAACCACTTTATTGTTTCCTTGGCCATGTGTTTGGGATCATTGTCTTGCTTTGATCACGCTCTTTTCATTTTCAGCTTTCTGGTAGATGGCAGCAGATTTTTATCCAGAATGTCCTGGTACATTTCTCCATTCATTCTGCCTTCAATAATATGAAGTCTGCCAGTACCCCTTGCTAAAAAAGCAACCCCAAACCATGATGCTTCCACCCCCAAACTTAACTGTTTGTATAGTGTTCTTGGGGTAGTGGGCAGTGCCATTTCTTCTCCAAGGATGGTGTGTAAAATGACTGCCAAAAAGTTTCATTTTGCTTTTATTTAACCATACTATAGTTTCCCAAATAATCCACAGGCTTCTCCAAATGCTCTTTCGCAAACTTTAACTGGGCCCTTAACATGCTTTTTGTTCAGCAATGGAGTCTTGCGTGTTGAGCGTGCATGGATGCCATGGCGGTTTAGTGCATTGCTTATAGTTTTCTTTGAAACAATATTACCTGCTGATGCAAGGTCTTCCTGAAATTCTGCCCGAGTGGTTTTTGGCTCTCCTGATTATTCTTTGGACTCCTCGGACAGGGATCTTGCTTGGAGCACCTGATCAATGCCGGTTTATGGTGAAGTGATACTTTTTCCCTTTCCGGATAATGGAAATGGATAATGGGGTATTCTGGAAATGTGCCTATAATCATTCCCATCAAAATGCTTTTCAACGATAAGATTACGAAGATCTTGAGAGAGTTCTTTGCTTTTACCCATCATGAAGTCTTTTCTGTGTGTCTCCTGAGTAATAAGAAGCATTTATAGGCCATCATTTAGGACTAAAGCAGCTGATATCAATTAGTACTGATAGGGGCAGTGTTTCTCTATCAATACTGACAGATTTCAGGTGATCTCCTGGCATTCTATGCCATTTTGCACCTTGTTCTCTTCATGTGTTCAATACTTATACCCTGTGTCATTTCAGTTTATTTATTATGACTCAACTTGTATACTTAAATGTTCTGATTTCTTTGTATGATATTTGGCTTGATGGCTACATCTGGTGGAAATAGCCCACTTAGAAATCCTCTTACAGATAAAAATGCTGATGTGTCAAATACTGATTTTCCCCGCTGTAAGTACTTAACCTTGTAAACAAATTTTATTTTATAAAAGATATATACCAACTATTCACATAAATATACTAAATCATACTCTTTTCTATTTCTTCTGAATTAAACAAACCAAATTATTGGATAAAATGTATACATTATGTACAATATTTAATATCATTTTAATTCTCTCAGGATCACATTTCTGACAGTGAAGTGGACCCAAGTTGTAAAGAGCTTTTTATGCAATTTGCTGGAAATGTGAGTTACGTTTTATTTTTTTATCACTGTTTTATTTGTTTACACAATATTGATCACAGTAATGTTGAGGTGTAATTTTGTCTTTTCTATTCAGGACTCAGAGGTGTCTGTGAAGGAGCTACAGCAGTTGCTGAAAAAATTTGTGTCTGAAAGTAAAAAAAATCACAATTAAGCTAACTTAAGTATTCTCACATCACTTGTTATTCTCAGTAACATTTTATATTGTTTTCACAAAGGAACTGATATCAAGTCTGATGGTTTCAGTAGGGAAACGTGTCGTCACATTATCAGCCTGCTAGACGTATCCTTTCCTCACTGGATATATGAACAAATTATACATTACTGGATTTTATATTGTTTAGGATATCTTTGGGTAAATTTATGCAGACATCAGATACAAAGCATCAGAGTCTTAAAATATAAAATTATGTCACTTCATCATGTGACTATCATAACCCCATCATGACCCTTGACCCTAAATTCAGAAAAATGGCAGTGGCAAACTTGTTCTGGTGGAGTTTCACAAACTGTGGATAAAGATCCAGAAATATTTGGTAAATCACACCAAATAACTCGGTTATCTAGTTCAGCTGATAAATTCTTCATTGTGTTTAGTGATGTAAGCACTAAACTTTATTTTCTGTAATACCTCATCAGGAAATTTTTAAGAAACACGACACAGACAAGTCTGGCACTATGAGTTCATATGAGATGAGAGATGCAGTAAAAGATGCAGGTATTATTGTTTGTCTATAGGACAGACTATTAGATATGTTTATGAAGATGGAAAAAGTGGTCACAATAAAAATTGTTTTCTCCACAGGGTTCCAAGTGAACGGTGAAGTACTTCAGGTGATAATCTCACGTTATGCCAATAAGCAACAAGCCATTGACTTTGATAACTTTGTGGGCTGCCTGATCCACTTGGAGATGCGCTTCAGTAAGTTTATCTGTTATTACAACAAGAAAGATTATCATGTATCCAACTTAATCTGTCAAGCTACCAGAAATGTTTGCTTTATTTATCTACACAGCAACTTTTCAATTGTTCGATAAGAAGAATACTGGGAAAATTGATCTGGATATCCAGCAGGTGAAGTGCAAATGTTAATTCAGATTATAAATTGTGATGATTTTGCATATTGTACAGTTTTGTTATTGTCTCTATGTGCTTTGTTTTGTAGTGGCTTTGCTTGACCCTCGATTAAAAATCCACAAATTTCCTGCAAAAACAGAAGAATTCCAATGCAGGAGAAGGATGGTTTGGCTGATGGAGTAAAAAGTGTGTGTTATCTAAACCTTGAATTGTCTTCGATATGCAATTTGTTAATGGTGATGAATCTAAAGATTTGAGTTTTCATTTAGCATTTTTTATTACAACATTTCTTTGATTAAAAAAATTATGTTTCTTACCAATAATTATATTTACTAACATTGGTAACATTTTTCAACAATGAACTAACAATGATTGATACTTCTACAGCATTTATTAATCTTAGATAATGTTAATTTCAGCATTTACTAATACATTTTTAAAATCTGTTCACATCGGTTAAAGGCGGAGTCCATGATCTCTGAAAGCCAATGTTGATATTTGAAATCACCTAAACAAACACGCCCCTACCCCAATAGAATCTGGACCTTCTGTTGATAGACCCGCCCCACACATACGAAACCCGGCATTTGATTTGATTTGATTGGCTATAAGTGTGTTTTGGTAGTCGGCCCGTCTCCTTTTCCAAAGCGTTTTTCAAACATCGTGGACTCCGCCTTTAATGCACAATTAATTAACATTAACAACTGTATTATCATTAACTAACAATTACAGAGACATAAAGTGTTAGCCTAACATTTACTAGAATTTTTTTGTTATATATTTATTCTATCATTTCTTATTTTTATTATTGTTATTAATCTTATGCCTGGTGCTGCATTGTCTTCTACCGAGCCCCTAAGGTGACACACAAAAAAAGCAAAAGTTTAGTTTCATGTGCTCACGTGAAACTTTCGTTCACGCTCGTGAAACTATTGCACGTGCACGTGAAACTATCGCATGTGCACATGAAACTTTCGCTCGCGCACGTGAAAGTATCGATAAACTAAGCGATAGTTTCACGTGCGACGCGATAGTTTCACGTGCGACGCGATAGTTTCACGCGCGCACGCGAAACTAAACTTTATTTAATTTTTGCTCCTTTTCCCCTTAGGGGCTCAGTAGTCTTCACAGGTACGGATAAGGGAATGTCTTGGGAAGTTTTGAAATTACAAAGTGTCTACTGTCTTGGTATAATAACACGTTGAATCGGTTTATATTCAGATAAAGTTAGACTTAGAATGCAACTACCAAGGTTATTCAATAAACACAATTTTATACTATCATCAATTTGTCACTTGAATGCTGTTTTTTCCCTCCATCTCAGTAACTGTCTCATGGTGCAGACGTACGTATTAACTCACATCAGCAAAGTTATTGTCTTCTAACACTAATAAACATGAATTTTATGACAATAATTTACAGCCTAAAAGCTTTAAAATATTAGTGTTAAAGCTACATTTATTATTGTTACAAGTACAATTTTAAAAGCGAGGATGGGATCTTTTGCTTTCTAAGCGAGCTTGCTATTGCTAGCATTGCTACTATTATCTACCATAACTTTAGTAAGGGATGCACCAACCAAACTGCCATAAATCAAACCAATAAATTGTTTTTGGTTTTATTTCAATCTGTGTTTGTGCTACAGTATCTCAGTATAATGCCTGATAAAGTGCTGAAGAGATTCATGAAACATGACCATTCAAGCCCACTGGGCATGGGCATAAAATTGTAAAATAACTTATTACTCTAATAACAGCTTACCTGTATTTTGGGCAAAACCTCTATTTACTTGAATAAAAATAATTTTACTTAGAAAATAATGCGCTGTCATGTTAAAACCAGCTGTTCATTTACATAAGACCCCGTCTACATTCATCTACAGCACAACCTTGGAGTTCTCAAACTAAAACAGGGTCTGCGGCATTTGCGAGCGACTCAGTTAATGGCATAGTCTAAATGAAAGGCGGCAAAAGTAATGAGTTTTAAAAGGTAAATGCATTAAAGTAAACATGGCCTGAGGCATTGCAAACATGGCCACCTAGTGATAAAACTTTGTGATGTCTATATTTGCGTGCAGCTGCATTGTGTATATGGGGGCGTGTACACCAAAGTGGCAAAAAACGCCAGGCTCGCGCAAACTGTGGCTGCTTGCCAGCATTTCTGCATCTGTTTTGTTTATTAGTCGTTAAACAAAAATGACAAAAGCGCGGCGCTTCCATTGAAAACAATTGAAAACATACCCCAGCCGCAGGAGAAACGCCTTGGTGCCTCTGGGTAAATAAGATTTTTTTAAATAATTCTAGTAAAAGGAGGAGAAAACCAAATTATCCACAAAAAATTTTTTTTAATCTTCCTCCCCCTCATCTACAGTACTGTTTCAGACTTATGAAGTTTGCAAACTGAGTCTAAAATTCTCATCCATAATTTTTGCATGTTTTAAAATAAATACCTTTGTGTCAATCACGTTGACAGACTGCTTTTAAAAATCCTTTTTTAGAGCTACTGTTCAAGTGAATGCCAAAATCAATAATAGCATCTGACAAGTTAATCAACTTTGGCTCGCAGCACAAAGTATGACAAAGTGTAGAATACAAAGAGATGAAATATAAAGACAGATTGAAAGTGAAAGTGAAATATTGTCAATTATGGTGGTAGCCCACACTTGAAATGCATTGAACCAATCCCAGTGAGTAGTGAACACAAGCACAGCTGGACCAATGGGCAGCTATTACTGTAGCGCCCGATGAACAATTGGTAATAAGGTGACTTGCCCAGAGGATATTTAGTTTTGTGCTTAAGTTACTTAAACAATAGCCTGTTGCTAACTCAGTGTGCAAAGTTTATAAGCATGACAAATTTGAAAGATGACAAAAACGAAAAATAAAATTTGTAAAAAAATAAACTACACCAAACGTCTATATCAATTTCTCAAAAATGTACAAAATACCATTAAGAGCTTAATTCTTTCATCTGATATAAATGTTTCTACATGTATGTATACTTTTGAGAATGATGTAATCACAGGTGACCGTGACCCCGCCCCTCACACTATGTCAATGACCAACTTCATACTTTAAAACCAGCATCATGCGCTCATATAACCACACACACAAGACAAACAAGCACAAGAGCGCACTGTGCTTGTTGAATTAAATCGAAATAGGCAAAATGAGCAGCACTGCAAAGTTTCTTGCTAAGAGACCGGATAGAGGCGGCGGTGTTGGGACAAACAAGAATGCCATACCATTTAACAAGCAGGACTACAAGAGTCTGAAGCATGAATGTTTGGAGAAAAACACATTGTTTTGTGATCCGACTTTCCCTGCGGCTTCTGAGTCTCTGGGCTACGAGGAACTGGGACCGAATTCCTCTAAGGTCCAAGGAGTGGAGTGGAAAAGACCAAAGGTAATGTAAACTTTTAATGTGTTTGTGGACATGTTTAGATATACATGCGAATTGCAAATTTTTGGAAACTGTCCTCAAAGACTTAAAGCCCACCTAGAAAATGCACTTTTAAATGTGTTTCTACCAGTGTGTGTGCAGATATATTTTGTTATTATACAAATCCATCTTTTCTATCAATCGTAAAACAGGCTGTTGGGGATCCACTATCAATGTGATGTCACATTGATTAAGCCACACCCATAACCGCTCACAGACTACGCCTTATGACCGCATAGCTCAACTTTCTGCCTGTGACACATGTTTTAATGTAGTCCAAAGCACATGTGTAAGCGTTTTACCCCCTAGTTTGCATACGGGGAGGTGAACAGAAGCTTTCTTTGCATTTAAAGAGACAGTGCGTTTTTTTATTGCAGCCACAAATGCCCACGTTCAACATCGTATAATGAAAGATCTGACCTGAAACTTTACAGACACATTCTGGGAATAACAGAGACTATTTTTATTTTGATGAAAACACATAGGTTGGCAGCCCTTTAAGAAGTTTGCACACAGGATGTCCATCATAAAACATTTTGAGACAATTCAAAGCCATTGTACAAGTCAACAACCAGAATGGCGTCTGACAAGTTGATCCACTTTGTTTTAATACAGTGCTTTGAGACAAAGAGAACGGAATGAAAGGAATATAAAGACAAATTGTGGCAAATGATGAGAACGGCTTGAAAAACAAGATTTCAAACAAAGGGTGTCTGAAAGATTACACTGCATTGCGCTCTAAGTAGCTCAACAATAACTTGTTGCTAATGTCGTTTATTCATTCATTAGTAGTCAATAATTGGTATGATATCTAAAAACAGAAAGAAATCCATAACCCTGCTTTATTTTAGAAGGGACACTCAACTTTTCAGCTGATCTTCGCATCTGGCGCTAGCACTTTTAGCATAGCTTAGCATAATCCATTGAATCTGATTAGACCATTAGCATCGCGCTAAAAAATAACCAAAGAGTTTCAATATTTTTCCTATTTAAAACTTGACTCTTCTGCAGTTACATCGTGTACTAAGACCGACGGAAAATTAAAAGTTGTGATTTTTTAGGCAGATATGGCTAGGGACTATACTCAAATTCTGGCGTAATAATCAAGGACTTTGCTGCCGTAACATGGCTGCAGGATGCGCAATGATATTACGCAACAGCCGAAAATAGTCCCCTTAGTAACTTTCGTCTTTTCGGGCATTACATAATATTATTGCGCCTGCTGGAGCCATGTTACGGTAAAAATATTTTTTACGAGTTTAGAGCAACATGAGGATGATAAAATTATAACAGAATTTACATTTTTGGGTAAACTATCTCTTTAATCTATGCTGTTTGTATAATGTTACAACATTGTTATACATGTTTACCGTAGGCAGAAAGTTGTAATTGTGCTTTAATCTTCCCTTTTTTAAAGGAGCTGTGTTCAAAACCCCAGTTTATTGTAGATGGTGCCAAGCGGACTGACATCTGCCAAGGGGAATTAGGTAAACTTAAGTTACATGTCATGGTTTAGGGTGACCACACGAAAACAGCACTGGAATAGTGCTTCCACATGATTGTCCAACATAAAATGTTTTTGGAAAAGACTTTATGAGATATTGGGAGCTGTGGTTTAGTCGGTAACTTAAAGGCTGTAGGTTCAAACAAGGGTTTAGTCACCATCATGTCCTTGAGCAAGAAAATATAATCTCATGTTGACACTTTTTTTGCATAAAAGCATCAGCTAATTGAAGAATAAATAATGAGTCACTATCTCATGGCTTTTGATCTCTGTACAGGTGACTGTTGGCTTCTGGCAGCCATTGCCTCTCTGACACTGGATAAAAACATTTTGGAGCGTGTTGTCTGTCCTGATCAGTGTCTCAAGCACGATTACGCCGGCATATTTCACTTTAAGGTCAGATTTGTCATGAACATTCAGTGGGGTCTAAAAGTCTGCAACTAACAATATGTCAAATTTTTGTACTAAAATACTCAAGAACCACAGCGTTATGTGTAACATCCCTCCTCTTTGCATTGCATGCCAATTGAAAGTACAATAGATATTACATATACTCATCTAAAGGATTATTAGAAACACCATACTAATACTGTGAAGAACTGCCTTAATTTTACGTGGCATTGATTCAACAAATTGCTGAAAGCATTCTTTAGAAATGTTGGCTCATATTGATTGTATAGTATCTTGCAGTTGATGGAGATTTGTGGAATGCAAATCGAGGGCACGAAGCTCCCGTTTTACCACATCCCAAAGATATTGGGTGAGGATCTGGTGCTTGTGGGGGCCATTTTAGTACAGTGAACTCATTTAAAATGATTTAAGTTTTGTTACATGGGGCATTATCCTGATGGAAGTAGCCATCAGAGGATGGGTACATGGTGGTCATAAAGGGATGGACATGGTCAGAAACAATGCTCAGGTAGGCCGTGGCATTTAAACGATGCCAAATTGCCACTAAGGGGTCTAAAGTGTGCCAAGAAAACATCCCCCACACCATTACACCACCACCACCAGCCTGCACAGTGGTAACAAGGCATGATGGATCCATTTTCTCATTCTGTTACGCCAAATTCTGACTCTACCATCTGAATGTCTCAACAGAAATCGAGACTCATCAGACCAGGCAACATTTTTCCAGTCTTCAACTGTCCAATTTTGGTGAGCTTGTGCAAATTGTAGCCTCTTTTTCCTATTTGTAGTGGAGATGAGTGGTACCTAGTGGGGTCTTCTGCTGTTGTAGCCCATCCGCCTCAAGATTGTGCGTGTTGTGGCTTCACAAATGCTTTGCTGCATACCTCGGTTGTAACGAGTGGTTATTTCAGTCAAAGTTGCTCTTCTATCAGCTTGAATCAGTCGGGCCATTCTCCTCTGACCTCTAGCATCAACAAGGCATTTTCGCCCACAGGACTGCCACATACTGGATGGTTTTCCCTTTTCACACCATTCTTTGTAAACCCTAGAAATGGTGTGTGTGAAAATCCCAGTAACTGAGCAGATTGTAAAATACTCAGGACGGCCCATCATGCACCAACAAACATCCACGCTCAAAATTGCTTAAATCACCTTTCTTTCCCATTCTGACATTCAGTTTGGAATTCAGGAGATTGTCTTGACCAGGACCACACCCCTAAATGCATTGAAGCAACTGCCATGTGATTGGTTGATTAGATAATTGCATTAATGAGAAATTGAACAGGTGTTCCTAATAATCCTTTAGGTAAGTGTATTGAGCCTTTAAAGTTTTTTTTACTTAAAGTTTTTTTTAAACAAATAATCATTTGTATGGCATCTCAAGTTCGTTCAGTCAGAAAATCAATTGGTTGGCCAAAATTGGTCCACAAAATGTGACCAATAAAGGAGGTTGACTAATGCCGATCTGCTCTCTGTAGTTCTGGCAGTACGGTAAATGGGTGGATGTTGTCGTTGATGACCAGCTGCCCACCAAAAATGGAAAGCTGCTGTTTGTTCACTCAGCAGAGGGTTCAGAATATTGGAGCGCCTTGCTGGAGAAAGCCTATGCAAAGTAAGCATGAGATATTGAAAGGTACCGGTTATGTATTTATCCATAATAATAAAGTACCTACAATGCGGAACAACCTGATGTCATACGTAATGATTGGTAAGCCAACAGTCAACAAAATACACAGTTTACATTGCCAGCAAAAAAACAATACATATTTGACTTCCGGGCGATCACAAATAAATCATACAAAGGTACGCATAAGACTGCACGTACACTATTGAAAAAACTATACAATAAAATATTAAATGTTTTCAAGCGACTCAACTGGTAGACCATGGCATTAACACAAGGGTAAATGCATAAATGTACGTATATTTTGTAGGCTCAACGGCTCGTATGAAGCTCTGATTGGCGGATTCGCCACTGAGGGTTTTGAGGACTTTACAGGAGGTATTGCTGAGAGCTATGAGCTGAGTGAAGCACCTCCACATCTGTTTAAGATCATTCAGAAAGCACTTGGGATGGGATCCCTGCTTGGCTGCTCCATTGTAAGTATTATACTCACATATTCATTTTTAATATTTAAAAATCTCTTTCTTAACCTGAGACACATGTTTTAATGTAGTCCAAAGCACATGTGTAGGCACTCCACCCCCTACTTTGCATACAGGGAGGGGAACCGAAGCTTTCTTTGCATTTAAAGAGACACGCACAAAAATAGTGCATTTTCATTGCAGCAACAAATGGCCATGTTTAGCATCATATAATAAAAGATCTATGGTGTATTTTGAGCTGAAACTTTGTAGACACATTCTGGGGATACCAGAGAAAACACCTAGGCCAGCTATACAATTAAAGTCCACAGATGCATCAAACTCAGGAAATCTGCTTGTATTCGTCAGATAAAGTTTGCCTATTAGTTTGTGTGTGCTGTTGCACGCAGCTATAATAAAAATGGATACGCAGGGCTCCATACATTGTGCCACTGCCTACCCATCTTATTAGGTGAGAGTAATATTGAAATAAAAGTAAACATGTAAATGAATATAAAAATAAATGATATTGCAGTTATACTGTTGTGTTTGCATATGGTTATTAGTGTGTCGCCCACAATGTTTGTATACTTTAACCAGGGCTTAATTTGAGCCAGAACAGGATCCAGGACCTTTCGAGTTTTGACTGTCTGTGTTCCAGGACCTATTTGCGCAGATCCGCCACCTCACGTGGTATAAAAACAACAAAAACTAAATATACCATATATGGGTCAATGCCATGACGTTAATTATTTTGTGTCCATAATGTAAAATAAATTTGCTGATTACTTGCATACATTCTCTTTATTGAGGACCAAGTCTAAAATTTCTGGTTTTATTTCATTTTGAAAGAATATTTGGGGGATAATTGTAAAAATGGCAATGTGGTGTAACCGGTCTGTGTCATTTGGTGTAACTAGTATTTTTTTAAATGAAAATATAAATATATTCATAAAAAATGTGGAATAAAATATAATCATCTAGTTTAGTGTAATTTGATTTTTTTACATACATTTTTACATAATTTTGCAAAGATTATTTAGAAATCAGAGGTGTTTTCAGCATATATCAGGACAAATGTTACAAAAACGCATTAAAAATTACATTTAGAACTAACTAATAAAATTATATTTTACTTGTTTTTATGATTACACTTACATGCCATCAAAATTGATAAAATATTTTATATTTCTCATTCTTTGGCGCAATTGACGGTTACACCATTTGACATTTTCAGGTTCATTCAGTCTTAACTTTCATAAAAATGGTGCAAATGTAATTTGTTATTGCATAAAATTAACATAAATGCTGTATGTGCATTGAAATAAACCTGATTTTTTTCTCATCTTGCCAAACCGTTTTTTGTCACTGACACATGTATAAAAAATTAAATATATTATACACATTTTTTAGGACATTTTAATTTATTAGTTTATATTTTTCTTAAAGGGATAGTTCGGCCAAAAATTATATTAAACGCATGATTTACTCACCCCGAAGCCGTTCGAGATGCATATGTCCATCATTTTTCAGACGATGACATTTTCAGTTATTTTAGAATTTTTTTTAGATCTTTCAGTTGATCAAATGTGAAGTTATGGGGTCCACGACCTTCAAGTCCAAAAAATGTGCATCCATCCTTCACAAATTAAATCCAAACAGCTCCACGATGATAAACAAAGGCCTTCTAATGGTAATCTGCATCCGGTAATGCCGCCATCTTAGTCGCGTCCGCATTCACGATCAGAGCTTTACACAGCGTACGGACGTTTCTCTGCTGCTGCTCTGTAAAGTATTTGAAGAGTTTCGTTGCAAAACGAGATAACTCCGTTTTTAAAATTTTTGTCAAAACATGTTTATTATTATTTTATCGTGTTATTATTAAAACAAACCAACTGCAGTTGAATTGATATTAATTGGAATGAACAACCAAAAAACGAGATTTCTGAAGAATTGAAAAAACGGAGTTATCTCGTTTTGCAACGAAACTCTTCATTTGATGAATGTATAATATGTGCTAAGAGCATTTAGTAATACCATTATGATCTTTCTGACGGAGGTGCCATTTAGCGGCTTTTGCATCTAAGCTCTTAATTTGTATTATATGCAGTTACTGTTTCTATTCAGTAGGTTATTTTCAGCATGGTTACATCACAGTTTTATGTATTTGCATCAATGTTGCCTTTAATTAGTGAGTGCACCAAATGTAGTTTTAAATCAATTTTTAACCTATAGTATTTTCTGACCTGTTTACTAGAGTGCCAGTGAGAATGAATTGGAGGCGATGACCAGCCTGAAGCTGGTGAAAAGACACGCATACTCCCTTACTGGTGCAAAGGAGGTGAGGCACTTTCTAAAAAACATTTACAGTTACAAAAATGCTGAAATAAAAGCAATAAGTGAAAAGAATCCTGCTGATTTCCTCCCAAAACTCAGGTTCACTACATGGGGCACAAGGTGCAGCTGGTTCGTATAAGGAACCCGTGGGGTGAGGTGGAGTGGACAGGCCCGTGGAGCGATAAGTACGTTTATTTTATCGTTCTTTGCGAGTTGTGAAATCTACGTGAGAGCTTTGTTAAAAAAAATCTTTTCTTCAGCTCCAATGAATGGAATAATGTCCCACATACGGAGAAAGCTAAACTGAATCATTCAGCTGAGGATGGAGAATTCTGGTAAGAAAACTTGAACTTTCAACTCAATAAACCAAAACTAGCACACTCACCCCTGTGTCTGACATTGCATACTGTGACAATACGTAAAGTTCAGATTCGAAAGCGTTGGAAATTGAAAGATTTACTTTCATTAAAGGAAATCGACTCCTTTTTTGGAGCTCTTTTAAGCGCAAACACATACAACAATTTTTTACAATGCATTTGGAAGCATTAAATATTTTGCATTGATGCATTAACCCTATGTGTTGATGGGGGTGTTTTCATGCACTATAGGGTTTTTTAGTCTTAATTTGACCACAACTTTCTCTGTGTTTCAGCAAATGGAATGATTTTTGGTGCCAAATCTTATATTGACACATATTTTGGGAATATGCTTTGAAATTGAAAACAATTTTGTGTTAAATAAGCACAATAATATGCTGTATAATAATAATAATAATAGAAATAATTACAATATAACTTAATGTACAAGCCAGAAATTAAGCTTTGTTTTTGCACAGGCCTACTAATGGTGCCACATGGTGATCAATAGTAAAAATGACAAATTTTACCTCTTTGCAAAAGTAAAAACCAGCAACAATCAAGAATGCATGATTATATGATGTCATGACTTTGCAATCAAAAAATGTCATTATAATATAAGTCAATGGGGCAAAAACAGCCACAAAAAATAAATGAGGGAGAAAAAAAATAAAATATGATGCTGCACAAAAACTACCAATGCATCATAGCCAATGTTTTTATTAATCTTTGACATGCCAACGACTTTGATAAAAGGTAAAACATATCCAGTCCACAATTTTTATATTAAAAATCTGACTTTTTTCCATAATTTATGAACTTGGCAATTAAATAGTTAAAATCTTGGATTTTTGTAAACAGGACTGAGGTTGATTAACAGATTTAGGCAAAACAAATATTCATCTGATACATTTTTACAGTTGTTTAATTTAGTGGATGTTTTCATGCACAGACAACACGAAAGGGTAGTGAATTTGAACAATGCACAAGGGTTAAAAACAAACGATTAATCTAAAAGATTTTTAGAATGCAAATGATGCCACAGTGAGTCTACACTATATACAGCCTACTTGTATTTAAATCAATAACGCTCATTACACAAACACAGTAAAAGTGAGAATCTAATAGACACTTAAGAGAGATATACTATATACAGTTTCTGCCAATCTCATGTTAATCTTGAGTACCTAAGGAGATCTCTAAATGATTTTTGACTCATGATCTGATGAGCTGCCCGGCTTGAATTTGGCAGGTATTCCGCTCCATCTGGGTATTTTTCACATACTGTTTTTGCCATACTAAGGATTTGGTCATACTACAGTACTCATTACTCATACTGATTTTTCCCACTACATATACAGCTGGGAAAATAATTATTTGACACAGCAGCATTTTAATCAGTAATGGGATTTGTAAGTGGGCTATTGACACAAAATTTTAATCAGATGTAGCCATAAATATGGAATTCATACAAAGAAATCAGAACATTTAAGTATACAAGTTGAGTCATAATAAATAAAGTGAAATGACACAGGGAATAAGTATTGAACACATGAAGAGAACAAGGTGCAAAATGGCATAGAAAGCCAGGAGATCACCTGAAATCTGTCAGTATTGAGAGAAACACTGCCCCCTTTCGGTACTAATTGATATAAGCTGCTCTAGTACTAACTAATGGCCTATAAAGGCTTCTCATTACCCAAGAGGCACACTGGAAAGACTTCATGATGGGTAAAAGCAAAGAACTCTCTAAAGATTTTCTTAATCTTATCGTTGAATGGAAAAATGGTTATAGGCACATTTCCAGAATGCTGGATGTTTTGATCCCAAACACCTTAAAGAGTAATTAAACCCTAAACAACTTTTTTAAGTTAATGATCTGTAAGAATGGGGATTTATTAGTGCTGTTCATTGATTTTAGGAAACTTTTTGGACATTTGGGTATAAAGTGTTTCAATACTACAATATATGGTGTAAAACGTCTGAGTGCTGCTCTCTTCAGGTTGAACGGTGGCTACTGCAGTTGAATTTTCCTATTGAGCACCTTTAGAACAACCAAATCAAGCCCAGTTTTTTGTGCATGTTTAGACAGATTACTTAGAAAAAGTCACAGAGTTTCAGGCCCCTGAGATGAAGGTAACACTTTAAACATGAAGGAAAACTCCAGTGGGGTCCCCTGGAAACACTGATTAAGGTTTAAATTATTTAAATAATTCCAGAAACAAAAAATAACAAAAAAAAAAAAAAAACATTTCAGGACAGCGGTTTATTTTTATTAGCAGCTTTTTTTAAGACCAAATATTTGTGTACTTCATTGACTTACCAAACCACTGACACATTTGCAGTTGAACTTGGTAAATACTTTCTTAATCTTATATACATATTTCCTGCTCTTCCTCTTCCTGTCAGGATGGCATATTCAGACTTTGTGAGGAATTTCTCATTGTTGGAGATTTGTAATCTGACTCCAGACACTTTGACCAGTAAAGAAGTGTGTCGCTGGAGCTACTGCCAGTTTGACGGCAACTGGATAGTGGGATCAACCGCAGGAGGCTGCCGCAAATACATGGGTAAACTAATCACAAGATTGAGAAAAAAATGTATGACTTAAAGCATTGCATTGTTGTTGTGTAAACAGCCAAGTCTTCTCACCTTCTCTCTCCAGATACGTTCTCCACAAACCCTCAGTTTGTGATCAAGCTTGAGGATGTTGATGATGACCCTCATGATGGAGAAGATGGTTGCACTTTGCTGGTGGGATTGATGCAGAAAGATGGGCGTAAAGATAAACGCATTGGAAAGAACCTGAATTGCATTGGATTTACTATCTATAGGGTAACCTAACGCACACACCAACACTGACACAAGTCTTACTGACAACATTGCAGTCATCATGACCTACAACATAACAGCTAAAATTACCACCAGCAGCATCTTAAACCTTTTTCGTGTAATTACACAACTGATTTTTTCCACCTTGTATAACAATATGACTTTTAATATTAGAAAAGTAATATCCTGTCGTATGTGTGTTTCAGGTTCCAGATGAGGTGTGTACATGCTTTATTTGTTTTGTACATAAGGGTAACTTTAAAAGTTTTCTTTGAAAGTTTGTTAATGTAATCCATCTTGATATCTTCATCTCACATATGCGTGTATTTGTGGCTATAAATGTTTTTGCAGTACAAGGATCAAAATGTTCATCTCAGCCGAGACGTGCTGATGCATAACAAAAAGGTTGCAGAGAGCGAGTATTTCACCGGCCGAGAGATAAGCGAGCGCTTTAAGTTGCCTCCTGGAGAATATGTCATCATCCCCTCCACTTACGAGCCCAAATGCCAGGGAAGTTTCATACTGCGTGTGTTTACAGAGAAAGAGGCGGTCGCCAGGTTTGTCTAAAATGTGTTTATTTAATTTATAATACTGCCAAGTGCTTGTTTTATATATATGCGTGTTTGTACTTATTTAGCTATCTTTGTGCACTGCAAAAAATGATTTTCAAGAAAAAAAAATCTTAATATTTTTGTCTTTTTTAGTAAAAATATCTAAAAATTCTTAAATTAAGATGCTTTTTCTTGATGAGCAAAACGTCCCAAGAAAATAAGTCTAGTTTTTAGACAAAAAATATCAAATTTAAGTGATTTTGTGCCTAAAACATGCAAAAAAAATCTGCCAATGGGGTTAGCGAATTTTTGTTGAATTAAGTGTTTAAGAAAAATGTTCAAGATTTTTTTGCTTACCCTATTGGCAGATTATTATTATTTTATTATTATTGCTTATTTATGCACAAAATCACTTAAATTTGATATTTTTGGTCTAAACACTAGACTTGTTTTCTTGGGTCAATTTGCTCATCAAGAAAAAGCATCTTCATTTAAACAAAATTCGATATTTTTACTGAAAACAAGACAAAAATACTAAGAACATTTTTTTCTTGAAAATCATTTTTTTGCAGTGTATTTTTCCTATTTAAAACTTGACTCTTCTGTAGTTACATCGTATACCAAGAACCACCAGAAAATTTAAAGTTGCGATTTTCTAGGCCAATATGGCTAGGAACTATACTCTAATTCTGGCGTAATAATCAAGGACCTTGCTGCTGTAACATGGCTGCAAGAGGCGCAATGATATTACGTAGTGCCCGAAAATAGTCCCCTGCTATTGAAAGATACCACACTAATATTTGTCAACTAACAATTTTTTTTTGTTTTTTTATTACAGGGCATTGCACTTGAAGAAACACCAATGCCATTTACTGTAGTACACATATAACATTTTTACAAAATGCATGTAAAAATCCATAGAATGAAAAGTCCTGTAGGCTACTGTATATTTTACTAAGTCTGAATGTCGAATGTTGATCAATAAAAGACAAACCTATTCAGAGAAAGACAGCTGATTGTGTATGTTTACGTCACGTTTCGGACTCCCCACAATAACGAGCAGGCTGGCAACAACTCAGTTATTGAAATAACCAGTCAACCAATAGCATCTAAATAAACAACATTACTCACCATAAAACAACATTGTGCACTTCATCAACAGCCACACCAATGAGACGCTCCCGTTAAACATCTGTTTGAAGCATATCTCTTCACTTTTTAGAACCAAAACTTTTTGACTCCATAACTGCCTCAAGCAAAATTCTTGGATGTCTTTTAGAGAGTCGCGAACTTTGCATATTTTTGAGAATCCAATGTTAAGCTGATCATGATAACTGGTCATTATTATCCACGTGAACATGACCAATTTTCTTCCTCAGCGAAACGTCAGAGCTTGTTTTCAGGGACCGAAACTAATCGTAATCGACACTCTGGAAATCTGGGGGATGATAACTCGCGTCATCGTCTTTGGTTTTGAGATTCAGAGCTGTTCAAGCGACGGACAAAATCCACAATAGCATCTGACAAGTTAATCCACCTTATTTTCCAGCACAAAGAAGGAAAAACAAAGTGAAAATGGTGTGACTGTCAGTTTGATTGATAGCAAAAATGTTTAGTGACGTATCACTAGTGAGTTATAAACATAGAAATTTCTCAGGACCAAATGTCCACATTAATTTCTCAAATACGTTCAGAAAAACACCAAGAGAGATAGTAAATGTTTTCCAACCTCATCTAAAATCTTTCATCTGATATAAATGTGTCTCATACATATACGTACTTTCAGAATGATGTAATCACAGGTGACTGTGACTCCGCCCCTTATAACCACTCACACACTAAACAGGAGCGCACTGTGAATCGAACACATTTGATAAATAGGCAGAATGAGCAGCACTGCCAAGTTTCTTGGTAAAAGACAGGATAGAGAAGAAGGTGTTGGGACAAACAAGAATGCGATACAATTTAACAAGCAGGACTACGAGAGCCTGAAGCGTGAATGTTTGAAGAAAAATATATTGTTTCGTGACCCGACCTTTCCAGCGGATTCTGAGTCTCTGGGCTACAATGAACTGGGACCGAATTCCCCCAAGGCACAAGGGGTGGAGTGGAAAAGACCACAGGTAATATAACGTTTAAGTGTTTCTGTTTTACAAAATGTTCTTCAAGGTGAAAAAAAGCTTAGAAAAATGCATAAACAAATGTTTTTTTAAAGAACCTTTGGTTCTTTCAAAAAAGATTCTTCTATGCATACCATTTCAATCACCTTTATTTTTAAGAGTGTACGAACAAAATAGTGAATAAAAAAGAATTAAAAGATGAATATAAAGACAAACTGTGGCAGACGAGTGCAAAATATCTTGAAAAACAAGATGGTATTGATTTCAAAACCAAGGGTGTAAGAAAGATTACACTGTATTGTGCTAAAGTTAGCTGAACAATGGCTTGTTGCTCATCATTCATTCATTCATACCTGTAGTAATAATGCGTATGATATCAAAAAAAAGAAAGAAATTCATAACCCTGTTTTATTTTTGGAGTAACTTTGGTTGAATAACTTAAAGTAAACTTAAAATTACTAAAAAAATGCAACAACTTAACATTAATTTTGACGTCATGTATTGTGATGTAAACAAAATGGCGTGAAAATATTTTTTCAGTTTATTAAAACCATGACATGTGTACTGTTCGTAGTTTCACACTCATATAGCCAATCCCATTGTTAGGCTAGCCTATTATTAAGCTATACGTGTTACAGTTCATATTGTTTATGCACTGAAACACTGATCTGCACGCCCACATTTCTAAAGAGCTGAAACAAAACAAACAGTTCTGCTAATCCACATTCTTCACGCTATTCTTGTTTTTAACTTGTGCTGGCATTCTAGGAAAATCGATTTTAGTAGTACCTGTAAAAATCTTCTAATGTTTTTTTATCATATTACACACATACACATTTGAATTTTAATGCATCATTAAGCATATAATTCATAATGCTTTATAAACCTCATCATTGTAAAAAGGGTGTTATATATGTTTATAAAAAATATGTTAAAGTCGCCATGAAACGGAAGTAATGATTGTTTTGTTTTTCACGTGGTGATGCTTTAATCTTCCCTGTTATAGAAGCTGTGTTCAAAACCCCAGTTTATTGTGGATGGTGCCAGGCGGACTGACATCTGCCAAGGGAAATTAGGTAAACCAAATAAAAAAGTTGTGGTAAAAGACAACCATGGTTTAACCAAGATTAAACCATGTTCGAGCTGTCTGAAAATAACTTGCACGTACAGATCTTAAAATATGACAATGCAATTGATTTGTCTTAAAGGGATAGTTCGGCCAAAAATGATATTAAACCCATGATTTACTCACCCCCAAGCTGTCCGAATTGCATATGTCCATCGTTTTTCAGACAAACACATTTTCGGATATTTTAGAAAATGTTTTAGATTTTTCAGTTGATTAAATGTGAAGTTACGGGGTCCACGACCTTCAAGTCCAAAAAAAGTGCGTCCATCCTTCACAAATTAAATCCAAACGGCTCCAGGATGATAAACAAAGGTCTTCTGAGGGTAATCCGCGCGGTGTTGTTGTAGAAATATCCATGTTTAAAACTTTATTAACGTTTTAAATAAATACCTTCCGGTAGCGCCGCCATCTTAGACTCCTCTGTATTCAGGAGAGAGTATTAGCGTAGTGTACGCACTTTTCTTAGTGACGTATGACAAATTCGGAGGGCGGGGGCACAGAGCAGCAGCAGAGTAGCCTCCGTAGGCTGCGTAAGCTCTCATCCTGAATGCGGACGCGACTAAGATGGCGGCGCTACCGGAAGGTATTTATTTTAGTTAATAAAGTTTTAAATATGGATATTTCTACAACAACACCGCACGGATTACCCTCAGAAGACCTTTGTTTATCATCCTGGAGCCGTTTGGATTTAATTTGTGAAGAATGGACGCACTTTTTTGGACTTGAAGGTCGTGGACTATGGGTGGACCCCGTAACATTACATTTAATCAACTGAAAGATCTAAAACATTTTATAAAATATCGAAAATGTGTTTGTCTGAAAAACGATGGACATCTTGGGGGTGAGTAAATCATGGGTTTAATCCCATTTTTGGCCAAACTATCCCTTTAAGATTCACACCCGTAACATATTTTTCTAGGCATGTTTATAAAAAATTCTTAAACGTCTTAATCTAGCTAAGGCCTAGTCTTGGCTTTAGCTAAGCCTTGTGTGTGAAACCAGGCCTTAATGAGATATTGAGATGTGGCTTAGTGCTTCGGTCGGTAACCCAAAAGCTGTATGTTTTAACATGGTTTTAATCATGAACTATAACCATCATATCCTTCAGCAAGATAACAAAATCACTTGTTTGCATAAAAGCATCAGCTAAAGAAAGAATTTAAAATTACCCTACTGAAAAATCCAGCATAAGTTGGTAGCTGGTTTTATCTGGTTTAAGGTGGCAGTAGCTGGTCTAAGCTGGTCCTTCCAGCCTGGCAAAGCTGGTCATGCTGGTGGGTCAGCTGGTCTACCAGCTTAAAAAGTGACCAAAACACAGCTAGATGAGCTTCCTACACCAGCAATACCAGCTAAAACCAAGCTGGGAGACCAGCTAAAACCAGCTCAACAGATTATGCTGGTCTTAGCTGGTTTTTTTCAGTAGGGAAAGAGTCTCTATCTCATGACTTTTTATCTCTGTGCAGGTGACTGTTGGCTTCTGGCAGCCATTGCCTCTTTGACTCTAGATACCAACATTTTGGAGCGTGTAGTCCCGCCTGGTCAGAGCTTTGGGGACGATTATGTTGGCATTTTTCACTTTCAGGTAAGATTTGCAAGAACATTCAGTGGGGTCTAAAAGTCTGCAACTACAGAAAAGAAAAACTATGTACACCCCTGGGAATTAAATGATTTGCCAGAAAAATGTGATCTGATCCTCATCTAGGTCACAACGATGGACAAACACAATGTACATAAGCTGACAAATAATTCTTGTTTCTTGTGTCTTTGGTAACACAATGGTAACAGTTGTCCAAAACCCCCCAATGCTGCCTGTCATGATTAAAGCAGTGGGCAGAACGGTCAGCATTAAGACTGAGACTGATAACCGCAATATGGATTACATCATGGAGAAGCTTACGGCTTTGGAAAGGAAAATTGATCGATTCAGAGACCAGAATGGCATGGACTAAGAGAGTAGTGGTGTAAATTGGAATGTGGCTACTTGCCCCCAAGACCAATCTTTCGGCTCCCCTTAACCAGCACTGGCCTCAGCCAAGGCCGGTGTTGAACAACAACTCCCCCAAAAGAGCACTAAGGCAAGACTAGGGTGGCCATTTGTGCCAGTGCCGCCGGACACGTCCTGAACATGTTTTCAGGTGCGTTCTCCGGAAGTCGCATTGGTCAACGTGTTTGGGACGTGTCCAGCGGAACTGGCACGAATGGCCACCCCAGGCGAGACGCTCCTGCATTCCTCCCTTCACTTTCACAGACACCTGCTGATAGTTGACTCTGTCTGGTACCTGATGGCAACTTGCTGTGTATCGCTATTACAATCTTGCGGACTGAGGCGCCTAGATTTGATGCCGGGAGTAGCAACTCTCCAGGCCTACACATACAATAACTTTTACACACATACACACAAACACATATGCATTTACCAACCCGACCTCCTATCCAACGCCTTCGCCGCCTTGTACCGCCAGTCTGACAACCGGGTCTGTGACCAGCGAATCAGAACTGCACATCGTTCAGAAAGAATTTTTGCCCATTCCCCTTTACAAAACCACTTTAACTTACACATATTTGTAGGATGTCTGGTGTGGACCGCTCTCTTTAGGTCATTTCTATGAGGTTAAGGTCTGGGCTTTGACTAGGCCACCCTAAATGGCACATTTTGTTTTCTTAAGCTAGTTTGTGGTGGATTTACTTCAATGCTCAAGGTCATTGTCCTGCTGCATCAACCAACTTCTTCTGAGCTTCAACTGGCGAACAGCCACCCTGACATTATCCTGTATGATATTTTGTTAAACGTGGGAATTAATTTTCCCCTCTATGAGGCAAGTGGTCCCCAGGCCCTGAGGCAGCAAAGCATGCCCAAATCATGATGTTCCCTCCACCAATCTTCACTGTTGGGATGATGTATTGATGTTGCTAAGCGGTGCCCTTTTTGCGCCATAGTATTTTTCCAGATCAAGTCAACTTCTTTTTCAGCAGGGCCTTTTGGTGCTCTTTTGCAAACTTCAGGCTCACAGCAATGTTTATCAGGAGAGCAGTGAGCAGTAAGAACACTGTACCCTCCAGACTTAGGTATGGTAGACTCATGAACAGAAATGTGGCCAGTCCCAATGATGTCTTCAAGCCTTTAGCTGTTACTCATGGGTTTTTCTTTACTTCGTTGAGTATTCTGCATTGTGCATAAGGAGTCATCTTGGCTGTGCGCTAACTTCTAGGAAGAGTAGCTACAGTATTAAACTGTCTTTATTTATAGACAATTTGTCTAACTGTCGATTGATGGATGTCTAAACATTTTGAGATTGTTTTGTATCCCTTTTCAGCCTTATGGAGTGCAACAACTCTTGATCTGATATCTTTAGAGAGGAATGGTTTATAAGAGCTGATGCTTCTCAAGGACAGCAATCTTAAAATATTTGAGTGTCTTTTAATCAGTCAAACTATCACTAAACCACACCTTTAACCCTGTAGAGCCTACGGGTCAAATTTGGCCAATGTTAATTGATACTAAGAGAAGGGTTGTTCGGTTCTCCAAGGTTAAACTCATTTTATAAATTTGACTCCAGTTTGGCAGCAGCTGATACAAATTAGCTTTCATTAAAGTAATTAGTCTATGGGTTCACTTTCATTTTCCTCCAGCACTGTGAATGTTTAATGGGTGTTTTCAGAAAATAAAAAACTAGAATTATTTGTGTGTTGTCAGCTTATGCACATTGTGTTTGTCTATTGTTGTGACCTAGATGAGGATCAGATCACATTTTTGGCAAATCACTGTAGAAAACCAGTTCATTCCTAGGGGTTCACATACTTTTTCTTGCCACTGTTACAATATGTTCTTTTTAACCAAACTGTTCCTGAGCCCCATTCACTTTCAATGTATTATTTTTTCCTACTATGGAAGTAAAAGGGGCTCATGATTGGTTTGGTTACAAACATTCCTCAAAATATCTTCCAAAATACATTCGTGTTCATCAAAAAAAAATGTATAGAGGTTTGTAACAAAATGAGAATGAGTAAATGATGACAGAATTTCCATTTTTGGATGAACTATCCCTTTAATGTCACATGCCTACATATTGTGCCTTTAAAAAACTTTAACTTTAACACTTAACTTAAAAAAAAAATGTAAACATAGAATCATATGTATGACATATGAAGTTCATTCATTCAGAAAATCAAAAATATTTGACCAATACAGGGGTTGAGTGATGCCGATCTGCTTTCTGTAGTTGTGGCAGTATGGTGAATGGGTGGATGTTGTCGTTGATGATCGTTTGCCTACCAGAAACGGAAAGCTGCTGTTTGTTCAGTCAGCGGAGCGTTCAGAGTTCTGGAGCGCCCTGCTGGAGAAGGCCTATGCAAAGTAAGTATGAGATATAGAAAGGTGCAGGTTATCTGTTTATTTATAATAAGTACCTACAACGAAGAACAACATTTTAACTGAGTCAGTTTGATAGGTATGCATAAAATTATAAAATATTAAATGTGCTCCTGTGGCTTAACTGGTAGAGCATGGCATTAACAGCAAAAGCGTATTAAAGTGTCTGCCACATGTGTAAATGTAAGAGTATATTTTGTAGGGTCAACGGCTCGTATGAAGCTCTGAGTGGCGGCCTCACCACTGAGGGTTTTGAGGACTTTACGGGAGGTATTGCTGAGATCTGTGAGCTGAGTAAACCCCCTCCATATCTGTTTAAGATCATTCAGAAAGCACTTGGGTTGGGCTCCCTGCTTGGCTGCTGCATTGTAAGTAATCATACTTTATTTCACGGGTCTTCAGCCACTCATTCTTTGATGGCCAGATTTAAAAAAACATCTTAAATAAATATTCACATAAGCCGTCCGTGAAACCGAATATCTCAACAACCAAAAATCTCGTAACGGCCGCCAGTTGACTAGCCCTGCTATTTCTACTAGGTTTATGTTACTGTGACCATAATGTAATAGCAAAGACAACATAACATATAGACGTGTACATGTTTAATAGTTACGAATCTCTTTCCAAGGATTCTTAACTAAAAATCATATTGAATAGATTGTAAAATGCCATGTTTTCAAGTTTATTACCCAAAACATTTTAGGTTTCTATTTTAGTTCCATGTCTATAAGACCTATAAGACAAAGTTTGAATCCAATTTTTTTTTTACATTTGAGGAGTTGCAAAACCCTCTAAATGCGTCTGCCATGTTTTCTTATAAATTAGCTTTTTTATCAGGCTCTCATGTTTCGGTTCAGTAATTTTTACTTTAATGGCAATGAAATGTGTATTGGTCAGTTACTGAAATGGCTTATTTTCACAAATGCCACTAGTCACCAAATTTGACTTTTCCTGCAAAACCCCCTAAGTACATGCACACCTTTTGGCAAAAACCTCCACTTTGTTAAGTGGATTTGAAGCGATTAAGTGGATTCCAACTTTAGCAAAGGTCTTTGGTAACATATAAAATGTGCCAAGAGCATTCGGTGCATACCATTATCTAATTTTTGACAGAGGTGGTGTTTAACGGCTTTTGCATCTGAGCTCTTTATTTGTATTGTATGCAGACACTGCGAAAAATAATTTTCAAGAAAAAAAAATCATAGTATTTTGTCTTGTTTTCAGTAAAAATATCTAAAAATTCTTAAATTAAGATGCTTTTTCTTGATGAGCAAAACGACCCAAGAGAATAATTCTAGTTTTAGACCAAAAATATCAAATTTAAGTGATTTTGTGCATAAAACAAGCAAAAAAATCTGCCAATGCGGTAAGCAAATTTTTCTTGAATTTTTCTTGAATTTAGTGTTTAAGAACAATATTCAAGATTTTTTTTTGCTTACCCCATGGCAGATTTTTTTGCTTGTTTTATGCACAAAATCACATTTGATATTTTTTGGTCTTAAAACAAGACTTATTTTCTTGGATCGTTTTGCTCATAAAAAAAGCATCTTAATTTAAGAATTTTTAGATATTTTTACTGAAAACAAGACAAAAATACTAACATTTTTTTTCTTGAAAATAATTTTTCCAGCATGGCTACATCACTAGATACAGTTTTATGTATTTGCATTAATGTTGCCTTAATTAGAGCGTGCACCAAATCAATTTAAACTAGTATTATCTGACCTGTTTACTAGATTGGCAATGAGGATGAATTGGAGTTTGAGACCAAACTGAAGCTGGTGAAAAGACACGCATACTCCATTACTGGTGCTGAGAAGGTGATACACTGTTTGTAAATTATGGTTACAAAAATCCATAAATATAAGCAATAACTGGAAATATTTCTTCTGATTTCCTCCCAAAACTCAGGTTCACTACATGGGGCGAGAGGTGGAGCTGGTTCGTATCAGAAACCCGTGGGGTAAGGTGGAGTGGACAGGCCCATGGAGCGATAAGTGAGTTCATTCCCGAAACGTTCATTGTGTAATCTTACCTGAGAGCTTTGTAAAAAAAGTATTTTCTTTATAGCTCCAAAGAATGGAATAATGTCCCGCCGAAGGAGAAAGCTAAACTGAATTATTCAGCTGAAGATGGAGAATTCTGGTAAGAAAGCTTGAACTTTCAACTCAACAACCCAAAACTAACACACTCACCCCTGTGTCTGACATTGCATACCGTGACAATACGTAAGGTTCAGATTCAGTTTCAATAACAAAGTTCTGAAGTGTTGGAAATTGAAAGACGTTTGATGCCACAGTACAATGCATGAAACGTTTTCTCTTATACCGTGTCCTAACTAGACGCAACGCCACAACACACAATGAAAGGTATCTTTTTAAAAAAAAATTGTCCTAACCAGCTGCGACATGATGCTGCGGCAAGCGAAAGTAGATTGTATTTTAGAAACGATAAGATATGATTTTTTTCTGCGTTAAATAATAGCGCAATTACCAGTCATAACAC
This sequence comes from Paramisgurnus dabryanus, assembly GCF_030506205.2. Lineage (NCBI taxonomy): Eukaryota > Metazoa > Chordata > Actinopteri > Cypriniformes > Cobitidae > Paramisgurnus > Paramisgurnus dabryanus. The sequence goes on from NC_133360.1 coordinate 25,112,052, forward strand.
GCACATTAGTAAATCACGTAGTGTGAATCATTTAAATAATCTCCTCCCAAAAATGTTGCGTCTGAAAGGGAACTCCTAGAAATGCATATGCAAAGGTCAGCCGCAAAAATAAAACATTTTTAGCGCTAATGATCCACTGCGCGTCTTTAGTAAATCCCAACATCGCGCAAGCTGTAAGTAAATCTGGCCCTTAATGTTTTTAATTATTTAAAATTTAGGTCATCTTATAGACAAACAGTATTTTCTGCTCTTTCTCTTCCTGCCAGGATTGCATATTCAGACTTTGTGCGAAATTTCTCAAGGCTGGAGATTTGTAATCTGACTCCAGACACTTTGACCAGTGAAGAGGTGGGTCGCTGGAACTACTGCCAGTTTGAAGGTATCACACCAAGATCATATCACAACATTTATGTGTCATTTCACATACTTCAGCTACACATCCTCATGCCCATGGCGTCAATATTTGACGCACTTGACCATGCGTCAATATGTTACGCGGAGGGTATACCTTTCGCGTCATTTTTTGACGAACTGGGGACTTCAATACTATTACGTCCGTTGCATTCTCTTTCCTATTTTCTTACCATTTTCGCGTCGGTTTAGGGTTAGATTATGCATATTAAACAGTGTACGCGAAATTAAACAGTTTAAACAGTTGTCACCTGGCGTTGGGGTTAGACACAGTTGTCACCTGGCGTTGGGGTTAGAGTTAGGTTTGGGTAGGGATGTCATTATGTAAATCTAACCCTAAACCGACGCGAAAATTGTAAGAAAATAGGAAAGAGAATGCAACGGACGTAATAGTATTGAAGTCCCCAGTTCGTCAAAAAATGACGCGAAAGGTATACCCTCCGCGTAACATATTGACGCATGGTCAAGTGCGTCAAATATTGACGCCACGGGCATGAGGATGGGTTGCAGAAGCACAGGTTTACATGACATCAATTGTTTTAAAATCAGAAAACTCTTAAGTTTTTGAAACTAATCCTGTTTGGACAAGTTTCTTGTACAATGATGCAACTCTCTGCTTAATTAACTACCATAGTACAATGCGTCGTGATCTAGCTAGTCACAAAACATAGTTACTTTGTTGTACATCCATTGTTTGAATCACGTTGGTTCAACAACATACAGTAGTTGATGATTTTACGTACATGACGGAGTTATAACATCTTTTAATGAATCAGATCATCTATTAGATCATCGGAATACACTGTACTATTTTTGGCTGTCCCAGACGAAAGATTGCCTTTGTGAAATAATTGTCGCGATTTCTGTAGTTGGTGGTCCTATGTCTCACAATGAAAAAGGTTCAAAGACGTACGTTTTCCCGGTCTGGCGACCAAAGATAGCCTATGATAATGTCTGACAGTGTGAGAAATTCAGCAAGATTAACGCACAGTGTGTTTGCTGCTACAAGCTGAGTACTAGCATTTGTTTACCAGTAGCGCATGCTAATGACATTGCGCTTACGTGTGGCGCAGCCGTCACAGCCTACATCGTTTAAATCGTCTCTTTTGTCCACTTTCAGCCGCTTCTGTCCTGAATACTGTGAGGGGGTGGTCTGTGAGACGGTGGGCGAGTCTCTCTGCTGTCATTCAAACACGAGCGGGAGTAATTATGAGTTTATATGGACACAAACTATATCATGTCGGAGTCCACTGCTTGTTTAGCAAGTAAACGTGCTGCACAGTGTTTTGTACGTGTGTATGTAAGAGCTTTCTCAGAATTTTTAGCGCAATTGATGAAATAGGATCGCGCAACTTTCACACGCTTTCAAAACGAAACTACGGAGATCCTCCGCTTTAGTTTTATCAATGAAAGGCTAAAAATAGCGCTGTTCACCGTATGTTCACGCCAGAAGTCAAAAAAAGACGTAAAATTGGTGTTTAATACTTCAGATAAGATAAATGGGCGGAGAGAAGGCGGTCGCGTGTGGCTGTTCAAACACATTCAACCACATATGCGTCCCGCGACTCCAAAGCGATCCGATCGAAAGTGGTTTCGACTACCTCTGGATGTGGTTGAAAGTGGAGGAGCTCAAAACGTTTTGAACACCGTTTACACCTGGCATTAACGTCGTCCACTTGTGATCCGATCAACGAAAATGCATGTTAGGCACTGCTTCGCTCCCATTGGTAGTCGCTCCTGGAAATCGTTCATCATTTACATAAAGTTAAACTTTTCCTAACTTTCTCGGGTCGCTGGACACGCCCATATGGTCTCCAAAGGTCACTTTCGCTCGTGTTTAATCACTGTCAATCACCACATCCCCCTATCGACCATCAAGGCTATGGGTGTTTCAATACCAAATGCACAAAAAGTTTCTTCTTGTAAAACGGCCCATAAACCTTCTCTTTTTCTTTTTCCAGGTACGTTCTCCTCAAACTCTCAGTTTGTGATCAAGCTTGAAGATGTTGATGATGACCCTCATGATGGAAAGGATGGTTGCACTTTGCTGGTGGGATTGATGCAGAAAGATGGGCGTAAAGACAAACGCTTTGGAAAGGACCTGAAAAGCATTGGATTTACTATCTATAAGGTAACACACACATCCAGCAGCAGTACAGATATTAACACTGACACAGGTCTTACTGTGTCTTACATTATGTCATCATTACCTCCAAAATTACCAATTACCAATAGTACCTTTAGTTGTAGAATTATACCATATCTTTGGTGTAATTCTACAACTAAATTTGTTCCACCTTGTATCACAATTTGACTTTCAGTATTAGAAAAATAATTTCCTTTTGTATGTTTGTTTCAGGTTCCAAATAAGGTGTGTACATGATCTGTTTGTGTTGTACATAAGGGTAACATGATCTCTTTTTTTAGTTTTTTGATGTAATCCATCTTGATACATTCATCTCATGTGTGTGTGTGTCTATAAATGTTTTTGCAGTACAAGGGCCGCAATGTTCATCTCGGCACCGACGTGCCTAAAAAAAAGGTTGTGGAGAGCGAGTATTTAAGAGGCCGAGAGATAAGCGAGCGCTATAAGTTGCCTCCTGGAGAATACGTCATCATTCCCTCCACTTCTGAGCGCAATCGCCAGGGAAGTTTCGTACTGCGTGTGTTTACAGAGAAAGAGGTGGACACCAGGTTTGTCTATAATGTGTTTATTTAATATTATAAAACTTTTAATAGATATTAACAGTATGATGCAAACTTATAGATTAGTTATCGGGGTCGTCGTAATAATTCGTTTCCGAATTATCAGTGGCGGCCGATGCCTTTTTTTTCGACGTTGTTCGATGCGAAGTTCGTCACAACATGTATATGTAACCCATCATGTGTGTGCTTCGTAATTTCAAAATATGTGTTTGGCGCGTCGAGTGATCCCATGTGCATCACGTGTCTTGTCAAAATAAGTGCCTGCTGCAGACGCATCTAAAGGGTTTATGATAAAAGAGACGCTTGTGTTTGCCAGATTCTAATCTCAATATTATTTTATTTTGGTTTTACAGGATTCCTACCTCTGTTGCCTATTCTCTCTATTACTATTTGGACATATATGAATGAACAAAAGGTTTATGTAATATGATTAGATTTGTTTTATTTATGTTGTGTTCTGCTGCTAACTACAGAACCATGTTCTTCAAGATACTGACATTGCCTCTGTTATGCACCAGCTTAGGACATATGTCAGATATTAATATTTGTTAGATTTGATGATTTTGGATAAAGTTAATAATTATCTTTGCCAACTAATTGTTTATTTATTTTTATATTACAGGGAATTGCACTTAATGTCACGCAAGCCATTGGATGTGTAAACCAGAGACGAAGAATAATGCAAGAACTGTTATGTTTCATGCATATTGTTAATTACAGAAAAATGTCAAACTTTATCCTGAAACAAATGGTAATTTATAGTTAGAAATAGATGCAAAACTGTTATGAAGTATATAATTTATATTTTTTTGTACAGCACTTTGTTCGCCTTTTTGATGTTTTTATATGTGCTATATAAATAGAATAAACTTGATATAAATGTTCACATATGTGTCAGTGCTGTACCACTTGTACCAGTCATAGCAACAATGGCTTTGACCGGTGATGACTTGCAATAAAGTGCAACAGTATGATAAGTGTCTGAGACTGTGAAAATTTTATATAATTTTAGAAATATTATATATACATATACAAACATGAAGAAATAAAGAGACCACCACAGTTTTGCCTTTAATCATCATTTCTAGATGTATTATTATCATTTTACCAGCATTTTACAGCAATGTAAATGTCATGACTCTGTTCTGTGTTTCCCTGTGTTTAGACTCTTATTTTGAAGTTCTGTCCATGTCTGCCATGTTTTGTAGTTCTTTGTAGTTCTTTTGTTTCATTGGTCTGCGTGGTGCGTGCTGATTCTTCCTCCATGTGTTTCTCATTTACCAGTGTATTTAACCAAAGCATGCTGCACAAGCCCTGAAAAGTGAAGCCAAAACGTCTCGATCGCCCCCCAGTGACTGGTCCCAGTATAGGTCATAAACCCCGCCTCCCCATGTTATTCAATGGGACTTGAGACCAACTAAAAAAATGAATTACACTTCAGTTATCTTTTTTCCGAAGTTGGTTTCTGTCATTTAATGTAGTTTTTATCACGCTGATGTAAATTCAAATGTTTGTTTTTAAAATAGGTTTGTGTTTAGTTAGTTATTTAATGATATAAAAACTGTGGTGTCACGTCATGATTGACAGCTGTGATATCGTGTGATATGCGCATTCTACGAGAGCGAGGGCGGGGTTTTGATTTCGCGGCTTTACTTCCTGCTCACTACTGCGCATGACTGGTCCCGAAATCGCTACTGCGCAGACTCAAGACCCAAGATGTCAGTGCCATGTCGGGACACTGGCGGCTTCACTTTTCACCAATGGAAGAGAGCGAACAGGCGTCGTCCATCTATTTTTACAGTCTATGATTTAACCCCAGTGTTTGACTTTTTTGATGTCGGTGATTGTTCATGTAATGCTCTGTCTTTGTTCGTGTTTACTGTTTTGTATTATGTTTGTACCTGCCTGTTTGGATTTACTTTTATATTAAATACTGCACTTGGATCCTCTGCATTTGACTGCTTCACGTAGTGATGGGAGAAACTGAACCAATTGCTTCGAAAATTGATTCAGTTTTTCCGAAGCGTTCAAAACACCACACACGCTGGCGACACCTGCTGGTCAAAATAGTGTAAAAGCAGATATGTCCAAACATTTTACACTTTTTTTACAAAATAATAACAAGATTTTTATTAAAATATGCTTTAAAAAAACATTAATTTAACTTAATTAACACATAATTTAAATTGTATTATTTGTTTTTAGTTTTATTTAGGGCAAACAAATCATTAAAACTAACTCCCCTTTTAATTATGCACATTTTTGTCAGTAAATCTGCCTATAAACAAAAAGTAAACAAAACGGTAGTGTTATTAGTCAGAAGGATGAATGTTTTATGAACTTGGATAATAAAACTGACCTCGGAAATCATCGGATTTTCAAAAAGTTTCGAAACTGTTATGACGTAATGAAGCCTCGTTTGCTAAAATCACGTGAAAACCCAATTGATTCGAAACAAAAGATTCGTAAAAGTTTCGAAGCCTCAGAAGTGCTTCGAAAGCGACAATCACTAGCTTCATGCACCAACATTACAGTAGAAGACTGAGAGCATGCAAAGACCCATGAAATATTAAAAATGAGGGTTATTCCATCAAATTCTTTTTGAGTCAAACATTAGCATTGTGTTGTGTAAAAACTTGTTTTCTTTGTAGCATTCAGGATCCAATAATACTGCATCTTCTTTCTTATTTTGACCATTTTCCCCAATTTCATTTTTGAGTAAATAAATGCAAAACATTTCATTAGGAACTGTCCACACGTACACGGGTATTTTCAAAACCGTAGCTTTTTCTATGCAGTTTGGCTGTTCGTCCACCGGCAAATCCATAAGAACTTTTATGAAAACCCCAGCTAGGGTAAAGATTTTGTTGTCGTGTAGACGGTAAAAACCAACCCAGTCCCATGGAAATAAGTATAAATAGCATGCAGTGTGAAAAGTTGTGCAATACATATGCACACAAAATTGTAATTTGGCGTATCATACTTTGCTTCCGTAACATGGTTGCAGGAGCCGCAATGATATCACGCAGTGCCCGAAAATAGTCTCCTGCTACTATTGAAAGATACCAAGGGGACTATTTTCAGGCGCTGCGTAATATCACTACGCCTGCTGCAGCCATGTTACGGAAGCAAGTTCTTGATTATTACGCCAGAATGAGAGTATAGTTCCTAGCCATATCGGCGAAAGAAAATCACAACTTTAAATTTTCTATCGGTCTTAGTACACGATGTAACTACAGAAGAGTCAAGTTTTAAATAGGAAAAATATCAAAACGCTTTGGTCATTTTTTAGCATGATGCTAATGGTCTAATCAGATTCAATGGATTATGTTAAGCTATGCTAAAAGTGGTACTGCCAGACCCGGAGATCAGCTAAAAATCAAATGTTTAACTCTAGGGGAGCTGGAAACTAAGCATATTTTTAAAAAGTGTCCCTTTAATATGTGATCTATCATTTGAAAATTCTTAGGATCTACAGTAAGGTCCATACTATTTTTTTAAAAATGTACAGAAAACCACCAAAAGATATAGTACATGTTTTCTAACCTCAGTCTAGACACATTTAAGTACTTTTCAGAATGATGCATTCACAGGTGACCATGACCCCGCCCCTCACACAGCTTCAATGACCAACTTTATCCTTTAAAACCAGCATTATGTGCTCATATAACCACTCACAAACTATACAGGACTCAAGAGCGCACTGTGCATTTGATAAATAGGCAGAATGAGCAACATTGCAAAGTTTCTCGCTAAAAGGCAGGATAGAGAAGACGGTGTTGGGACAAACAAGAAGGCGATACCATTTAACCAACAGGACTACCAGAGTCTGAAACGTGAATGTTTGGAGAAAAAAACATTGTTTTATGATCTGACCTTCCCTGCGGTTTCTGAGTCTCTGGGCTACAATGAACTGGGACCGAATTCCTCCAAGGTCCAGGGAGTGGAGTGGAAAAGACCAAAGGTAATGTAAACTTTTAATGTGTTTGGATATAGATGTAAATGCCAAATTTTTGGAAACTTTTATTTGTTTGAATTTTCCGCACATTACAGAATAAATAAGACCTCACATTGTGTCAATCACATTTACACTGCCTTTAAACTTTCATCTATCGTAAAAAAAAATCAGAGGTTCATTTTTCTGTTTTTCGCATCAGTAGCAAGAATTTTGAGACAATTCAGAGCCACTGTACATGCCAATACCCAGAATGATGTCCGACAAGTTGATCCACTTTGTCTCAGCACAAAACACTGTATTAAAAACAAAGTGCAAAATACAAAGAAAACGGAAAAAGGAATTAATAGACAATGCGTGTAGAACATCTTGGAAAACAGGATGGTACTGATTTTTTTAAAAAAAATGATGTACAAAGATTACACTGTATTGTGCTTAAAATACCTAAACAATAGCTTGTTGCTGATGTCATTCATCCATTCATAGAAAAAAATGCGTATGATAGTTCAGTAAGAAAAAAAAATCCATAACTTTTTCATTTTTGCAGTAACTTTTTTAAAGTAAACTTAAAATGAACTATAGAAGGCTACTGAAAAAATGAGCGTATGACTATTCCAAACATTTCAATGAATAAAACAACGTTAGTACTTGTCAATGTACAGCCATCACAGTCACTTACATCACCTACCCTACATCAATGCACCCTTTAGCACTCCTAATTAAAGAGGCACATGGACACGAACCCATCTGGACCCCTGTGAGTTTTACGAACTGTGGTGTCATAAAATGGTCTGAGCATCAATAAGCCAGTGTGCTGCTATAGTGTTTTACGAGCAGGGTGTGATGAAAAGTCCATGGCCACTTTTAGTCCCATCAATCTGCAATTAAGGGCTCATTAGTTGTGCTACAGCATAGTCGCGAACCACAAATTATTGATATTCAGATTTAACTTTACTGTCTTATTTATTTGACGGTTTTATCTATATATTATCTATACATGAATATTAAACTAAGGGTGCTTTCACACATACACTGTTTAGGTCGGCCCAAATGACGTGTCGCTCCGAGTACGGTTTGTTTGTGTCAGTGTGAACACATCACCCGCACTCGGGTGCGCACTAAACGGCCGCTCCGAGACCGCTCTAAACAGCTGTTGCCGAACTCTGGGGCGACCCACTTGTGGTGTGAACACTGCTGGACCTCGGGCCGAACCAAATACAGGAAGTTCTCCACATGTTTGAGCCACTGGGCTTTCGTTGTGACGTGAGCCGGGTGTTATATTGTGGGTTAACAACAAACAACCCAATCCTGGTCCGTTGCAGAGATTCGCTGTTTCCTTTACGTTTGAGCTGATGATTTTATAAATGCATAGCTGTCCTCCACACACAAAAAGTGGCATTACGTGCTCTTTAGCAAACGGCTCCGTGAGTAAGGCTTTAATAGAACAGCTACGCAATTTTGCGTTCAAGCAAAGAAACTTCGCAAAGACGTGCATCGTTTATCTCCACATCTTGATAGCTGCGCTCTCCCTGTCAGGCTGGTTGTCGTGGAAACTTGGGGGTGGTCATGAGACGGTAACAGCTGTCAGAGACCAATGACAGCTCTGACCGTTGTCACGTGGTGTACGGTGCGGCATTTCAAGTACAGTAAAAAAAGAATATGTGAACCGCACTAACTGAAAAATTATACAATGTATTTTGGTGCGCTCCGAGGTCGCACCACGGTGCGCACCAACATATTTGAAAACACTCTAACATTAACATGTCGAGATAGCAGTTGGATGTGGAAATTTCAAAGTTCAGTTTATCACTACATCAGATCACAGAAAACATTAATGAATAGGCGATTTTTTTTTTTAAATATAAAAGTAAAAATTTCATAATAATTTACTTAAATTAATTGCATATAAATCAACTGCCTTTATTCATGAAATATGAAAAGTTTTTTAACTTCCCTGTTTTAAAGGAGCTGTGTTCAAAACCCCAGTTTATTGTGGATGGTGCCAAGCGGACCGACATCTGCCAAGGGGCTTTAGGTAAACTAAAGATACATGCCATGGTTTGGGTGTCATTTCACTTTATTTATTATGCCTCAACTTGTATACTTAAATGTTCTGATTTCTTTGTATGAATTCAATATTTGGCTTGATGGCTACATCTGGTGGAAATTTTTTGTCAATAGCCCACTTAGAAATCCCCTTACTGATAAAAATGCTGATGTGTCAAATCCTTATTTTCCCCGCTGTATGTGTGCGTGTGTGTGTTCAACAAATAAAAGTTGTGGAAAAAGACTTAAGATTTTGGGGATGTGGCTTAGTGGTTAGCTCAATAACTCAAAGTCTTTAGGTTAAGCTCATGTCCTTAAGTAAGCTCATGTTGACACTTAAAGTAAGATTTTTGTAATAAAATTTCCAAAAACCACTTGCAAAGTGTGATATATTTAACGCAGCTGTGTACTAACATTATCCCCAAAGTTCCCAAGGATTGGTAAATCCAGAGAAACTCCTGTTTTGTCTGCCTTGTTTCTTCCTTGCATTCTCTTTTAGTGACTTAAAGGGGACTTTTTGAAGATGTAAAATAAATCTTTGGTGTCTCCAGAGTACCTATGTGAAGTTTTAGCATAAAATTCCCCTCAGATAATGAAATAACGAAAAAATATGAAATAACGATAAACATATGCCATTACGATAAAAATATGAAATAACGATGAGAAAACTAAATATAAAACTAGATAGAAAAGTTTGAAGACAAACTTTATGTTGGCTTGACAAAGCCTAGCCTGAACGTTTAAAACAGATTGAGAGAAATTTAAAACAAGTTTAGTTTAGTATTATAACTTTCCGTAAACATGATACCAAAAGTTACCATGTTAGCATGTTTAGCAGTAAGTTAGCATAATGCTAACATGAATTAGCATGAAGCTAGCATGATGCTAACATGAATTAGCATGAAGCTAGCATGATGCTAACATGAATTAGCATGAAGCTAACATGAATTAGCATGAAGCTAGCATGATGCTGACATGAATTAGCATGAAGCTAGCATGATGCTAACATGAATTAGCATGAAGCTAGCATGATGCTAACATGAATTAGCATTGTGCTAACATGAATTAGCATGAAGCTAGCATGATGTTAACTTGAATTAGCATGAAGCTAGCATGATGCTAACATGAATTAGCATTGTGCTAACATGAATTAGCATGAAGCTAGCATGATGCTAACATGAATTAGCATGAAGCTAGCATGATGCTAACATAAATTAGCATGAAGCTAGCATGATGTTAACATGAATTAGCATGAAGCTAACATGATGCTAACATGAATTAACATGAAGCTAGCATGATGCTAACATGAAATAGCATGAAGCTAGCACGACGCTAACATGAATTAGCATGAAGCTAGCACGACGTTAACATGAATTAGCATGAAGCTAGCACGACGTTAACATGAATTAGCATGAAGCTAGCACGACGCTAACATGAATAAGCATAAAGCTAGCACGATGCTAACATGAATTAGCATGAAGCTAGCACAATGCTAACATGAATTAGCATGAAGCTAGCACGATGCTAACATGAATTAGCATGAAGCTAGCACGATGCTAACATGAATTAGCATGAGGCTAGCACGATGCTAACATGAATTAGCATGAAGCTGGCACGATGCTAACATGAATTAGCATGAAGCTAGCACGATGCTAACATGAATTAGCATGAAGCTAGCACGATGCTAACATGAATTAGCATGAAGCTAGCACGATGCTAGCATGATTAGCATGAAGCTAGCACGATGATAGCATGATTAGCATGAAGCTAGCACGATGATAGCATGATTAGCATGATGCTAGCATGATTAGCATGAAGCTAGCATGATGCTAGCATCATGTTAGCTTCCTGCTAATCATGCTAGCATCATGCTAGCTTCATGCTAATCATGATTAGCATGAAGCTAACATGAATTAGCATGAAGCTAGCACAACGCTAACATGAATTAGCATGAAGCTAGCACGACGTTAACATGAATTAGCATGAAGCTAGCACGACGTTAACATGAATTAGCATGAAGCTAGCACGATGCTAACATGAATTAGCATGAAGCTAGCACGATGCTAACATGAATTAGCATGAAGCTAGCACGATGCTAACATGAATTAGCATGAAGCTAGCACGATGCTAACATGAATTACCATGAAGCTAGCACGATGCTAAAATGAATTATCATGAAGCTAGCACGATGCTAACATGAATTATCATGAAGCTAGCACGATGTTAACATGAATTAGCATGAAGCTAGCAAGATGCTAACATGAATTAGCATGAAGCTAGCACGATGTTAACATGAATTAGCATGAAGCTAGCACGATGCTAACATGAATTAGCATGAAGCTAGCACGATGCTAACATGAATTAGCATGAAGCTAGCACGATGCTTACATGAATTAGCATGAAGCTGGCACGATGCTAACATGAATTAGCATGAAGCTGGCACGATGCTAACATGAATTAGCATGAAGCTAGCACGATGCTAACATGAATTAGCATGAAGCTAGCACGATGCTAGCATGATTAGCATGAAGCTAGCACGATGCTAGCATGATTAGCATGATGCTAGCACGATGCTAGCATGATTAGCATGATGCTAGCATGATTAGCATGAAGCTAGCATGATGCTAGCATGATTAGCATGAAGCTAACATGAATTAGCATGAAGCTAGCACAACGTTAACATGAATTAGCATGAAGCTAGCACGACGCTAACATGAATTAGCATGAAGCTATCACGACGTTAACATGAATTAGCATGAAGCTAGCACGACGCTAACATGAATTAGCATGAAGCTAGCACGACGTTAATATGAATTAGCATGAAGCTAGCACGATGCTAACATGAATTAGCATGAAGCTAGCACGATGCTAACATGAATTAGCATGAAGCTAGCACGACGTTAACATGAATTAGCATGAAGCTAGCACGATGCTAACATGAATTATTATGAAGCTAGCACGATGCTAACATGAATTAGCATGAAGCTAGCACGACGCTAACATGAATTAGCATGAAGCTAGCACGACGTTAACATGAATTAGCATGAAGCTAGCACGACGCTAACATGAATTAGCATGAAGCTAGCACGACGTTAACATGAATTAGCATGAAGCTAGCACGACGCTAACATGAATTAGCATGAAGCTAGCACGACGTTAACATGAATTAGCATGAAGCTAGCACGATGCTAACATGAATTAGCATGAAGCTAGCACGATGCTAACATGAATTAGCATGAAGCTAGCACGATGCTAACATGAATTATCATGAAGCTAGCACGATGCTAACATGAATTATCATGAAGCTAGCACGATGCTAACATGAATTAACATGAAGTTAGCATGATGCTAACATGAATTAGTATGAAGCTAGCATGATGCTAACATGATTAGCATGAAGTTAGCAAGATTTATTATGAAATTAGCATAAAGCTAGCACGAAACTAGCATGAAGCTAGTATGACTTAGCATGGAGCTAGCATAAGGCTAACATGACCAAAAGACCCAACCCCCATGTCTCTATGATGTTCGGATCCAGAGATATAAGGCTTTGTTTATTATGTTGCTAGGGTGCTCATATTTGGTTGCTAGGGGCGTGGCTTAATACCTCAATAAGAATCCTCCGAGACTGATTGGATGCCTGAGTAAAATGAGCCCACCCCCATGTCTCTGTGACACTGTGCTGCAAAGATATCCATCTGGGCATTTTATAATGGCAGTCTATGGGATATGTTGCTAGGGTGCCCAAAAATGGTTGCTAGGGGCGTGGCTTAATAGCTATGGGGCGATCCTGAGAGACTGATTGGATGCCTGACTAAATTGAGCCCACCCCCATGTCTCTACGACACTCTAAAGTGAAGATATTCCATCTGGGACGCTTTTATTCCCTAATATGGGCATGTTCCCTCCCCTATTATAAGTCAATGGGGAAATTTGGGTGGTCCTTACGCCCCAGGGGTGAAACTTACACCCCAATGTGATGTATGTTCTTACAGTGCCTGCCAGCCTCTTCAAATGTGGTAACCCACAAGTTTCTACAAATTTCTCGCTTGCAGCTATGACCCGTCAAAGTTTGTCGCAATGTTAAGTCAATGGAAAATTTGGGGTGTTTGAGCGCCCCGTTTAGGAATTCGGTAGGTCCCATCAGTTAGAAAAGTCATAGCACCCATCTATGGACCAGTCTTAAAAGTTTTGTAAAGTTTTGTGGGTGTAGCTTGAAAGCTCTAGGAGGAGTTACAATTGGTAAAAAGTATGAACAGAAGAAGAATAATAATAATAACTAGATAGGTACATTTCCTGAAGAAAATGTGAGTGGTGCTTGCCGTGGCAAATTTCAGGGGACAATTTATGATTATACTCCAAGCCAAAAGTAAAACGGTCCAACCCCCGTGTCTCTACGATGTTCTGAAGCAGAGATATAAGGCTTTGTTTACTCTGTTGCTAGGGTACTGTATTTGGTTGCTAGGGGAAAAAATGGCATCCACTAGTGATTACCCTCCGAGTCACGAGTCAAACGGTCCAACCCCCATGTCTTTACGATGTTCTGATGCGGAGTTATAAGGCTTTGTTTACTCTGTTGCTAGGGTACTGTATTTGGTTGCTAGGGGCGTGGCTTGGGAGTGGCCAATGATGTGCCTAGTGATTACACTCCGAGTCACAAGTAAAACGGTCCAACCCCCGTGTCTCTACGATGTTCTGATGTGGAGATATAAGGCTTTGTTTACTCTGTTGCTAGGGTACTGTATTTGGTTGCTAGGGGCGTGGCTTGGGAGTGGCCAATGATGTGCCTAGTGATTACACTCCGAGTCACAAGTAAAACGGTTCAACCCCCGTGTCTCTACGATGTTCTGATGCGGAGATATAAGGCTTTGTTTACTCTGTTGCTAGGGTACTGTATTTGGTTGCTAGGGGCGTGGCTTGGGAGTGCCCAATTATGTGCCCAGTGATTACACTCCGAGTCACAAGTAAAACGGTCCAACCCCCGTGTCTCTACGATGTTCTGATGCCGAGATATAACTGTTTGTATTTTATGTTGCTAGGGTGCTCAAAAGTGGTTGCTAGGGGCGTGGCTTAGTAAGTCTGTAAGGATCCTGTGAGACTGATTGGATGCCTGAGTAAAATGAGCCCACCCCCATGTCTCTATGACATTGTGGTGCAAAGATATCCATCCGGGCATTTTATAATGGCAGTCTATGGTATAGGTTGCTAGGGTGCCCAAAATGGTTGCTATGGTAACCTTACACCCCATTGTGGGGGACGTCCTGACAGAGTCTAGCACCCTCTTCAAATTTAGTAACCCACATGTTTCTATGAAATCCTGGCTCGGACCTATGACCCGTCAAAATTTTTGCAATGGTAAGTCTATGGGATTTTGCCCCATTGACTTTTCATTGGGGCACTTTTGGGCACCTCTTACACCCCAGGGGTACAACTTACACCCCATTGTGATCCATGTTCTTACAGAGCCTACCACCCTCTTCAAATGTTGTAACCTACATGTTTCTACAAAATCCTCGAGCGGAGCTATGACTCGTCAAAGTTGGGCGCAATGTTAAGTCAATGGGATTTTTTGGGTGGTTTTTCGCCCCCCTTTCGGAAATCCTGCACCCGATCGCTTATAAAAGTCATAGCACACCTCTCCTCAATAAGCCGGTCGATTTGAGCCCTAATTTATGGGTCTACGACGAAGCGTGCGGGACGAGTTACGCGCCGAAAAAGTGTCCAGAAAAAGAAGAATAATAATAATAACTAGATAGAAAAGTTTGTTGACAAACTTTATGTTGGCTTGACAAAGCGTAGCCTGTACGTTTAAACGGTTTGACAGAAGTTAAGTTTAGTAGGCTATCTGGCTGTTAGTATGTTTAAGTATGAAGCTAGCCTGATTTAACATGAAGCTAGCATGATTAGCCTGAAGCTAGCATGAAGCTAACATGATTAGCATGAAGCTAGCATCAAGTAAGCATGATTAGCATGAAGCTAGCATGATGCTAACATGAAATAGCATGAAGCTAGCATGATGCTAACATGAATTAGCATGAAGCTAGCATGATGCTAACATGAATTAGCATGAAGCTATCATGATGCTAACATGAATTAGCATGAAGCTAGCATGATGCTAACATGAATTAGCATGAAGCTAGCATGATGCTAACATGAATTAGCATGAAGCTAGCATGATGTTAACATGAATTAGCATGAAGCTAGCATGATGATAACATGAATTAGCATGAAGCTAGCATGATGCTAACATGAATTAGCATGAAGCTAACATGATGCTAACATGAATTAGCATGAAGCTAGCATGATGCTAACATGAATTAGCATGAAGCTAACATGATGCTAACATGAATTAGCATGAAGCTAGCATGATACTAACATGAATAAGCATGAAGCTAGCATGATGCTAACATGAATTAGCATGAAGCTAGCATGATGCTAACATGAATTAGCATGAAGCTAGCATGATGCTAACATGAATTAGCATGAAGCTAGCATGATGCTAACATGAATTAGCATGAAGCTAGCATGATGCTAACATGAATTAGCATTGTGCTAACATGAATTAGCATGAAGCTAGCATGATGCTAACATGGATTAGCATGAAGCTAACATGAATTAGCATGAAGCTAGTACGACGCTAACATGAATTAGCATGAAGCTAGCACGACGCTAACATGAATTAGCATGAAGCTAGCACGACGTTAACATGAATTAGCATGAAGCTAGCATGACGCTAACATGAATTAGCATGAAGCTAGCACGACGCTAACATGAATTAGCATGAAGCTAGCACGACGCTAACATGAATTAGCATGAAGCTAGCATGACGCTAAAATTAATTAGCATGAAGCTAGCATGATGCTAACATTAATTAATTAGCATGAAGCTAACATGATGCTAACATTAATTAGCATGAAGCTAACATGATGCTAACATTATTAGCATGAAGCTAGCATGATGCTAACATTAATTAGCATGAAGCTAGCATGATGCTAACATGATTTACCATGAAGTTAGCAAGATTTATCATGAAATTAGCATAAAGCTAGCATGAAACTAGCATGAAGCTAGTATGACTTAGCATGAAGCTAGCATGAAGCTAACATGAGCAAAAGACCCAACCCCTGTGTCTCTATGATGTTCGGATCCAGAGATATAAGGCTTTGTTTATTATGTTGCTAGGGTGCTTATATTTGGTTGCTAGGGGCGTGGCTTAATAGCTCAATAAGAATCCTAAGAGACTGATTGGATGCCTTAGTAAAATAAGCCCACCCCCATGTCTCTATGACACTGTGCTGCAAAGATATCCATCTGGGCTTTTTATAATGGTAGTCTATGGGAGATGTTGCTAGGGTACCCAAAATTGTTGCTAGGGGCGTGGCTTAATAGCTCTGGGGTGATCCTAAGAGACTGATTGGATGCTTGAGTAAAATGAGCCCACCCCCATGTCTCTAAGACACTCTAAAGTGAAGATATTCCATCTGGGACGCTTTTATTCCCTTTTATGGGCATGTTTCCTGCCCCATTATAAGTCAATGGGAAATTTTGGGGGCCTCTTACACCCCAGGGGTACAGCTTACACCCCATTGTGAGGTATGTTCTTACACAGCCTGTCAGCCTCCTTAAATGTGGTAAGCCACAAGTTTCTACAAGTTTCTCACTCGCAGCTATGACCCGTCAAAGTTTGTCCAATGTTAAGTCAATGGGACTTTCGGAATTTTGATGTCCCGTTTTAGGAATTCTATAAGTCGGATCCCTTTGAAAAGATATAGCCCGCTTCGTCAGACCAGTTTGAATGTCCGTGGAAAATTTGGTGGATGTAGCTTGAAAGCTGTAGGACGAGTTAGCTGCAGAAAAATAGTCTCAGAAGAATAATAATAATAATAATAATAAGTTTAAATGCAATATCAGTATGTTGGCTTTGTCAAGCCAACATAACTAGATAGGTACATTTCCTGAAGAAAATGTGAAGTGGTGCTTGCTGTGGCAAATTTCGGGGGACAATATATGATTATACTCCAAGCCAAAAGAAAAAACAATTCAACCCACATGTCTCTACGATATTCTGATGCGAAGATATAAGGCTTTGTTTATTCGGTTGCTAGGGTACTGTATTTGGTTGCTAGGGAGAAAATTGGCATCCACTAGTGATTACACTCCGAGTCACGAGTCAAACGGTCAAACCCCCGTGTCTCTACGATGTTCTGATGCGGAGATATAAGGCTTTGTTTACTCTGTTGCTAGGGTACTGTATTTGGTTGCTAGGGAAAAAATTGGCATCCACTAGTGATTACACTCCGAGATACGAGTCAAACGGTCCAACCCCCGTGTCTCTGCGATGTTCTGATGTGGAGATAAAAGGCTTTGTTTACTCTGTTGCTAGGGTAATGTATTTGGTTGCTAGGGAGAAAATTGGCATCCACTAGTGATTACACTCCGAGTCACGAGTCAAACGGTCCAAACCCCGTGTCTCTACGATGTTCTGATGCGGAGATATAAGGGTTTGTTTACTCTGTTGCTAGGGTACTGTATTTGGTTGCTAGGGAAAAAATGGCATCCACTAGTGATTACCCTCCGAGTCATGGGTCAAACGGTCCAACCCCCGTGTCTCTACGATGTTCTGATGCGGAGATATAAGGCTTTGTTTACTCTGTTGCTAGGGTACTGTATTTGGTTGCTAAGGAAAAAAATGGCATCCACTAGTGATTACCCTCCGAGTCACGAGTCAAACGATCCAACCCCCGTGTCTCTACGATGTTCTGATGCGGAGATATAAGGCTTTGTTTACTCTGTTGCTAGGGTACTGTATTTGGTTGCTAAGGAAAAAAATGGCATCCACTAGTGATTACCCTCCGAGTCACGAGTCAAACGATCCAACCCCCGTGTCTCTACGATGTTCTGATGCGGAGATATAAGGCTTTGTTTACTCTGTTGCTAGGGTACTGTATTTGGTTGCTAGGGAAAAAAATGGCATCCACTAGTGATTACCCTCCGAGTCACGAGTCAAACGGTCCAAACCCCGTGTCTCTACGATGTTCTGATGCGGAGATATAAGGCTTTGTTTACTCTGTTGCTAGGGTACTGTATTTGGTTGCTAGGGAAAAAAATTGCATCCACTAGTGATTACCCTCCGAGTCATGAGTCAAACGGTCCAACCCCCGTGTCTCTACGATGTTCTGATGCGGAGATATAATGCTTTGTTTACTCTGTTGCTAGGGTAATGTATTTGGTTGCTAGGGAGAAAATTGGCATCCACTAGTGATTACACTCCGAGTCACGAGTCAAACGGTCCAAACCCCGTGTCTCTACGATGTTCTGATGCGGAGATATAAGGGTTTGTTTACTCTGTTGCTAGGGTACTGTATTTGGTTGCTAGGGAAAAAATGGCATCCACTAGTGATTACCCTCCGAGTCATGGGTCAAACGGTCCAACCCCCGTGTCTCTACGATGTTCTGATGCGGAGATATAAGGCTTTGTTTACTCTGTTGCTAGGGTACTGTATTTGGTTGCTAAGGAAAAAAATGGCATCCACTAGTGATTACCCTCCGAGTCACGAGTCAAACGATCCAACCCCCGTGTCTCTACGATGTTCTGATGCGGAGATATAAGGCTTTGTTTACTCTGTTGCTAGGGTACTGTATTTGGTTGCTAAGGAAAAAAATGGCATCCACTAGTGATTACCCTCCGAGTCACGAGTCAAACGATCCAACCCCCGTGTCTCTACGATGTTCTGATGCGGAGATATAAGGCTTTGTTTACTCTGTTGCTAGGGTACTGTATTTGGTTGCTAGGGAAAAAAATGGCATCCACTAGTGATTACCCTCCGAGTCACGAGTCAAACGGTCCAAACCCCGTGTCTCTACGATGTTCTGATGCGGAGATATAAGGCTTTGTTTACTCTGTTGCTAGGGTACTGTATTTGGTTGCTAGGGAAAAAAATTGCATCCACTAGTGATTACCCTCCGAGTCATGAGTCAAACGGTCCAACCCCCGTGTCTCTACGATGTTCTGATGCGGAGATATAATGCTTTGTTTACTCTGTTGCTAGGGTACTGTATTTGGTTGCTAGGGAAAAAAATGGCATCCACAAGTGATTACCCTCCGAGTCACGAGTCAAACGGTCCAAACCCCATGTCTCTACGATGTTCTGATGCGGAGATATAAGGCTTTGTTTACTCTGTTGCTAGGGTACTGTATTTGGTTGCTAGGGGCGTGGCTTGGGAGTGGCCAATGATGTGCCCAGTGATTACACTCCGAGTCACAAGTAAAACGGTCCAACCCCCGTGTCTCTACGATGTTCTGATGCGGAGATATAAGGCTTTGTTTACTCTGTTGCTAGGGTACTGTATTTGGTTGCTAGGGGGGTGGCTTGGGAGTGGCCAATTATGTTCCCAGTGATTACACTCCGAGTCACAAGTAAAACGGTCCAACCCCCGTGTCTCTACGATGTTCTGATGCGGAGATATAAGGCTTTGTTTACTCTGTTGCTAGGGTACTGTATTTGGTTGCTAGGGGCGTGGCTTGGGAGTGGCCAATGATGTGCCCAGTGATTACACTCCGAGTCACAAGTAAAACGGTCCAAACCCCGTGTCTCTACGATGTTCTGATGCGGAGATATAAGGCTTTGTTTATTCGGTTGCTAGGGTGCTCAAATTTGGTTGCTAGGGGCGTGGCTTGGGAGTGGCCAATGATGTGCCCAATTGTTACACCCCTAGTCACAAGTAAAACGGTCCAACCCCCGTGTCTCTACGATGTTCTGATGCCGAGATATAACTGTTTGAATTTTATGTTGCTAGGGTGCTCAAAAGTGGTTGCTAGGGGCGTGGCTTGGTAAGTCTTTAAGGATCCCGAGAGACTGATTGGATGCCTGAGTAAAATGAGCCCACCCCCATGTCTCTATGACACTGTGCTACAAAGATATCCATCTGGGCATTTTATAATGGCAGTCTATGGGAGATGTTGCTAGGGTGCCCAAAATGGTTGCTAGGGGCGTGGCTTAATAGCTCTGGGACGCTCCCGAGAGACTGATTGGATGCCTGAGTAAAATAAGCCCACCCCCTTGATTCTACGACACTGTAATTCGAAGATATCCCATCAGGAAAATTCTTATTCCCTTATATGGGCATGTTCCGTGACCCATTATAAGTCAATGGGGCACTTTTGGGCGCCTCCTACACCCCAGGGGTACAACTTTCACCCCATTGTGATGTATGTTCTTACAGAGTCTACCACCCTCTTCAAATGTTGTAACCCACAAGTTTCTACCAAATCCTCGAGCTGAGCTATGACCCGTCAAAGTTGGGCGCAATGTTAAGTCAATGGGATTTTTCGGGTGGTTTTTCGCCCCCCTTTCGAAAATCCTGCACCCGATCCCTTATAAAAGTCATAGCACACCTCTCCTCAATAAACCGGTCATTTTGAGCTATCTTTCATGGGTCTATGACAAACCGTGCGGGACGAGTTACGCGCCGAAAAAAGTGTCCAGAATAAGAATAATAAGAATAAGTATGAGCAATAGTAATAGTGATGCCTTGCATAAATGCAAGCACCACTAATAATAATAATAAGTATGCAAGATAGTAATAGTGATGCTTTGCATAAATGCAAGCACCACTAATAAGCTTAGATCGAAGAACAGTATGTTGGCTTTGTCAAGCCAACATAATAATAAGATTTTTTAAGATGAAAACAGCGATTTTGTGTCAATAACACGAAAACGTTAAGTCAATTTTTTGTAAAGATAACACAAATTTTCGCGAGATTGGGTTGTTCGTTATGATGTCATAAAATAATGTTATAAACGTACAGGTGAGAAAAATTAGTTAATTAACTCTCTGGATGTTGAAAACAACATCTCCCATCATTCCACTCTCCTTCATGATGTCATTATGCTTTACCTTTGCTATTGTGAAATAGCGACCTCTAGCGGCGAAAAATCCTACATATCGTGCCTTTAAACCCAGGTTGCACCCAGATTACTATATTTATTGTGAGTTTGCATAAAAGCATCAGCTAATTGAAAAATGAATAAGGAGTCTCTATCTCATGACCTTTGATCTCTGTGCAGGTGACTGTTGGCTTCTGGCAGCCATTGCCTCTTTGACTCTAGATAACAACATTCTGGAACTTGTAGTCCCGCCTGATCAGAGCTTCAAGGATGGTTACGCCGGCATTTTTCACTTTCAGGTCAGATTTGTTATGAATCTTAATCATTTTTATGGTATCTCAAGTTCATTCTGTCAGAAAAACAAAAAGTGGAGGGACATGTGTCAAAAAATCTGACCAACAAGGGGGGTTGACTGATGCCTTTTCGCTTTAGTTCTGGCAGTATGGTGAATGGGTGGATGTTGTCATTGATGACCGCCTGCCTACCAAAAATGGAAAGCTGCTGTTCGTTCACTCAGCCGAGGGTTCAGAGTATTGGAGCGCCCTGCTGGAGAAGGCCTATGCAAAGTGAGTATGAGATATAGAAAGGTAAAGGTTATGTGTTTATTCATAATAATAAAGGACCTAATGCAGAACACCATGATATCTGAGACATTCGAAATGATTGGTAAGCCTCAGCTAACAAAATACACAGCTTACATTGCCTGCAAAACATACAATGTTCATGAAATGGAGAATTTTGCATATTTGACTTCCACTAAATAAGGGGGTATATAAAAAATATACATATAATACAAAAGTACGCATATTAAAAATACATAAAGTATTAAATATTTGTTCCTGGTGCAGCATGGCATTAACAACACCAGGTTAAAAGTGGATTAAAGCTTCTGCCACATGTATAAATGTATACATAATATTTTGTAGGCTCAATGGCTCGTATGAAGCTCTGACGGGTGGTAACACCACTGAAGGTTTTGAGGACTTTACAGGAGGGATTGCTGAGAGCTATGAATTGAGTAAAGCCCCTCCATATCTGTTTAAGATCATTCAGAAAGCACTTGGGTTGGGCTCCCTGCTTGGCTGCTCCATTGTAAGTAATCAAACTTTCATAATTTCTACTGGGTTTAAGTTGTTGACCATAATGTCAATGCAAAGACAATATTACCAACCTATCCGCCAAACTATTGTTTTGGTCGTTTTTCCATTCCCCTAAATACGACCAACAAATGTGTTTATTTAATTAGCGTTTATACCGGCAGCAGGTGAAACTTAATATATTAGGGTATTAAATTATATATATTGGGGTATAATTTTGCTATGATGACAAGCATTGGGATATAAACCGTCAGGATTAATTGTATTTATATTACACATTACACTATTCAGGCATTTAGGGCAAATAACAAACCCATTTATATAAAACACAACATACAAAACACAACTAACAACCTTTTTTCAAAAAGTACTTAAAATATAAAGTGTACCGAAACGATTGATAAAGCTCCTGTCCCAAATGGTGCACTTCAAGTGGACTTTTGGTCTCGTGACTTTAAATTGCGCATGCTTTTTTTAATCTACGAGTCCGTAGGGTGACCAAACTGTAATTTTTAAGCTCCGAAGTGTGCTCATCAGCGCTCAAAAATCTTTGCACCCTTGATGCGGTCTTCGGCGAGGCCCGCACTGCTGCAGGCTTTACGCACTTTACCAACCCAGAAGTCCTTGCAAAAGAGCAATCAGACGATTAACATTAAACTCTGATTACTCTGATTATCTGACTGTAGAATGCAAATGCAAATGAATTGGAAGCGGTGACCAGCCTGAAGCTGGTGAAAAGACACGCATACTCCCTTACTGGCGCAGAGGAGGTGAGAAACTGTTTGTAAAATATACTTTTTTTTTTAAATATAAGCAATTAGCATAAAGAGTCCTGCTGATTTCCTTTTAAAACTAAGGTTCACTACATGGGACGCCCGGTGCAGCTGGTTCGTATCAGGAACCCGTGGGGTAAGGTGGAGTGGACAGGCCCGTGGAGCGATAAGTGAGTTTATTCCCGATTGTGAGTTGTGTAATCGTACCTGAGAGCTTCGTAAAAAAAATATTTTCTTCAGGTCCAGCGAATGGAGTAATGTCCCACCGAAGGAGAAAGCTAAACTGAATTATTCAGCTGAGGATGGAGAATTCTGGTAAGAAACTTAAGATCAGGCCATTTAAGTAAATTAAACAAAATGCATTCATATTTGAAACAAAAAGTAGAAATTCAGTACAGCTTTATGGGGTTTTGTCCTTTAAAGGGACACTCCACTTTTTGGAAAATATGCTAAATTTTTAGGTCCCCAGAGTTAAACATTTGATTTTTACCATTTTGGAATCCATTCAGCTGATTCTGGCGGTAAGACTTTTAGCATAGCTTAGCATAATCTATTGAATCTGATTAGACCATTAGCATCACGCTCAAAAATAACCAGAGTTTCGATATTTTTCCGATTTAAAACTGGACTCTTCTGTAGTTACATCGTGTACTAAGACCGGCGGAAAATTAAAAGTTGCGATTTTCTAGGCCGATATGGCTAGGAACTATACTCTCGTTCCGGTGTGATAATCAAGGACTTGCTGCCGTAACATGACTGCAGGAGGTGCAATGATATTACAAAGTAGCCGAAAATAGAAAATTTGCATATTTTCAAAAAATGTGGAGTGTCCCTTGAGACAAACCAGACCTTTGACAAATTTTTCCAGATGTACTTATTTCATATTAAGTTCATCTTATAGACATATTTCCTTCTCTTTCTCTTCCTGTCAGGATGGCATATTCAGACTTTGTGCAGTATTTCTCAAGGCTGGAGATTTGTAATCTGACTCCAGACACTTTGACCAGTGAAGAGGTGGGTCACTGGAGTTACTGCCAGTTTGACGGCAACTGGAGACCAGGATCCACGGCAGGAGGGTGCAGTAACAATAGAGGTATTTTAAACCAATTACAAGATACTTAAGAGGTAATCACAAGATTAGTTTAGTTAAAGGTAGGATAACACATTTTGAAAAAATGCTAACGGTAGCCGCCTAGCAATGAAATCCCGATCCCACCCTCAAGTCAAATCGCCACCCAAAGTCACGGCTCTTACAAAACACATGAACACGCACAGATCAGACGGTCACGTCTCATGTCTCAGAAAACTGAAAAAGTGAGAAAACTTTGCAGTACAAAGTGAATAACACTTCCAAAATAACCAACATAAACAACTGGTTTACATCAGAATTAGTTTAAGCACACGTTCGGTTGTGTAGAGGTAGTAACTATATCGTTATGCTAATCCGTAAACGAACACAAATTTCATAAGCAACACAATGTTTCATCAAAGTAGAATATCTGAATCCATCTCAATACAAACATATCGCGTACTTACCTTACCAAAATAAACAGTGCAACGACCCTTTCAGACCCTCTGCCTCCTGCAGCTGTATGCATCTCGTGGTAAAGCAGTAAAGTTACCGATGTTAATTTGGGTTTTTGCTCTTTGCTAATCTAGGCAGTTTTTGCTGTTGTTGTTATAAAAGATGCATTTAGTTTTATGGCTACTGTGTAGGTTGTCAATTCAGCAGAAAACTTTGCTGTTCTCACTGTTTACAGACAGGAGGTGAGTGCACTTGAACGCGCCGATGACGTATGGTGTATGCGTGGACTCGCTGCGCGGTGGGAATTCAAATTACGCTTACGTATGAGGGACAAAAAAGGAAACGTCCGTTCGGACCGAAATCTATGATTTGTTGAACATTTTTTGGTCATAGATGACATAAATTTCTACACATACATTTAAACAACTTAACACAGTGATTGCTATCAGGATGTGAGGAGACTTTTAACCAGCATAACTAAAAATGTTTCAGGATCAAATCTGTTACCCTACCTTTAATAAGTCACCAAGCTTCGATTGGAATGAATCGCTCTGCTACTGCTAGTCGCTTGGTGTCTTAATGGGGTGGAAGAAGTATGCACATGACTTCCCAGATTTTCACAATAATTTGCCTTTGGAAACCATTTACCGTTGCGCTTTCAGGACCACAAAACGCAGCCAAACTGCATAGAAAGTTTCTTTTTTTGTTGTTAAAAACGGCCCACAAGGGTTCTCACTTTCTCTCTCTCCAGGTACGTTCTGCTCGAACCCTCAGTTTGTGATCAAGCTTGAGGATGTTGATGATGACCCTCATGATGGAAAGGATGGTTGCACTTTGCTGGTTGGATTGATGCAGAAAGATAGGCGCAAAGATAAACGCTTTGGAAGGGACCTGAATAGCATTGGATTTGCCATCTATAAGGTAACCCTAACACACATACAGATATAAACACTGACACAAGTCTTACTGACAACATTACAATGTCCTTTTGTATCTGTGTTTCAGGTTCCAGATGAGGTGTGTACATGCTCTGTATGTAGTGTAATAAAAGTTTTCTTTGAAAGTTTGGTAATGTAATCCATCTTGATATGTGTTTGTGGCTATGAATGTTTTTCCAGTACAAGGGTCGCAGTAATGTTCATTTTGGCTCGGATGTGCTGCTGCAAAAAAAAATGGTTGCGGGGACCAAGTCTTTCGCCAGCATGCGAGAGATAAGCGAACGCTTTAAGTTGCCTCCTGGAGAATATGTCATCATTCCCTGCACTTTTGAGCCCAATCGGCAGGGTAGTTTCGTACTGCGTGTGTTTACAGAGAAAGAGGCGGTCGCCAGGTTTGTCCAAAATATGTTTATGATACTATGGTACTGCCAAGTGCTTGTTTTAAAAGATGTGTATGTGTACTTGTATAGCTATCTTTAAAAAGAGCAAAGTAAGGACATGTTGGTCAGCCCTCACTTTCTGGCTCCACTTTAAAGGGTTAGAACTTGGGTTTAGGGTTGGGGTCATGGGCATCAGAACCATTATGTGTGTTAATGTACAAGACCCACCCACTTTTTAAGACCAGTGATTCACTTTTTCTTTAATTTAGTGCATATTCCTGTTTACTTGTTAGAGCGCCATCAGTCAAATCCATTGCAGTTGGGGAAAGCCCTAAAAAGTTAACTCATTAAAGTATCATCACTAAAGTAATCCAAATGATGTTTTCTGACACAAAGTATTAACCCCCTTGATACATTGTTACCTTAACTAACAAGTGCACAATGGATATATTTCTGTCTCCTTTCCATGCAGCCCAATGGATGTAAATATCACTGCAAATATTACAAAGGTAAAATAATCTATTACAGTGGTTCTCAAACTTTTTCAGTGTGCGGCCCCCTTTGTGTACGATGCATTCCTTCGCGGCCCCCCCAAAGAAAATTTATGACAAAACGGTTCTAAAACTTCAAATTTTAATTAAACAAAACATTAAATTAAACAAAGTAGTGCTGCCTTATTTTTTTAGGATTCATTTCACAGAATTCATGATAAATGAATGTATTTTATAAAATGTCATAAAACTGGGGCCCCAGTTTGAGAACCTCTGATCTATTACATATAGTTTGTATTATATTAGAATGTTTTGTTGTTCGATATTAGGAAAAGACATGAGCAACTGACATGAAATTTTTCTTTTGTTTGACAAGATATAATTCATCTACGAATAGTTGTTCAGTTCAGTTCTGTACACACTACACACAAGTTTTTGTTTGTTACACACTGAAGTGTGTACGGAACAGGATTAGGTTAAGCAATAAAAAGTGAAGTGACAACCGAGTTTAGCTGCAGTTGCCTTATATATTTTTATTTTTATCAGGATTACATATCTGAGTGTGATGTGGACCCAAGTTATAAACAACTTTTTATGAAGTTTGCTGGAAATGTGAGTTCAATGACTGAGTGGTATTTATTTTTTGCATTATTGTTTTATTATTTATCACGGTAATGTCGAGGTGTAATTTTGTCTTTTCTTTTAAGGACTCACAGCTGTCTGTGGTGGAGCTACAGCAGATGCTAAACAACTTTGTGTCTAAAAGTAAGAAAATTCACATTAAGACTTAAATATCCTGACGGTTGGTTATTCTCACAGTAACATTTTGTATTGTTCTTACACAGGAACTGATATAAAGACTGATGGTTTCAGTATGGAAACATGTCGTCACATTATCAGCTTACTAGATGTATCCTTTCCTCACTGGATCATATGAACAATTAATGCATGGATTAGTGGATTATACACTGCAAAAAATGATTTTCTAGAAAAAAAATCTTAGTATTTTTGTTTTGTTTTCAGTAAAAATATCAAAAAATTCTTAAATTAAGATGCTTTTTTCTAAATGAGTAAAATTACGCAAGAAAATAAGTCTAGTTTTTAGACCAAAAATATCAAATTTAAGTGATTTTGTGCATAAAACAAGCAAAAAAATCTGCCAATGGGGTAAGCAAATTTTCTTAAATTTAGTGTTTAAGAAAAATTTTCAAGATTTTTTGCTTACCCCATAAGCAGATTTTTTTTGCTTGTTTTATGCACAAAATCACCTAAATTTGATATTTTTGGTTTAAAAACTAGACTTATTTTCTTGGGTCGTTTTGGTCATCAAGAAAAAGCATCTGAATTTAAGAAATTTTTAGATATTTTTACTGAAAACAAGACAAAAATACTAAGAATTTTTTTCTTGAAATTTATTTTTTGCACTGTATACTGTATGGGTTATAAAATACTATAAAATAATGTTTTTCAAAATATATGTTTGGCGCGTCATGTGAACCTATGTGCAATCACATGTCATGTCAAAATACGAGCCTGCTGCAGATGGTTCGAAGGGGCTTATGATCAAAAAACGTTCAGGTTTGCCAGATACTCGCTTAATCTCATGAGTTATCAGATTTTAGTTTTAAATTTGTGTCTTGTAAGTATTTTTTGAACGTAAGCGTCTCTTTTAAACATTTATACATCTAATAACAAACCTAATGTTTACAATTTTATCTGAATTATTACATCTGCACATTGTAAGGGTTATTTTTAGAATAATCAGATATCCTCATATATTCTTGTGTCATTTTATTGTAAGCGCACAGAATGCAGTATTAATCACATGACTATCATAACCCCATCATGACCCTTGACTCTCAGTGCAGAAAGATGGCAGTGGCAAACTTGGCCTAGTGGATTTTCAAACACTGTGGATAAAGATCCAGAAATATTTGGTAGTGAATTTGGTTGCAGAAAGCAGTTTTTAATCTTGTAAATAACCAAAATCTGCACGCACAGGACTAAAAACTCAAAAGAGAAGTGTCAACTGTATTTACAGTACAATACACACAAAAAATTATTTATTCTATTTAATAAATTTTTGTAAGGTAAGTGGTTGCAATAAATTTATTTAAGCTACATTTAAAAAAAAATGTATTGCAGTAACTTACATTAAAAAATTGGAGTAAATTGAATGAATCTTTTTTTAGGGTAAAAAAATTAAGTGTTGCCATAAAGCAGCAATTGTATGTGCAATTCTATTCGATGTAAATACTAAAAATTATTTTCCGTCCTCACCAGGACATTTTTAAGAACCGTGACACGGACAAGTCAGGCACTATGAGTTCCAATGAGATGAGAGATGCACTAAAAATAGCAGGTAATTATCATTTACATTTGTTTATGTTAGGACAGACAGATCTTTTCTCCTTAATGTATTATGAAAATGTTAATCTGTGTGTTTTTCCAAAGGGTTCCAGGTGAACGGTGAAATACTTCAGGTGATAGTCTCACGTTATGCCGACCCTCATTATGCCATTGACTTTGATAGCTTTGTGGGCTGCCTGATCCGTTTGGAGATGCTCTTCAGTAAGTTCTGATGTGGATGATTTTCTGTCCCATTACTAACTATCAGATCCAGTTTATTCTGTCACATTACCAAAAATGTTATGTTTATTTGATTTTTTGATCTACACAGAAATATTTAAATTGTTCAATAAGAAGAATACTGGGAAAATCGAGCTGGATATCCTGCAGGTAAAGTGCAAATGTTAATTCAGATTATCAATTTAAATGAAATTGAAAGAGTTTATAGACCCCTTCACGGTTCACGTCACAGGCGGTTCCCACTGCGCATGTCGGGGTCAGAAAAGTCATGACAGCAGATTGAGTTGCGTATTATTCGGTATCGTCAAAAATGCCTACTTACGTTGTGGGCTTTGAAAATCGCACCAGGTCTTCCGTTAAGTTTTCGCGATTCCTGCAGAATCTCAAAAACAAAAAAATACAACATCTGCGGCTGCAAGCAATTAACGTGCAGACTGGGACAATGCAAATATCAAAGAGGCTTGTGTTTGTAGTGCTCACTTCATTTGAGGTAAATCATCATTTTTCAGCCCTGTTAGATTAAATTATAAAGCCTGGATGGTATGAACAGTTTGACCCCATGCTGCGCGCGCACCCGATAGTCATTCAATGTTTACAAACCTTGAAGGGGTCTATAGATCATTATTGTGTCTATGTGCTTTGTTTTGTAGTGGCTTTGTTTGGCCCTCAGTTAAAAATCCACAAATTTCCTGCAAAAACAGAAGATTGGGAATTCCAAGGAGAAGAATGTGTTGGCTGATAAAGGAAAATAAACCTGAGTGTATCATTTAAATTTATTTTAAACTGTCTTTGAAATGCAATTTGTTCATGGTAAAGGATCTCAGGATCTCGAGTTTCTTGAAAAAAAAATGTGTTTCATGTCTAAGAGTATACTTTTGTGTTTCATTTCATTAATCATTTATTATTACAATATTTCATTTATTATAAACTTCATTTTTTTACCCATAATATTGGTAACACTTTACATTAAAGGTGCAGTGTGTAAATTTTAGCGCCATCTAGTGGTGAGGTTCCAAATTGCAACCAACAGCTCAGTTCACAGCTCACCCATCGCTTTTGAAATGCATAGAGAAGCTACGGTAGCCACCACAGGACAAACATGTCATGATTGGAGACAACTTAATAAAAAAGTTTGTCCATTAAGAGCTTCTGTAGAAACATGGTGGCACAAAATGGCGACCTCCATGTAAGGGTATGTAGATAAAAACGTCTCATTCTAAGGTTAAAAAATCATAACGGTTTATTATAAAAGGTCTTTATACTCCACTAATAATATATGTTTTGTATATTATTTTGCATTTCTTTCAAGAGATCCTACTAAAAATTACACACTGCAACTTTAAAGGTGCAGTGTGTAACTTTTAGAGGAATCCCTTGAAAGAAATGCAATATAATCTACATAACTATATTATCAGTGGTGTATTAAGAACCATTATGTTTTTATTACCTTAAAATGAGCCGTTTTTATCTATATATACAGAGGGTCCCCTTACATGGAAGTCGCCATTTTGTGCCGCCATGTTTCTACAGAAGCCCTTAATGGACAAATTTTGCTTAATAAATTGTCTCTGATGGTGACGTGCAGAGGCGTCATGCCCATTCAAACTAAGGGGGCACGTGCCCCCTTGGTTTTTTGAGCCAATGGATTTTGCATCCAACCTCAAAATCTAATAAGCGTCCATTAATCTGTTATTTGACCTTTAATCTATTTAATATGCACACTGTTTTACATTCTGTGCTGCATCCTTGTCACTTTTCGGAGATTTTCGCCGTTTTGATAGTGTTTTGATCATGTTACATTACTTTTATTCTGGCGGCAGCTGGCGCTGCAGTCAACGCAGTCGCAGACGTCATCAGCGTCTGGGCGCGCTCACGAGCTCTCTCCTGTTGCTGGCTTGCTGCTGCATTTGGCTATCTGAGGAATTAAAACGTGTTAGAAACGCTCACAACATTTCCAAACCCCAGTACGGTAATGTGCAGTTAACCTCCTCTGTGTAGAAAATGTATGGTTTTAAATGTGACCGTCTCAACGTTATATTAGCAGAGATTCATCTTCTTGGCACAACGCCAAAGTTCGCCAGAGTTCACGCGGGCGCGGAATCGCACATGCTCACATATGAGGTAAAATTTAATGCAAAAATCCGTTCCTCTAATAATTTTATCTAAACATATTTTTTTTTAAATCATTATTGAACATTAAAATCAATCACGTGGCTATAGCTTATGTCATTTTCGTTGTTTATATACTTTATGGATTTAAAATTATATTAATTTTATATGATAATGCAGTTGTTGTGCAAAATGCATTAATGACACAATTAAACAAGCCATAAAGACTTAAATAAATAAAACATGCCGTTTCAGATCTAAATATGATGCAAATGTGTCATTATTCCGATTGAATAGTATTTGATATTAAATTTAGTCATCACTTTTATTTTGGAGGTTTTTGCATGAAAGCAAAATTAGATTGTTAGAAATGTAAGTGCCATGGAAAAGACTGAAAGCTCTATAATATTTCGTTTGATGTCTATGTATGCACAAATTTCTGTGAGCTGTTGACACTGTGCCCCCTTAAAAAAAATTAGTGCATGACGCCCCTGGTGACGTGTTTGTCCTGTGGTGGCTACCGTAGCATCTTTATGCGTTTCACAAGCGAGGGATGCCGCTAAAATTTACACACTGCACCTTTAAGGTTGTATTCATTAACATTAGTAAATACATTAGCTTACATGAACTAACAGGAAACAATATAGTTTTTCAGCATGTATTAATCTTTTTTTAATGTTGTTCATGTTCATGCACACTATGCAGACCCCTGCGTACACGTAAAACATTTACTATACTTCAGCCTAAAAGGGGACATTTTTACAAGATTTTTTTAAGATGTGAAATAAATACTTGGTGTCTCCAGAGTACCTATGTGAAGTTTTAGCTCAAAATACCCCACAGAAAATTTATTATAACATGTTAAAATTTTCGTTTTGGGATTTTCCTTAGTTATAATCATCAAAATTTTAAGAAATAAACATTCGAAATATATCAGTCTGTGTGTAATGAATGAGTATAATATACAAGTTTCACTTTTGGAATGGAATTAGTGAAATAAATCACCATATTTTAATGGTCTTGGTCTTGTCATGGTCTCGTGAGCATTTTGACCACCCGAGTCCCTTTTAAAATATATATTACTGTTTCTTTAAACTGATGTAACACAAACAGTGATTGTTGATTTTTTTTGTGCCCATCAGACTGGCACGAGGTCAGACGGTCAGACCTGAGGAGGTTTTTGCACTGCCATGACCTCATTTACCTCATGGCAGTGCAATAAAACGCACCCGTCGGCGTCCAGTGAGATTTAAGCATTACCCGCTGTTACCCAAAATGATAAGACGGTGGCGCTAAAGCACAGAGTGGCACTACACATAATTCCAGCAGTAAATGAGTCAGCACAATATTGTAAATTTAGTCTACATATATTTCTGTATTATTTATATTTTATTCTTGATTTATATCTTAGAAGCTAAATGAATATGTGGTTGGTGATAATTGTTTACACAATACCATAATAACATTTATTTATTCATTTAAATTTTCAAATATAAATGTATTGTGGAAAAGTCTTAGGCCACCATGCCACAATTAGATTTGTTGTTTTTGCAATGTTACAGTGATCATATATAATTATTTTTCAGTCTATGTAGTAGAATACAACTAGAAAATACAGGAAACGTGTATGTAGTATTAAAAACTGTACAAAAATTTAAACTGATGTGTCAAGTTTACAGGGTAAACTCCCCTTCCACTTGAGCAATAGCAGGAAACTGCAGGACCTAAATCAAATAAAATTTAATCCTAATGCCTAATTTTAAAGAAATTTGTCTTTTTACTTCATTTTGCTCAAAAACGCTCAAGATGTGTTTAGTGCCAAGAGAGGTCACACTAAACACAGACGATGCTTAAAGAAGAATTTTTATTTTGTACATATTTTCTGTTTAAAATAGATTAAAAAATAAATATGGATGGACATTAAAACTTATAAAACAACAAGTCTGGTGGTGGTGGCCTAAGACTTTTGCACAGTACTGTAGCTTATTATCAATTATCTTTATTTAACTAAATTATTATTTTGTTTTTATAAATAATGCATTTATTTTGTAAATTGGTATGCTGTGGTTTGTGTTACAGTGGATCTGTGTATATTGTAGGACCTAATATTATAAAGTGGATTTCAAAGTCATTAAACTGAGGGTGGATTTGACATTTTTAACAAAACATGAATTGAGTGACATCAGAAATGCCAAAGCACAGACTATGACCTTAAGTCTTTTCTCAGAACCAATTTCATGTGGACTCGGTCTTGACTCGGACTCGACCTTCTCTGGTCTCGGTCTTGACTTGGACTCAACCCTTTCGTCTTGACTCGGACTCGAATGAGCTGGTCTCGAATACAACACTGCTGGTTTAAGCTCCGGCTAGGTCAGGTGACCTTTCTGTGTGAAGATTAGATGTTCTCCATGTGTCAGCGTGGGTTTACTCCGTCTCCGGGTATTCCGGTTTCCTGCAACAATCCAAAAACATGCAAGTTAGGTGAATTGGAGATACCAAATTGCCCCTCCCCTAACCTGTGTATGGATTAACCGGTTCTGGCAATGAATATAGTCATAGATGCTGGAATAGCGTGAAGAATAAAGAAAAAATAAATAGAGCATATGGAGTTATTTCTTATTTAAATAGTCCCAAGCTATATAATAACAATAGTCTATGATGGAGTACATCAAGGTACACTATTTTGTTAGAAATAAAATAATGCAGTAACTAATACTCTAATTCTATATCCTAGTATTAGCATAATTTAAAGGGATAGTACACCCAAAAATGTAACATTTTTCATCATTTATTTACAAACCTGTATAAATGTCCTTGTTCTGATGAACTTGAAGGAAGATATTTTGAGGAATGTTTGTAACCAAACCGATCAAGAGCCCCATTGACTTCCATAGTAGGTAAAAAGCCAGAAAGCCAAAAAAAAAAAAAAAACAGACATGGTGGGCATGGTTTTCAGGTTATGACGCTCTATGTGGTAACAAAGATATATCGTAATACTTTATAGTAATTTAGAAGAGTCAATAATGTAGAGCAGGGGTTCTCAAACGGAATTTGATTCGGACCGGCATCCACTTCATATTGCAAGTGCATTAATTTCTATGTGATTGATTAAATGTGTGCATTTGCTACTTTAAAAATGCATATTAAACTTGTAAACCACTCGTTTCTGGGGGTTTTCTGTATTTAAGAGTACAGTAGTCTGAAGTTATTTAAAAATGTCCCGTGTGACGCTGTAGCTATCACACCAAGATATTATGCACAGCTATTTCATGTACTACGGCTTTTGATCAGTAACTCCTTACATGCATTTGAAAAGGCAACATTTGTCAAACATAATCATTAGACATATTCTTTATCATCATGAAAATACCTGAAAAGGGTTGAAGAACAGCAATATAAATATATCCTTAAGACATTTCCTGGAGCTGCGTGTCTGTGGTTCTTCGTTTGAAGCGCATCTTGAGTTTTTGCACGAGCGCGCCCTCTGGCTTTTGGATGTAGCGGCATTTCACCGTATCTCATTGAGAAGCATAGCAAGCAAGCATCATTGGCCAATATATAGCTACACCCCTAATTTAGATCAGTGTCTCCGTCTACCAACCACACCTTTTTTTGCCACGGTTCATTCATCTGATGGAAAAAAAAATTTGCCATTTCTGACATTGCTTTGTATTTTGCACCTGGTTACGTTTGGCATATTTCTTGTGTTTCATGTTTACATTTTTTGTTTTCTTTAAATGCAAAATACACTTGTAATGAATGTACTTTATTAGAAAATACTTTTTTCCAAACTATTAGTACGGTGGCCCTGAAGTGCAAACCACAACAACAAATTACTAAACGACAACAACAAATTAAAAAACAGCACAACAAATTAAAAAACACTGCAACAAATTAAAAAACAACAACAAAATAAAAAAACACTTCAGCAAATTAAAAACCGCTACAGCGAATTAAAAAACACTACAACAAAATAAAAAACAAATACAAAATAAAAAACACAACACCAAGTTAAAAAAACACTACAGCAAATTAAAAAACACAACTAAAAATTAAAAAACACTACAACAAATTAAAAACACAACTACAAATTAAAAAACACTACAACAAAATAAAAAACCATAACAAAATAAAAAGCACAACAGCAAGTTAAAAAAACTACAGAAAATTAAAAAACACAACTAAAAATTAAAAAACACTACAACAAATTAAAAACACAACTACAAATTAAAAAACACTACAACAAAATAAAAAAACATAACAAAATAAAAAGCACAACAGCAAGTAAAAAAAACACTACAACAAATTAAAAAACACTACAACAAAATAAAAAACCATAACAAAATAAAAAACACAGCAGCAAGTTAAAAAAACACTACAACAAATTAAAAAACACTACAACAAAATAAAAAACCATAACAAAATAAAAAACACAGCAGCAAGTTAAAAAAAACACTACAACAAATTAAAAAACACAACTACAAATTAAAAAACACAACAACAAATTAAAAACACAACTACAAATAAAAAACAGAACTACATTAACCTACCGGAAGAGGTAGGTACCAGTGGGCAACATGAGACATCACTGATTGGACGACACTGCAGTTCGGGGACAGCTCAACCAGTTCTTTTCCGCAGTTTGGGCAAAACATTTTGCTGTCCTTCCTCCTCTCCAAAACAGGCGCTACAGGAAGAATAACTTCCGGTTCAAAAGCCGAACTGCAGTGTCGTCCAATCAGCGATGTCTCATGTTGCCCACTGGTACCTACCTCTTCCTGTAGGTTAATGTAGTTGTGTTTTTTAATTTGTAGTTGTGTTTTTAATTTGTTGTTGTGTTTTTTAATTTGTAGTTGTGTTTTTTAATTTGTTGTAGTGTTTTTTATTTTGTAGTTGTTTTTTATTTTGTTGTAGTGTTTTTTATTTTGTTGTAGTGTTTTTTTAACTTGCGGTTGTGTTTTTTATTCTGCTATAGTTTTTTATTTTGTTGTAGTGTTTTTAATTTGTAGTTGTGTTTTTAATTTGCTGTAGTGTTTTTTTAATTTGTTGTTGTTTTTTAATTTGTTGCAGTGTTTTTTAATTTGTTGTGGTGTTTTTTAATTTGTTGCAGTGTTTTTTAATTTGTTGTGGTGTTTTTTAATTTGTTGTAGTGTTTTTTAATTTGTTGTTGTTGTTGTTTAGTAATTTGTTGTTGTGGTTTGCACTTCAGGGCCACCGTATTTTGTGTTGATTTGTTATATAAACAAATGATTTACATCATTTTTTACACAGTTTTTGTAATAACCAGTTTTTCCGGACCTATGAAAATGATGAGAATTCAGATTTGGACCTTTGAATGTAAACTTTGAGAAGCCCTGATATAGAGAAAATTATATAGAATGAATACAAATGTAACAATGTATTAACCAGGTAAACAACACAATAATTCAAAAGTCAATTCAACCAATAAATCAATCGTGAGAAATATTTCAAATCCAACTTAAAACAAAATAATGCTTTGATCAATCATACAAAACCATAATGGTACGAAATGAGAGGGTTTGAAAATGTTACCTGGAGATGAAAACTACACAGCGATCGTGCGGGAGATCTGTTTACAAATTCCCAGAACCCTCTAACACCTTTTCTTAAATACCCAGCCTTATCAAATTGTTTATGTTTGTTTATTGTTGTAGACGGCTATGTCATTGATATCTGTGGGTCAGGGGGCAATTTGAGAGAGATACCTGGGTGGAATTTCCAGTTGCCTATAGTTTAGCCTAATTTCTATTTGTTCATATTGGATTTTCCCACACCTAAAGGAATGAGACCATTTTATTAGACGCCTGAGACCATCAAAAGGACACCAAATGTGTATACACTTTCATTGAATGTGATTTATATTTGTGAGTTTGAGCATCTCTAGACCAACATGTGAGGAGGGGGAGAGAGGGGGGTGCAAGAAGAGAAACACATGTGATCATTCATGCTGAGGTGTTTGTCTTAGAGGTAGATATGAGCTTGATGAAATCTTTTTAGATGTTGTCTCTTGCCAGAATGCAATGTCTTTGATAAGATAGTTCCCTCTGAATGCTGTCCTAGATACAAGCCAACAGCCTCATCCTTGTCAATCCTCTGGAGGGATCTGGAAAGGGGAGAAAACAACAACAGCATCGATAAATGTTTTCCAACCACAGCTAAATTCTTGCGTCTACTCATGCTTTACAGAATTATATTCATGTGTACTACGTGGTCATTTGATGCTAAGCCATTGTGAATCCAGGCAACACCTTCCCCCATAAGCTCTTCACCTGCACACAGGTGAGCATGACCCCGCCCTCTCACTTTAAAACCAACATGGGCTCAAATAACCACTCATACACTAAACAGGACTTTAAAGCTCACTGTGAGTGTGAACACGTTTGATGAATAGGCAGAATGAGCAGCATTGCAAAGTTTCTTTCTAAAAGGCAGGATAGAGAAGAAGGTGTTGGGACAAATGAGAAAGCGATACCATTTAACAAGCAGGACTATGAGAGTCTGAAGCGTGAATGTTTGGAGAAGAAAGCATTGTTCTATGATCCGACCTTTTCTGCGGTCCCTGACTCTCTGGGATACAATGAACTCGGAAGATTTTCCTCAAAGACCAAAGGAGTGGAGTGGAAAAGACCAAAGGTGTAGTATCTTCTTGTATTTTTGGTGGCAAAAAAATACTAAACACCAAATCATTCCTTTAAATCTATTGTTAGCTGAAGGGGAAGTTAAGTGTTTAGGGAAGGGCAAAAGAATAGAAAATGTCATTAACCTTCGGCTATATTATGAAGACAATTGAAGTCTAGCTTAGTTCTCATAGGCACACCTGTGTTTATGTCTATGTTTCACCTTTTATCTGCACAAGTCAAGCGTACACGTAGGTAAATATTAGAGACGCTATTATTCTTCTCTATAGCGGACTACCTGGAATAAAGGCGTGTTTCACCTTCATCCCTTTGTTTTAATATAAAATTCAGCAAAAATGTGTAATTGATTTATATTTGCGTTTGAGAAAACATCTATTGGTGTATTTGACATCCTTATGTATTAGACGCATTAATCAGAAAATATGCTGCGATTTTATTTGATTTAAAAGCACAATACATTTTAAAGGTTTACTCTTGCCGTCTGGAAAAAAAGATTTATTAGAAAATGTAAAAAATGTAGAAATTATTCTATAACAAAATCAGATGCTAGTATACAGTAATGATGAAAACAAATATTTAAAGACAATGTCAAATGTTTTGTCAGGTAACAATAAATGTGCTGCATATACAAACATCTAAATGAATGGGTTTTGTTCAAGTCATATGTGTGTGCATGTAATACTTGGCAACCGACAGCCACTCAGGTTTCCTGAGGTGAGATGTCTGAGTGTCTGTTTATACAACAGGTTTGGCTGATTATTTCCCATTGTCATATAAATAAGACTGTTTTAACCGTTTGGCCATTAAATATACACTAGCCACAGCATTAAATATGATATATCTGATAATGATAATATCTCTTCTTCTCTCTCAACAGGAAATTATTATTTTCAACCAATTTTAAATACAAATATTTACAATATATAAATATTTAGTAGTGGGCAGAAATTAATTTGTGATTAATCGCATACAAAATAAAAGGGAGTTTTTGCATAATATTTGTGTGTGGTGTTGTGTGTAATTATTATGTATATTTAAACACACACACATACATGTATACATTTTAGAAATGTTTTATTTATATATTTTTTTTGTTATATATATATATATATATATATATATATATATATATATATATATA
Source organism: Paramisgurnus dabryanus (assembly GCF_030506205.2). Classification (NCBI taxonomy): domain Eukaryota; kingdom Metazoa; phylum Chordata; class Actinopteri; order Cypriniformes; family Cobitidae; genus Paramisgurnus; species Paramisgurnus dabryanus. Next base: position 25,150,760 of record NC_133360.1, read on the forward strand.
TATATATATATATATATATATATATATATATATATATATATATATATATATATATATACACAGTACAGACCAAAAATTTAGACACACTTGGCTAAAATGTTAACTATGATTTTAAAAATCATTTATTCTGAAGGTGTATGGTTAAATGCATTAAATTACGTTTGTAGAAAAAACTACACCTTGCCAAACAGATTAATTTCTGTTATTAGAAAACAAAATTTTTATTTTAAAATATTATTTTTAAAATAGATGACTTGCACTGAATATTAAAGAAATATCTGTCAATAAGAGCCCAGATGAAATGTGAAGTCCTTCAATATTCTTTAAAATTCAGTCTAAAGTAAAACTTCAAGAAGCTTCTTGATTAAATGAATCGAGTATGGTTTTGCATAAAAAAAAATTTGATTTATTTTAAATGCTTTCAGTCACCAACATAATTCCCACAGTTGCATTTTGTGTTATGCTATAGTTTGGACGAGTTTATTAATATTCTGTTATGTGGAAAAATATATAAATAAAGAACGAGTGTGTCCAACTTTTGGTCTGTGTATATATATATAGACATGTAAATGTTCCAGTGGCGGCTCATGACTGCTCATCTGTGGGTGCAAATTCAAAATATGCGTTCGGAATGTCATGTTGCTTGCGTCTTCAAAATATGTATTTGTTGCGTCATGTGAACCATGTGCATCACGTTTTTTGTCAAAATAAATGCCTGCTGCACACACATCAAAACCGTTTATGATAAAAGAGACGCTCACGTTCACAAAATACTCGCAAGACACTCCCTTAACAGTAAACTTTGATAATGCATGAGATTATGCGAGTATCTGGCACTTATTTTGACAAGACACGTGATGCACATAGGATCTCTCGACGCGCAGAACACATATTTTGAAATAACGAACCAAACACATGATGGGCTACATAAATGTTGTGACGAACTTCGCATCGAGCGCCCTCGAAAAAAGAAGTCAGGGGCCGCCACTGAAATGTTACAATGTTACATTCTTACATGAATGTGTGTGTTTTGTATATACATAGTAATATAATAATAACAACACACAGCACACACACATATATTATGCAAAAGCTCATTTTTTTATCTGATTAATCTTTGCCCACAACTAAAAATATTATATTTTTAAGGTTTGTAACATCTCGTGATCAATGACAATGAGTACCACATTTTTTTTATAGAATTATTATTGTTATTATTAATACAATTGTAACTTAAATATCTATATTATTATTAATAATTGTTTATTATTTGCTTATTATCGTTGCTTAATAATAATATATTTTTTGTCTTTGTTGTGTTTAGTCATATATTGTATGTTTTTCACTTCTTATAATAAATCAATCAATCAATAAAATATGCTCTATAAGATTTTGGACACCAATATACCTGCTATTATAATCATCCGTATCCTGTAGAAACAAACACATATCTGTATGACTAATCTTTTGTGTATTCTGTTTGCTAAAAGCAAATATGACATTGCTATTCATGTGTAACAATAAACATAGTTGTAACTGTGCTTTGATCTTCCCTGTTTTAAAGGAGCTGTGTTCAGACCCTCAGTTTATTGTGGATGGTGCCAAGCGGACTGACATCTGCCAAGGGGCTTTAGGTGAATTGAAGTAACATGTTATGGTTGAACACTGAATTATTTATGAATCCCCTAACGTGGTGATTATGTTGTTTTTAACAGGTAGGGTGTCAAATACAGCTGGTGATGTATATGCAACTATAGCCAGGCTATTTATTATCAACTACTACAATATCTGATTTGCCATTTAGTTATGATAAAAAATCATGTAGCTATCTGTTGATGTAACACTGGTGTGTCTTTATTTATGTTGACTTTCATATTACTGCACTCCACCCTAGACTCACACAGACTCATATTAGTGGACATTGCTTTGTGCACCGTGACCACGAATACAATCTCTATATTTGAAATAATGACATCATTGCAGTATATGGTGGTGTGATCTAGTGCTTACAGACAGTATATTGGCAAACTTACTGTAAAGGTGATAGGTTTAAACAAGGTTTTTTTCATTGCAAGATCAATTTAAGCCCATGTTGATGCTTAAGCAACACATTAAGCCTAGGTTCCTCCCTGTGTGCACTGTAAGCGAGTTTGCATAAAAGCAAGAATAACCAAATCTATCTCATGATCTCTGTGCAGGTGACTGTTGGCTTCTGGCAGCCATTGCCTCTTTGACCCTAGATAACAACATTTTGGAGCGTGTTGTCCCGCCTGGTCAGAGCTTTGGGGACGATTATGCTGGCATCTATCACTTTCAGGTCAGATTCAGTAGCGTCTAAATTGTACGACTGTGGTTCAAAACACGTCAGACAAAAAAGTGGTCCGACTGATGCCGATCTACTACTTTCTTTAGTTCTGGCAATATGGTGAATGGGTGGATGTTGTCGTTGATGATCGTCTGCCTACCAGAGACGGAAAGCTGCTGTTCGTTCATTCGGCAGAAGGTACAGAGTTCTGGAGCGCCCTGCTGGAGAAGGCCTATGCAAAGTGAGTGTGTAGCTTAACTGGTAGACCATGGCATTGACAATGGCAAAGTCATGGGTTTGACTGTGTCAATTTACACAGTGCTGTTTGTTTTAGTACACCTAGTAGTGAATGCACAAAAATATAACTCCTGCTATGTTTTAAAAGGGTCACCGGCTCATATGAAGCTCTGACAGGTGGTAACACCACTGAGGGTTTTGAAGACTTTACGGGAGGGATTGCTGAGAGCTATGAATTGAGTAAAGCCCCTCCATATCTGTTTAAGATCATTCAGAAAGCACTTGGGTTGGGCTCTCTGCTTGGGTGCTCCATCGATGTGAGTATACTTCACTTCTACTGGGTTTATTGTATGTTAATTGGGCTAAAATGTAAAGGCAATGACAACATAACATACACTGACATGTAGAAACCTTTTAATTTTGCATGTGAGTGTGTTGTGGGAGATTTACTAAAAATAGCAGTGCATATAACCCAAAACATGTGCATATAGCTTGGACACGCCCATATTTAAATGAAGGTTTATTTACCATTTTTTGTTTTTTACTAAATACCTGCAGTCAGTTTTGATGAATCTCTAAAAAAAGTAGTTCACCCAAATCTGAAAATTCTCTCATAAATTACTCACCATCATGTCGTCCCAAATGCATTACTTTTATTATATTTTTAATAACTTGATTTCCTTTGGTGTGTAAGATATGCAAAATGTACAAACCCCAAAAGTAAACAATGACGTGAGTTATCGTTTCCAACGTAAATCTCTTTTCGTGGACTACAACTAACACACAGATTGTATGCAACAGTTTACTTCCTGGGATTTATTGGTGATATAGACAAGACCGACATTATCATAATTCCTCCCGCTTTGACTGCTAGCATTGCATTGTGAGCGAATCTTTCAAACATGGTAAGGAGCGTCACATTTCTGGCTGACGTCAGAGGTATTTAGACCAATCACAACGTACAGATTAGCTGGCCACTGCGCTTATCAAATCGATGAGTTTTGTACAAAATCCGTGCGTTTAAGGAAGACAGGGATATTTGGAGCTACAAAAATGTACGGTATGTGGAAAATAATGTTTTTTAACCATAAACCACGCAAACACATTGTATTATAAAAATAAACACAAAATAACATTGTTTTTTAGCAATGAAATAGGTGCACTTTAAAATAATAGAAATGTATCTATTGGGTGCAGTGAAGCAACACATTTGTGCGAGAAAACGATAAATATTTTAAACTTACATCGTGTATTAATGTAAACAGATCAGGACGGTAAATTAAAATATAGCTGCACGTCAGTAACAAAGAATCACATTGGCTCTTGCTATATGACTCCTTGTGTCATATGTTTGTTTTGTCACAAGAATGGGATCATTTTCAATTTTCTTTTAAACAGTGGCGGTCCGTGACTTCTCTTCCGAGGGTCGCAATTTCAAAATAAGTGTTCGGAGTGTCGTGTGTTTTGCTTATGTTTTCAAAATATGTGTTTGTTGCATCATGTGAACCATGTGCATCACGTGTTTTGTCAAAATAAGTGCCTGCTGCACACGCGTCAAAACCGTTTGTGATAAAGGAGACGCTCACGTTCACAAAATACACACAAGACACTAAGAGACGCCACTGCTTTTAACTACTCTTTTAAATCAGGACAATTGTGTAGCCTACCTTCTAGGGATGGGCATGATTAACCAACGATCGATAATTGATCGTTAAGAATTTAGTCGATGGCGTTAATTTGTTATTGATTAATCGAATACTTTTTTTATCTAATGCAGGTTGCGTTGCCTAGCGTAGCGTGTGTCTTGAAGCAATTAAATGAATTTCACTGTGTGGCAGCAATTCAACATTTTACCACCAGGGTACAATATTTGACACCATACTCCGTTATCTGTGACCTTCCGTTTTGATTTCAAAAAAATAATCATGAAGAGGTCATGATTTTTTTGAACAAATGAGGTCTCTGTTTAAGAATGTGGCTCGCAGCTGCAGGTTCCGCTGCTTTAGAGCGCCGCATATTCAAGCGCATAATATGGTCCGTTTGTCTAACTAAATGTAGTTTAACTGTTTGCCACAAGTTGATCTTGTAATAAAGGTCTCATGGAGGAAAACAAGCTTTATTTTTGTATTCAACATTTTTCAATAATAAGTTAAATAATAATTATTTATTATAAAAAATTAATGATTAATCGATAGTCGATCGTTAATTCTCCCGACAATCGACTAAAAAAATTTAATCGAATGCCCATCCCTACTACCTTCCCTAAACTAGTATCTTTCTCCTAGATAACCAGTGCGTATGAAACAGAGGCAGTGACCAGCCTGAAGCTGGTGAAAGGACACGCGTACTCCCTCACTGGCGCAGAAGAGGTAAGACACGAGTTAAAATCTGACTTTTTTCATGTTTAGGTGCTATAATTGGGTACCCAGTGCTTTTATCAACCTAGAAAATGTGATTAAGAAAAACTTAGTTTTGATAAACCATTCTCCACAAGCATGTGAAAAAAGAGGTCATTGACATTTGGCTCCCCTTGTGATGTCAGAAGGGGATATCTTTAGTGCAGAGATCAGCTCATTTGCATTTTAAAGGACACACCCAAAACGGCACATTTATGCACACACCTACAAAGTGTCAATTTTAACATGTTATAATAAATTACCTATGTGGTATTTTGAGCTAGAACTTCACATATGCACACCAAAGATTTATTTGACATCTTAAAAAGCCTTGTGAAATGTCTCCTTTAAACTTACTAAAATGCTTTAATAACAGAAAAGGACTGTGGCTCTTAAATTCAGGTTCACTACATGGGGAGTCCAGTGCAGTTGGTTCGTGTCAGGAACCCGTGGGGTCAGGTGGAGTGGACGGGCGCGTGGAGTGATAAGTGAGTTTATTCCCGACGCATTCTTTTTGTCATGGTCTAATCTCACCTGACAGCTCTGTACGTAAATCTTTTCTTCAGCTCCAGCGAGTGGGATAATGTCCTTCCAGAGGAGAAAGCGAAACTGGGTTATTCATCTGAGGATGGAGAGTTCTGGTAAGAAAGCTTGAAAAAATCCATCTGTTGCCGTTTCTTAATCCGAAGGCTGCAGCTTCCGGAGGTCGCATTTCTTCAAGGCTGCTTACGTCATCAAGTCTTTTTTCAGAATATAAACAATTAAAAAGTTGATTATTATTCTTAGTTAATCGTAAATTGTAGTAACATGATTATGACTTGCGAATGTATAATACTCAATTAACGTAAATAAACCATGCTTGGTGACGTTGGTTTCTTCAAAGATTCGATTCGTTATAGTGAATCTGTTCGCTCATACGATTCATTTTAATGAATCGACTCGAAAATCGATTCACTCGTTTTCCCGCATGCGCTTATCGTACTCCATTGACCTACCGAACTATTACAGATTTAATTTATCTAATATTTCCTGCTCTTTCTCTTCCTGTCAGGATGGCATATTCAGACTTTGTGCAGAATTTCTCAAGGCTGGAGATTTGTAATCTGACTCCAGACACTTTGACCAGTGAAGAGGTGGGTCGCTGGAGCTACTGCCAGTTTGACGGCAACTGGAGAGTGGGATCCACCGCAGGAGGATGCAGAAACAATAGAGGTATCTTAAACCAATCAAAAGATCACATTACAACATAAATGTGTGTTTTCTAAGTCTTCCCTGCACTTTCTCTTTCCAGTTACGTTCTCCTCAAACCCTCAGTTTGTGTTCAAGCTTGAGGATGTTGATGATGACCCTTATGATGGAGAAGATGGTTGCACTTTTTTGGTGGGACTGATGCAAAAAGATGGGCGCAAAGATAAACGTCTTGGAAAGGACCTGAATACGATTGGCTTTGCCATCTATGAGGTAACCTAACACTGGTTACATGCAGATATAAACAATTAAACTAGTTTTACAGCTAATCTTTTAAATCAGAATTTTTTGAGTTTGATCTACTAAAATAATGTCTCTTTGTATGTCTGTTGCAGGTTCCAGATGAGGTGTGTACAGATTTTCTTAAATGTTTTCTTTGAATGTTTGTGGAGCACCTAATCCATCTTAATATCTTCTCTATCACATTTAGTTTATTTGTGTTTGTTGAATGTTTTTGCAGTTTAAGGGTCGCAGTAATGTTCTTCTCGGCCCTGATGTGCTGCTGCGTACAAAACCGATTGCTGACAGCAGCACCTTCATCAACCTGCGAGAATTAAGCGAGCGCTTTAAGTTGCCTCCTGGAGAATATGTCATCATCCCCTCCACTTTTGAGCCCCATCGCAAGGGAAGTTTCATACTGCGTGTGTTTACAGAGAAAGAGGTGGCCGCCAGGTTTGTCTATAACGTGTTTTGTAATACTATGAGATAGCTGAGAGTGCTTGTTTTAATAGGCTTCATTTTAAAAATGAGTGCTAGTGTAGTTTTACATTTTCACCACATAGTGGTACTCTTCTTTCATTTTACTAAGGGCAACAATAAAACACACATCAGCATTAAACCTTTTAACAATAGCTGACCTTTTACATTAACTTGACTTGGACTCAAAAGCCAGCCCCACATTTAAATTGTTACCCTTAACAAACAAATGAATGATGGATAAATTTCTGTCTTTTTCTGTGTAGTCCAATGGATGAAGATATCACTGCAAACTTGAAAAAGGTAAATTACAAATTGCATGCATTACAACAGTGTATGTACTATTCTTTTACTGGGGCTGCATGATATATACACTCACCTTAAGGATTATTAGGAACACCTGTTCAATTTCTCATTAATGCAATTATCTAATCAATCAATCGCATGGCAGTTGCTTCAATGCATTTAGGGGTGTGGACCTGGTCAAGACAATCTCCTGAACTCCAATCTGACTGTCAGAATGGGAAAGAAAGGTGATTTAAGCAATTTTGAGCGTGGCATGGTTGTTGGTGCCAGACGGGCCCGTCTGAGTATTTCACAATCTGCTCAGTTACTGGGATTTTCACGCACAACCATTTCTAGGGTTAACAAAGAATGATGTGAAAAGGGAAAAAGATTTAGTATGCGCCAGTCCTGTGGGCGAAAAATGCCTTGTTGATGCTAGAGGTCAGAGGAGAATGGGCCGACTGATTCAAGCTGATAGAAGAGCAACTTTGACTCTTTAAAACCAAGGTATGCAGCAAAGCATTTGTGAAGCCACAACACGCACAACCTTGAGGTAGGCATGGGCCGGTATAAGATTCTGGCGGTATGATAACCTTTAGCAAAAATACCACGGTTTCACGGTGTTGCGGTTTTGCCATTGCAACACTAAAAGGTGTTATTTTCAAAAGCCAGGTACAATAAAGCCTTTAAATTATAATATGCTTTCAACACATATAATATTTTCGTAATGTATATTAAATGTAAACATCAAATCAATCACATGACTTCATGATTTAATGAATTTTGTATAAGCACAGCTCATACCTTGGAGACGGTATCACAGAACATTTTAGTGGTTTTGAAACCTTGACCGTTTTAAACCTCGGTATACCTTGAAACCGGTAATCGGCCCATGCCTACCTTGAGGCGGATGGGCTACAACAGCAGAAGACCCCACAGGGTACCACTCATCTCCACTACAAATAGGAAAAAGAGGCTACAATTTGCACAAGCTCACCAAAATTGGACAGTTGAAGACTGGAAAAATGTTGCCTGGTCTCATGAGTCTCAATTTCTGTTGAGACATTCAGATGGTAGAGTCAGAATTTGGCGTAAACAGAATGAGAACATGGATCCATCATGCCTTGTTACCACTGTGCAGGCTGCTGGTGGTGGTGTAATGGTGTGGAGGATGTTTTCTTGGCACACTTTAGGCCCCTTAGTGCCAATTGGGCATCATCTGAATGCCACGGCCTACCTGAGCATTGTTTCTGTCCATGTCCATCCCTTTATGACCACCATGTACGCATCCTCTGATGGCTACTTTCAGCAGGATAATGCACCATGTCACAAAGCTCGAATCATTTGCATACTTGCATTATTTTAATAATTTCAATATATCTTGCTGCCCTAGCATGTACATAAATATAAAAAATGATTTTATACTACACATTTACATATATAAATTTACATACGTGTAATCTATAGTATGTCTTTCTGTCATTTAAATTTAATCTAACATACAACATAATCAGATAACATTTGCACATGATTTCTCTTTATTTTTTTCAGTATTATATATCTGAGAGTGATGTGGACCCACAATTTAAACGCCTGTTTATGCAGGTCGCTGGAAATGTGAGTCGAACGACTGTCTAGTCTTTTATTATTTTTATTTTATTTTATTTACAGTTTTGATCACAGTAATGTTGAGGTGTAATTTTGTATGTTTTCTATTCAGGACTCAGAGGTGTCTGTCCCAGAGCTACAGAAGATATTGAACCACATTGTGTCTAAAAGTAAGAAAGTTCACTTTTAAGACTAACTTAAGGATTGTTGGTTATTCACACAGTAAGATTTTGTATTGTTTTTACACAGGAAGTGATGTAAAGACTGATGGTTTCAGTGTGCAAACGTGTGGTCAAATGATCAGCCTGCTAGATGTATCCTTTCCTCACTGGATCATATGAATAAATTATACATGGATTACTAGACTGTACATTGGTTGTGAAATGGTATAAAATTACTTTTATCCATATAGTTACATCTAGTGTAATGTCATCATAAGCCCACAGCAACAGAATGCGGTCTTAGTCACATGACTATCAAAACACTGTCATGACCCTTGACCCTCAGTCCAGAAAGATGGCAGTGGCAAACTTGGTCTGGTGGAGTTTCACACCCTGTGGCTGAAGATCCAGAAATATTTGGTATATCACACCAAATCAATAATAAAGTTATTTAGTTCGATATACTAAATATGATGATGGCAACATGGATTCAATGAAATTTAGTTGTCACTACTTGAATTATACAAGTTGAAGATATTAAAAATAAGCAAAGAAATCCCACGAATAAGCAAAATCTGTGCAGAAAAGCTATGAAAACGTTTTATTGTGTTTGGTGATGTAAATATTAAACTTTATTTTCTCTCACCAGGAAATTTTTAAAAGACGTGACGGAGACAGGTCAGGCACTTTGAGTTCCCTCGAGATGAGAGATGCAATAAAAGAAGCAGGTAACTGTCATTTCAACTAGTTTTATATGATTTACCTATCGGATTACTTTTTTTGGCTTTGATGTGAAAAGTCATGATAAAATCTGTATCTGTGCGTTTTCTCCAAAGGGTTCCAGGTGAACGGGGAAATACTTCAGGTGATAGTCTCACGTTATGCCGACCAGGAGTACGCCATTGACTTTGATAGCTTTGTGGGCTGCCTGATCCGTTTGGAGATGCTCTTCAGTAAGTTCCGATGTGGATTTAAAAGAAGAGATGATTTCATGTCCCATTAACTATCAGATCCAGTTTAATCTCATCTGTAAATTTAGCAGAAATAGTTTACCTGATTTTTTATTATCTACGCAGAAACGTTTAAATTGTTCGATAAGAAGAACACAGGGAAAATCGAGCTGGATATCCTGCAGGTGAAGTGCAAATGTTACTGCAGATTATGCATTATTTTTGTATAATATCAGTGTATCATTACAGATTATGTGTTTGTGTTTGCTCTGTGTTATAGTGGCTTTGCTTGGCCCTCAACTGAAAAACAGAAAATTCCCAGGAGAAAATTCCTTGGCTGGTCGAGTTGGAATTGTCTTCAAAATGCATTATGTTCATGGTGTATATCAGATGGAAATCAAATAAAGCTGTGTTGCATTATTCATACAGTCTACTTAACAAATGTATACATTTATATCACATTTACATATATGCATTTTATTTAAAGAGGCTTACAAGTATTCCTAAGTATTATAATCCAAAAATGTATAGCTTTATATGATAATTATTTATATTTAAATATATATATATATATATATATATATATATATATATATATATATATATATATATATATATATATATATATATAATTAAATATTAATAATTAATATTAATATAATGTAATACATATTAAATTATTTACCCAAATATTTTAGTTTTGAGTAATACAGATAATAATTTAATAATTATTAAATTACCCTACTGAAAAATACAGCTAAGACCAGCAAGCTGGTGAGCTGGTTTTAACAGGTCTAGTAGCACCTTAGCTGGTCAGGCTGTAAGATCAGCTGACCCACAAGCTTGACCTTTGCCAGGCTGGGAGGACCATCTTAAAACCACCTGCACCTTAAACCAGCTCCTAGCTTATTAATTTAAACTTCACCGATTTTAAATATACAAAACTTTGTTTTTGTATCAAAACCGTCGCGTGCCAGCTCCCCATCTCTCTTTCATTTCCCGTTGCACTCCATCCTCGCGCGCCGCCGCCCCCACGCCCTCGTCATTTAACGCTCGGTGTTCTCAGGTGAGCGCTCACTGTTTGTTTACTGACGAGCAGAGATGTCGGGCATCGCGGCTACGCTCCAACAGAACCGGGCACGGGCGGCGGGAATCGGTACCAACGCGAACGCGGTGAAATTCCTGAATCAGGATTATGAAGCTCTGAAGCGCGAGTGTGTGGAGAGCGGAAGATTGTATCAAGACGACGCGTTTGAAGCAATTCCAGCCGCGCTCGGATTTAAGGAACTGGGACCAAATTCACCCAAAGTGCGCGGGGTTAAATGGCTCAGACCTACGGTGAGTAACGTTAGCTACATAAATATTGCGTTAACAAAATAAAACATTATACATTAAGTGCACGTAGTAGGAAATACGTTAATAAACTGTGGTTTTATTACAGTAGTTATGTGTTTGTATTACAACTTTGGTAAATATACCGTAAAACATGTATTACCCGTTTACTATAATAAAACCATGGTTTGTTTTTCTAATTGTATTACTTATCAAAGCTTAAAAAATGTGATAAAGTTATACAGTAAACTACATGAATTTACAACAAAACATAATATATGAAATAAAATGCAGTGTACAATATGATTGATATATAGCTCTTTGTTATTTGTTACACAGACATTTGCATGGTGGAAGTGTTCACACCCATCATTATAATATTTCACATCATACAAATTTGACCTTGACTTTCTTTTATACTAACTGGAGGCCATTGGATCTGGTTCATAGTCTTGAATAATTTCTGTTTCCAGTAAGTTTGCTTTTTGAACAGATTATGAAACCCTCACAGTAACTAAAAGTGCTTTAGGCAGCACGCGGTTGCTTAAAACGTACAGTAAAAATGCAATTGCACTGCTTTTACAAATTAAAACACAGTTTGCACATTCACAGTAAAATGTCATGGATTTCCTTGTGTAATATATAATGGTTAACCAATCAACAGGTCTTTACCGTACCATTAACATTATTTATGTTTTGCAACCTGATATTAAAGTCACCATGAAACGACGTAGCGAATAGCGATTGTCCCCGTGGTGACCGGAAGTAAAGAGAGATCGTTTGGAGGATGAGATTTTTTTTTTTTGATTAAAGATTATGAGGGCACATAAATGGAAAAAATTAAAATAATGAGCAGATAAATAATTAATTTTTATTTTAATTTAATTGCGACTTAATTCAAATCCTGCCTTTCCAGCCACTTACCATGCTACTTAAATGTTATGTTTGTTATGTAGAAAAAAACAACAAACATATAAACCGACAATAACGTTAAACCTTTACATGTTAATCCAAACTCGACCAACCAGACCAACCAGGAAGTACAGACACTCCTCCAGTGTGCATACTATCATTTTTACTTGCATGCGTATACTCTGCAAAGCCCATAATGGATTATGGCTTACCAGAAGCCTTTCAGAGGCCATTAAAGTGAATATGAGCTGGTATGAGTGATGTTTACTATTGTACTCACAGGGTTGGATGTCAAAACCATTCCTGTCTGTCTTGAACATGCATGTATTGTATAAACAAGAAGTTGTAAAATGCACAAAGTATCACAAATGCAGACATTTATTCATTTCAAAATGTATTTCTAACTATACTTTAACTTTGATGTAGTAATGCTAAACAGAGCCGCAGTTTATACAATTAAAATATAAATCTTTAATTCATTATAATGGATTATAAATTATATGCCTTAATGACCAAATGAAATAAAAGTCCCTTTAGGGAAGTCGTGCCATTACAATGTAAAAAAAATATGTGGCCATGTTTGCAATGCTTTGAGGCATTTCATTTTGTCATGCAAGACTAAAGTCATATCTACTGGAATGGGGAAAGACAGATTTCTCTAGAATCATGCGCTAAAATCACAATAAAACACAATATTTCTGACCAACAATTAAACTTGACATAAGTGGGCTATTGACACAAAATTTCCACCAGATGTAGCCATCAAGCCAAGTATTGAATTCATACAAAGAAATGAGAACATTTAAGTATACAAGTTGAGTCATAATGCTCTTAAGCTTAATTTACGAAAAAAAAAAAAAAACATATTTATCGAGGTTGTTTCAGCTACTGCACATGGGCACAGGTTAGTATCAGTCTTGAGATTCCTTACTGTAATTTTGGTAAAGGTTAAAATCCCTGGTTTACATTATTTCAATTTTTTTTTTTTATGGTGACCCCATTTTTCGCAGTGATTCACCTGTGATTTGTGTTTTTGATATGTGTGTTTTGTGGTACAGGAATTGACATCCAGTCCAACGTTTATTAGTGGAGGAGCGAGCAGGACCGACATCTGTCAGGGTGCATTGGGTGAGTCCGTATAGCTTGTGTTAAACAGCATTTAGCTGTAATATCAATCTATTGTTGAGTAAGTTAACCATGGAGCTTTACAAAAGGTAATAACAAAAGAACGGTATTGTATGTCCGTCTCTTTGATATGCGTTAGCTATTGACAAGCCACAAAAGCAGGTTTTCTGGTTTAGGGGGTTTCTTTAGAAGACTGATGGGAGGGCAAATGATCCACATATTTATTTATAAAGAACAGAAAACAATTAAATACTTTTTTCTATCTTTGAATTCTTTAACCGTTAGGCTGCCATAGCTGTTCTGCTTTTTCTTCGCACATCTGTGAATTTACACCACCGGTTTGGTTAAACTTAACCTTTCATAGTAACATTTACAATTATTATGTTTATTTAAGTAAATTACTGTATGGATGAGCTATAACAAAGATATTGGATTTAACAATATTGAGCACTTTAAATACGGGACTGATGCACACTCAATATAAGCGCACTGGCGATGAAAGTCCCGCCTTCCAGTTAACTCTTTCCCCACCAGCGTTTTTTTTTTAAGTTGCCAGCCAGCGCCAGCGTTTTTCATGATTTTCACAAAAGTTTAATGCCTTCCAGAAAATTTTGGCGGAAAATCTTGAAATTGGCAGGGAAGCGTTTCCTCTGAGTTGACGATGGCTGGGAAAGAGTTAAAAGAACCAATCAACATTCAAAAAAGAATGGTATTCATTTGGGGTAGGCGTTCTGTAGATGGTTCAATAAATGGCCTTCGTGGAACAAATCTAACTTTAACTCTGCAAAGAATCAATAAAAACAGTTGTTGAGTCGTTTTAAGAATAGTTTATTTGAATATTTGAAAGCTCTTTAATGAGTTTCTTACTTGAGAATGAGAAGGGAATTCCAATCTCGGAATATGGAGATGTCTCAGATGTATTTGTATGTGTTGCTCCAAATCGCATTTACACGCATACTTAACAAACATCCTGTTAAACTTGCTCTACTCCTTACAACCCAAATATTGAGTCACTCAGGATCATGCGCCACTCCCCTGCGGTTCAGATGACTGCTGTACCTATTCTGTGTGTCACCATAGCAGCTATATTTTCCACTTAACCGTGATGGAAGATGTTTGTGAGATATGAGCTCAGCGGAAAAACATAAGCAGACCTGTCAATCACAATGGTCATTACATGGTGGTCAGGCCGCGATGGCTTTTAACAGAGTTGGGTGGCTATAAAGAAAAGTTCATGATTCTATACAATATGTGGGGCAAAGAATAATAGTACAGGTGGTGTCTGAAAACATGACGGTTAAAGGTTTGGTCAACAGGAATTTAAGTTTAGTCATGATACTGTAACACAACTGGATTTTGCCTAGATTCACTCCCAGTGAGCTATACCCCCAAAAAATGCTGGGGGATTTTCATTCGAGCATTGGGTTAGAAAGGGACAAACCCTGCCATTGTGTTAAATTAACCTAGAATTTGTGTATATTTGACCCAACAACCTAGTATAAATTACAATCCAATAGGTTGGGTTCATCCATTTTGGGCCCAACGCGGAGTTGAAAATAACCGTGCATATATAAGAGTGTAAGTAAAGACCCCAATTTTTTTATTATTAAAATGTAAGTACCATTAAACAGAAAATGCATTTCTCAAAAATGGCATTTCTTGTACAGCTTCTACTAAATGCCCCTTTCATTTGATACAGACACAAATTTGGAAAGTTCTCTTTGTAAAAGTTCGTTCTTGTAGCATGTTGTTCAAGTGTGTCTCAGCTAGCTACCTTGGATCACAAATCAATATGTTGTGTATATGGGTTTGGGAGGTACTGGTAAGGACACTGATTTACTACACATTGACCACGTTTACATTCACCATTATAATGCGATCATAATAGGATTTTGGCAATATTGCGATTAAACCTTACCTCATGTAAACACAATACTTCGATAAAAATAATGTGATTAATAATCGCAAGTATAATTGTATTAAAACATTTTTAATCGGCGTATGTGGCCGGCCATGTAAACACTTTATTCACATCTTCTTAGTCTTGCTGGAAGTAGAAGGTCATCCTACTGTTTTTCCAATTCCATGAATTCGGACTAGGGATGCTTAACGATTAATCGTGATTAATCGTTAGCAGAATAAAAGTTTTTGTTTACATCATATATGTGTGTGAACTGTGTATAATAACTTTGTATAAATAAATGTACACACATGCATGTATATGTTTTAGAAATGTTTACATGTGTATATACATTTGTATATTTATGTATAATTTATATTATATATAAATATAAATACTTAATATATACATTTTTTTTGTTCTTAAAATTATACATTAATGTGTTCATATTTATATATATACATATTTATTATACACAGATTACACACAAATGTGATGTAAACAAAAACTTTTATTCTGCTAACGATTAATCGCGATTAATTGTTTAGCATCCCTAATTCGGACACACACCTCGTCTACTGCTTTTGGCCTAGGGGAGAACCGGGGCGAAAGTAACGCGGGACGAATGTAACAAAGTCCTAATAACATTTGCATTCCAAACTATGACAGCACCTTTAACACACAACCCTTGACAGAGCTGACAAAAATCGCGCTATTTCGTCACCGTTTTGCGCGTCTAGGTCCAGAAAGCTGATTTCAACCATAATAAGTAAATTATAATAAAGCGTTAATGTTTTACTTATAACGCATTGTGTTTCTGGTTTCATGTGTTACAGTACTGATCAATCTACAGGTTATTTAGTGCTGTAACACATCCATCTCAGAGGTTTTCAAAATAAAAGTAAATCGGGTTAAAATGTCAGGAATTCCTGTCAGGACGAAAGTAACACTTGTTAGTTTTGTCCCGCTGCTAAAACTGTTGCATTATGTTGAAAATTTATATAATTCTAATTTGATTTAATTTAATTTTATAGTGTTCAAACTGTTAAAAAATGTTTTATTTTCAACAATTCAAGTGTGTAGTGTCAGGTTGCTTTTAAAACATTTGATAAAACTGAAATTTAAAATGAAACTGTAATTTCATTATTTTTTTGTAAAGATAAATTACAGAATATGTTTGCGGTTACATATTTACAAGGTCAAAGTCATGTATATTTACTAAAAACAAGTGTAACACAAAAATCTATCTTGTTCTGTTGTGTTACTTTCGTCCCTGATGACAGGGTCAAATGTAACAAAGCGCTACTTATGTTTAAAGTGAAATTATACTAAATTATTTTTACATTTGTTCAAAATTTCACCTGGTATTGATAAACAACACTTGTGAGTTATTGACTACAGCAAAAATATATCTCGGTCTAAACATCATCTTTTAAAAGTATGTTTTTCTGAAAAATGGTACTCTTCCCTACTATATAGTATGGAAGTAGGCGGTTTCGGACGCAACACAAGTTTTGCTGAACTAAATTCTTACAACAAGAACATAAATCAATGTTACAATTCAAAGTAAATCAGGTTTTTATCATTAACATGTGTCATGTCTGCTTATGGTTTTACAGGTGACTGTTGGCTTCTAGCGGCCATTGCATCTTTAACCCTGAATCAGGACGTGTTTGCTCGTGTGGTGCCGTCTGGTCAGAGTTTTGATTGTGATTATGCAGGAATATTTCATTTCCAGGTTAATAACTTCTCGTTTACTCAAACAACCAACTAACAAATTACACAGCATGTACCCGTGTTCAAAAGTACACAAAATTGTAACATCAATATCGCCCTTATCTTATTAGTTCTGGCAGTTTGGTGATTGGGTGGATGTCGTCATTGATGACCGTCTGCCCACCAGGAACGGCGAGTTGCTTTTTGTTCACTCGGCTGAAGGTTCAGAGTTCTGGAGCGCTCTCCTGGAAAAAGCTTACGCAAAGTAAGTGTGTATATTTAGCCCAGTAAAGTCACAGTTTTAGCATAATAATGTATGGTAATAAACATTCTTGTTTTCAGGCTGAATGGCTGTTATGAAGCTCTCTCCGGTGGATCCACCACAGAGGGTTTTGAGGATTTTACGGGAGGCATCGCCGAGGCCCATGAACTAGCAAAAGCCAATCCAAACCTCTTTAAAACCATCCAAAAGGCTCTGAGCTGGGGATCACTGCTTGGCTGCTCGATAGATGTAAGAAACCTCATGTTTGTGTGTGTATGTGTTCATTTACAGGGTTCGTGAATTTACAGTTTGTGAATCTGGGGGGAAAAAATCCAGGCGCTGGGAAATTTTTGAAAATATACATACATATATACAGTCATTGAAAGTGCTTAAATCTATTATATGCAAGAGGTTTTCTGGAAAAAAAATCCATGTTATTCCCTGTGTAGTGTAGGATAATATCTTAAAAATGTTAGACTTTTTAAGCACACGTGCTAAACTGTTCGCTTTAAATGCTTATATCTTCTGTATGTGAATGTTGATTCATAACAAAATGCTTTTTTGCATAATTGTGTTGTTTGACACATAAAAACGTCTCGGGTTACATATGTAACTGTTGTTCTCTGAGAAGGGAACGAGACGCTGCGTCTCCCTTGCCATACTTCCTGCATCCCTGTAACGACGTCTTTGGCAATATTTCAGATAGTGATATACTTCCTGGCTCCCGCGTCACCCTGTCTTTGTTGTTAAGCCTCACCATTGGTTGAATTTGATATACACATTCAGACGCACTTAACCTTGGAGGCGTCCCCAAAGTGTCACCGCAGTGACGCAGCGCGAGTTCCCTCAAAAGGGAACTGTAACAATGTATCTTAAAAGGTAACACGATGAAACCTTGCTCTCACTTGAAATGTGTCCCCACATTTAGTCCTTGAATTTGAGGATATTGCACCTAGAAAGTCCTTAAATTTGAAGTTAACTAAGGTGTGGGAACCCTGATTTATTAGTTATCAGATTAATTGTCAATGTTTAGCCTACTGCTAATAAGTCAAAATTATGAGGGAAAAATCACTAGGGAATTGCACTGTAAAAATGCAGCATGAAATTAAAACAAATTGGTTTTGCAGATCAATTCAATTTAAGTTTTGACCTGTGAATAGTTGACATAATTTAAGTTAAAATTGTTTTTAAAAAAATTTAAGTTAAAGTTGCTGAGAAATAGACGGCTGCTGCTAAGACAACTAGAAATGTCAAATCCAGATGCTGCGTACACACCAAACGCGAGGTATTTAACTTCGTGTCGTGCGAATTTTTCGCTTGAGTTAAATATTTTCAACTTGCGTGAAGACGCGTTTGAGACAAATAGCTCATGTTTGCGCTGCAATCGCGCGTTCTTTTCGTGTCATTCCCATCGGCCCACATGAGTTAGCATCTATTCGCGTCTTTGCATTGACTTTGTATGCAATTAACTCGCGCAAATTGTTGAATTCGCGTTTGGTGCGTACGCCCCATTATAATCTAATTATGAGATTGGGAGCATAAAGTTGGATTTCACAATGATTTTAATCATCGACATGACCTTACTCAGTCAATATTGACGATATCAAGGTTATATTATTACAGAATCCTCTTTACATGATTTTATGTAGAAAACAGTAAATCACAAAAAAATCACAATTTGCTGAAACACTTTTCGTTAGGAATGTGTAACCAGAACAGATGAAAAATAACTGGTTCTGTTGTGCAGCTATTGTGAAACCGTAATAACAACGTGTCAACTAGTTATGTCTTGTGCAACTGGTTATGTAATTGTTAGTAACGTGTAGGATGTTTCGGTTTGCTTCAGATCACCAGCTCGGCTGACTCGGAGGCGATAACCAAACAGAAGCTTGTTAAAGGACACGCCTACTCTGTAACAGGAGCTGAAGAGGTCAGCGTTGCCTTTGTGGACTAGCAATATATTTGAATTGGAAAACAAATCAATACATGTTATTTTTAACACAAATTATCTGTCTGCACAGGTGGACTGCAGGGGTCAACTAACCAAGATAATTCGGATTAGAAACCCCTGGGGTCAGGTGGAATGGACCGGCCCCTGGAGTGATGGGTGGGTAACTCTGTATGCTTCTTGTTTAAGATACACAGAAGACCCTTTATCCTTTACAAAACATTATATTTTAAGCATATGGCAGCTTAGGCTGCATAATAGAAAAGAGTCACACCCATGACACTTTGCAGACGTGCAGTCTAGAAGTGACAGGAACTGTTTACGCCCATATGCCCCTAGGTGTAGGAAGGACTGCCCCTCCTAAACATCAATCCGTTTACACCTACCTACAACCAACTCTTCTTCATTTTACATCAACATAACCCCACCTTTATACTGAATATTTTACACCTAGTTATTCATGTAATGCTTGTCTGTATAAACTTAAACAAAAGCACTTTTGACACCAGAAACTGTAGTTTAGTTTAACTTGGCTTTTGTTCGCACTCTTTGTGAGCCCTTAAAAGGTTGTTTTTGTTACAGTGTAGGATCTTTAAACTTTTTAAAAACTTTTTTTAATTTTCCAGCTCCCCTAAAGTTAAACATTTGATTTTTACCGTTTTGGAATCCATTCAGCCGATCTCCGGGTCTGGTGGTACCACTTTAGCATAGCTTAGCATAATCCATTGAATCAGATTAGACCATTAGCATCGCGCAAAAAAATGACGAAAGAGTTTCAATATTTTTCCTATTTAAAATTTGACTCTTCTGTAGTTACATCATGTACTAAGACCAACAGAAAATTAAAATCTATTGAAGGTTGCCAAGAGGACTATTTTCGGGCACTGCGTAATATCATTGCACCTCCTGCAGCCATGTTACAGCAGCAAAGTCCTTGATTATTACGCCAGAATGAGAGTATAGTTCCTAGCCATATCTGCCTAGAAAATCACAACTTTTAATTTTTCTGTCAGTCTTAGTACACGATGTAACTACAGAAGAGTCAAGTTTTAAATAGGAAAAATATAAAAACTCTTTGTTAATTTTTAGTGCGATGCTAACGGTCTAATCTGATTCAATGGATTATGCTAAGCTATGCTAAAAGTGGTACCACCAGACACGGAGATCGGCTGAATGGATTCCAAAACGGTAAAAATCAAATGTTTAACTATAGGGGAGCTGGAAAATTTGCATATTTTCAAAAAAATGGAGTGTCCCTCTAAGACTTTCTATAGGTAAATTAGCTTTGTTTGGAATGTATGCACTTTTACTTGCTGTAGTTTGTCAGTTTGGGCAAAGTTAATATGATGATGCATTGTTTGTTAACTGTTATTTAATGATGTGATTGGTCTATAAGGTCATCAGAATGGAGTAACATCAGCGATAGTGACCGAGAGAGACTGTGCTGTAAAGCAGAAGATGGAGAGTTCTGGTAATCTTACATATTAAACATATAAATCTTTTAATTTTGGTGTTTTGAGACGCGCCATTCAAAAAAATTTTGAAAACATTGTTTTCTATGAGTATACGCACATGGTGCCGCCTGTCCACGTTGCCCAGCTTTGACTCAGGAAGTTGCTCAAATTCCTGTCGCGCCACTTACATCATATATGTCCCAAATCATTAACGATTAACATTGGCTGCTAACGTATATTTTGCATTTTGAAGTAGACGCTATCTGACTAAGCTCGCGCTATTTAATGTGCACTTCCTACGAGTTGTCCTAGACGCTGCACAGGGATTAGCTGCGCGTACGGTGTGCAACCCCCTTAATTTTCTTACTTTATTATTATTTAGCGTAACTCAAAGCATCATGAAGATATAATGAATTTGCAAAAACTTTATGACAAACAAAAATATGATTGTTTTTTAAATACATAAGGAATAACTGACAACGGCCGTTGAATTATTCAAAAACAATACACAGCCTAATGCGTCACAACGCCAGGTGTTACACAGCAGGTGTGCATTATATTTAAAGGTTCCCTTCTTTATTCTGATGCTTTATTCTGATTGGCTGAAAAATGTTCCATGGGTGTTGATTATTTTTCTGTAAACCACACACTAACTTGTCAAATGTCTTAAAAATAGGCACCAGAGCGATGTTTGTGGTAACGCTTTGCGCCGCATTACCAACTTGAGTGTGCATTATTGTCTTATAATCCAGTGGCCTGTCGTCAATTATTCTGCTTATACCACAGTTACCACAAACATTGCTCTAGTGGTTATTTTAACACATTTGATAGGTCAGATGTGCGTTTATTGAAAAATAATGCATACCTGTGGAACATTTCTCAACCAATCAGAATAAAGCATTCAACAGCCAGTTGTATAATTGCTCTTATATCATGGGATAAACTGTCGTTTAGTATAAAAAGTCCATTAGATGCATAAGATTGCACTAAAATGTAAATAAATACCTTTGATGAACATGTTTTAAGTTTAATCCAAAATAATTTCTCTTTAAATATCTGCAGTTTTGTTACTTCACAAAATGTCTACCTGAAACGTTTTCTACTAAAATCCAGCACCCCAATGTTTGTGATTGAAGAGATATTGCTCTGTATTTCAGGATGTCTTTCTCAGATTTTCTGAGTAATTACTCACGGGTGGAGATCTGTAACCTGACACCTGATGCTCTGTCAGATGACACCATTAATAAGTGGGCGCTTTCTAAGTTTGACGGTAACTGGAGAAGAGGATCCACCGCTGGTGGCTGCAGGAACTATCCAGGTAATGTGCTGGATTAACCCTCAACAGAACAACATCCCAATAAATTGGACTAAACTAGTTAGCATGGAAATCATATTAGATTGAATTATTAATGATGAATGTGATTAATATCAAAATAAAAACAATAAACCACTATTATTAAGTACATACAACCACAACTAGAAAAAAACTAAAATATCTACGTAAACACTGTAGAAAAGTAAGTTACTTTGTTAAACCTCAAAATATTACTTTTTTTGAGTCAACTAATATTTTAAGTTGAATTATTTACAGTGCAAAAATTGACTGAAATATATCAGGATCTCAGTATCTCAAGATATCCAGATCAGATTCTGTTAACCTATATTAACTTCCCTATAGCCTCGTTCTGGATGAACCCTCAGTTTTTAATCAAACTGGAGGAACAGGACGATGACCCGACCGATAATGAAACTGGGTGCAGCTTCGTCGTGGGTCTGATCCAGAAGAACCGCCGTAAAATGAGAAAGATGGGAGAAGACATGCACACAGTAGGCTTTGCCATCTATGAGGTACGAAAGCAGAACTACAGCAGTCATATACCAATCTCACATTGTGTCTGTACTGGATGAGTAGTCTCACACTTTTAAGTTTACATTGCGCTCACTAGGCATCTATGTGCGCCTATGCCTAAAAAAGGCCGTGATCCTGTGATAAGTTCCTCTAAAAACCACTTATTGTATCCCTAGTGCTTCGTAAACAAAACTGATGCACTTTAACTGGCAGAAATTGTGCTAAGCCAACCAATCAGATTGCAAATGTTAATATTCAAACCATAGATATGTATAAAGGCTAGATGTGTTACGGCGGAGTCTCGTACGTCATCACCTGGCGGCCATCTTACCACAGGCAGCTCGCTCACTTGTAGCATTGAGTTTTAATGGTGCATGTACTTTTAAATGACCATAACTTGCTCAATTTTCTACCAATTTTCAAACGGCTGGTTTCTTACAAACGTTATTAACGTGGCTATAATTCTGGATGCTTTAACGTTTCATGAATTTTTTTTAGTATAAGTATGCAGTGTCATAGGTACATCTTTGACGTTTATAACAAACCAAACCGTGTAATAATTGGTAGAAAATTAAGCAAGTTATGGTCATTTAAAAGTACATGCACCATTAAAAGTCAATGCTATGAGTGAGCGAGCTGCCTGTGGTAAGATGGCCGCCAAATGCGGACGTTCCACTCATTTGGCAAGCAGAGTGGCCGAGAAATCTAGCCTTTATATATATCTATGATTCAAACTTTTCATGTTACATGGCATAGGCATCAGATGGTCAATGAACGGATAGTTTGGTGCTTCATATCATGCAGTGACCGCTTAAAAGTTGTCGACAGCGCAACTTATAATGTTCTCTAACAACGGACCAATTGTTTTAAGGCTACAAATTTGATAATGAGAGGCCATTCATCTCCAGCGTAGACAGAATGAAAAACACACAAGTGAAGGAATGAATTAGTGTAAAGTTATGGTGCTCTTTGCTCCCAAACAACACTTGCTAAACATTTCCTATATTATCATCCACAGGTGCCACCAGAGGTATGGACTGCAATATAGCTACAACTTGCTACTGTACTGTACATAACACATTATCTTGGTCTGTTTCACCTAAAACTTTATTTCTAATAACATTTACCTGATATATCATCAACTATTGTAGTTTGTCGGTCAGAGGAACGTCCATCTGGATCGTAATTTCTTCGTGAGGAACGCTTCAGCTGCTCGCTCCGAGACCTTCGTCAACCTACGAGAAGTCTGCTCTCGATTCTGTCTTCCTCCTGGAGAGTACCTCATCGTACCCTCCACTTTTGAACCCAATATGGATGGAGACTTCTGCGTCCGTGTGTTCTCCGAGAAGCAGGCGGAGTTCCAGTGAGTTTATTGTGGATGAATTGTTATTGTGTTGTTGATTTTTGGAGTACTCGACTCTGATTGGTCAATCACACCATCCACTGATTTGATATATCCACTGTACATTTCGTCTCAATATAATCAATATTTTCTATCCAAATGACAGTTAGCCATGTCAGCTAGTTGGCGTTATCACAAACTAAATCCTTATGTGCGGAGGACTGCATATTATATTGTACAATAATGTTAAACTGTTTATTTATGTTTGTCGTCACCAAAATGTGTTTGTTTTTTAGACAGCTTGATGACCCTAATGAATTCAAGGGATCAGAGGTATTTTTTTGTTAATTGTTCATTTATTTTATTACATAAACATTTGTTATTTTGATTTTTTTATTATCATCAATGTTACAGATCGAAATCAACGAGTCTGACATTGATAGCCGCTTCAGAAATCTCTTTGGACAACTATCTGGGGCAGTGAGTAGGACACAAAATTTTAATTTTTGTTCAAATGTATTTTGCGTAACCATAACCAAATTTTTTACCTTTTCAAGGACAAGGAAATTTCTCCCTTTGAGCTGAGAACTATCCTGAACAAAGTGATATCTAAACGTAAGTTCGTAGACTTTTTACATATAGATTACATATAGTAGTGTTATTTGTGATTATACGGTGTTATTAAATATTGTAATTATTAATTATTTTAAAACTTTTGTTGAAGGTCAAGACATCAAAACCGATGGATTTAGTTTGGACACTTGTCGCAACATGGTGAATTTACTGGATGTATCCTTCTGAACAAATAAAATTTTGTATAACACATTTTGTTAACATATTTACATGCTAAACCATCCACAGACACTGTTAAAAGAAGTTGGTTCAACTTAAAAAAGTATGTTAGCTGGATGCCTTAAAATCTTTGAGTTAATTTAACTTAAACAAAATATGAGTTAACTCAAAACAGTTGTGTCAACTGATATTTTTAAAGGAACACGCCGACTTTTGGGGATTTTAACTTTTTTACCATATTCCCCAGAGTTAGATAAGAGCATACATATCTTTTTCATCTCTGTGTATGCCGTAACTCTTGTCTGACGCACCCACGGCTAGCCTAGCTTAGCACAAAGACTGGAAGTAAATGGCTCCAGCTAGCATACTGCTTCCAATCAAGTCTTTGTGCTAAGCTAGGCTAGCGGTGGATGCGTCAGATAGGGTTACGGCATGCACAGAGATGAAAAAGGTTTGTATAAACTTATCTAACTCTGGAGGATACACTGAATAAGCTAAAGTCCACAAAAAGTTGGAGTGTTCCTTTAAGTTAAATTAACTCTAAATTTTAACGCAATCAGGTAACTTGCTTTAAGTTGAACTATTTTTTTTTTTTTACAATGCATAGCTTTAAAATTCTCCTTCTAACCTGCCATAGCTGCAACAAGTGACAAAATATTAGTTTCTTTTTTTTTGTGCCGTTGTGCTTCGTAGTCACGCAACTTCTGTCGATGTTTATTTAAATTGTGAACGCACAAATGGTTTGTCACAGGTTTCTGTTATTTTAAGGATGCATGTGTATTGTATTTTATTCCCTTTACTCATGTCTCAGAAAGACGGCACTGGAAAACTAGGCTTGGTGGAGTTTAAGATTCTCTGGACCAAAGTTGAGACCTATCTGGTATGTTTTCATACTTCTATCATCTCTACGGTTTGTTCACTATAGGAGGTCGCACACGCGAGCCACGCCACATGGCGCCATGTATAGGTCATTAAAATTTGGCTCTCCTCCTTGTGATGTCAGAAGGGGATAATACCGCCCCTTAATCTGCACTATCCAACCACGGCACTGCCATTTAGTGCAAAGATCAAAAAAAATTTGCTCACACCTACAAAGTGGCAATTTTAACATGTTAAAATAAATTATCTATATGATATTTTGAGCTAAAACTTCACATACGTACTCTCGGGACATCAAAGATTTATTTTACATCTTAATATATTCTTGTGAAATGTCTCCTTCATAGACTGTAAAAAAAGATGGACGACGTGACGTCGGCTCCCACCATTGTAATAAATTGAAGCCAAAAATGTCCGACCACGGTCGCCGCCATGTTACGTAAAAACGTCAGTTTGGAGCCAAGGCATGCGCAGAAGGAATCGTCCGTGGAGCCAGAGGCGGAGCCGCGGTATTAAACTTCCGCGCGACCAATTCATAACGTCACGCCCCGTTTCTATTGCATCAAATTACATGCTAAAATGAAACTTACCACAATAATGAAGACTTGAACATATATCAGCGTGATAAAAACTACTTGAAAGGACCAAAACCATCTTTCGGAAACTTTTATTGGAAGTGTAAATAATTTTTTTTATTTAGAGCAGAGTCCCATTCGTTTGAATGGAGATGGCGGGTTTATGACTTGTACTGCAGCCAGCCACCAGGGGGCGATCAAAGAGCCAGAGGCCTCACTTTTCAAGGCTTATGAGGCACACCCGGTCTCCTTAAACATGAAATAACATATTTGTTCCAAATTGTTAACGATTAACATATTCTGCTAATGCATATTTTGCATCTGCGCAAGCTTGCGCTATTAAATGTAAACGTCTAGTGTGCGACACCTGCGCTTCTCGTCTCGTATGCACCTCCTTATGTCATGATGCCACATGCAGATTATTTGCTCTTAAGATGGATGTATTAAGTGTGCTATCATCATAGTCTTCCTGTGTTTATCCCATCAGGACATCTTCTGTAAAAATGACAAGGATCGTTCAGGCACAATGAGCTCGATGGAGTTAAGAGAAGCCATAGAGAAATCAGGTCTGATCTTGCCTATTAAAATAACACTCGGTAGTTTACTCATTCTCGTGTCTTTCTAATCTAAACCATACCTTGTTTTTTATTCTGTAAGATTTTTGTTTCTTTAAACAATATCATTTCTTCACATCTACTGCAGCTCTCGAGTCAACAGAGATATTATAGAAAGTATTAAAGATTTGTTGTCATTTGTATACCACAGGCTTTTCTCTAAACAACGCTCTACATCAGGTACTGGTAGCTCGATACAGTGAGCCCGATCTTACCATTGACTTTGACAACTTTGTGAGCTGCCTAATGCGTCTGGAATCCATGTTCAGTAAGTTTTTAATGATAAAATAATGATTTGAAATATTAATGCATTTCCGTATATAAACCCTAATGTGGCAACTTGTCATTGCAGAGATATTTAAAGTGCTGGATAAAGACAAGAACGGAACCGTAGAGCTGAACATGTTGGAGGTAGGTTTCTGACCCAATGCTGATCTAGAATCAGTCCAGAAGTATTTGGTCTATAAAAATAGTTTTCATGATGAACTATATACACTTGTGCAACTTGTTCCCCAAAGAATCATGCAAGACATATTTTTAGGGCTGTCAGTTATAACTTTTAGACCTCTATAGTAACAAAATTCTTTACAATATGATCTTTTTATGCATATGGTGACTGCTATTAAAACTGTATTTTGTTTCCCTCTAGTGGCTGAACCTGTCCATGCTTTGAAGAAAGATTGCTGAGATCTGGATTAGTTTCTGTGCATTACACTGTGACATCTAAGGATTATCCAGAAATTAACAAAAAACTCAAGTAGTCTATTGGTGCTTGATACATTATGATTAATGTAATTTAGTCTCGGCTCTGCCACACATGCAGCTCCACATATTACACACATGATGCTAAAAATGTGCTTTACACCTTGGTGTAATAAGAGATGATGTTGGATTTTTTATTATAGTAATAATAGTTGAATTATACAAATTATAATGAGGGGGTATGAAGGGAAATTTCCTCTTTTTAGAGTTTATAATGGTTAAGATGGGTGAAAAAGTTGGACTGTGACTTTTTTGGTTTATTTATTAATACATCAGACAAACGGCTTAAGGTTTCTATTTTTACTGAAGTGTAATCATGAATGGAAGTAAATAAATTGTGTGACTTTGGTTTGTTCTCATCTTTTGTGGAAAAATGGTGTTAAAAACATTTTTTGTGATCATTGCAACTCTTTGCTAACAGATACACTACTGATCAATATTTTAGGGTCACTTATTCATTCTTTATTAATACTTAAAGAGATAGTTCACACAAAAATTACATTTGTGTCATCATTTTCTCACTCTCATGTTGTTACAACCCCGCATAAATGTCTTTGTTCTGATGAACACAAGGGAAGATATTTTGAAAAAATTTTGTAACCAAACAGTTTGTGGACCCCATTCAGGTCCATAGTATTCTTTAATCCTACTATAGGAGTAAATGGGGTCCACGGACCGATCTTTGGTGACTATAAAGAAATAGCATAGGAGTTAGTCAAAAAATGTAATTAAATTTATATTATATTTTAGCATCTTCAGTATAGTCATCTTTAACCCAGAATTTTCAAAAATGCCATTTTATCGACCATATTTTTGAGGTTTAGCCTTGAATAAAATGCTTATTAAACCGGAATTACCATCTACTCTGATCTATTACACAAAAATAGCTTGTTAAAATGTTGGTATACACCTATATATGAAAAATTATTGTAGGATAATGAGGCATGTTTAATTCAATTCACCCAAAACTTTTGAATAGTATTGTATAGCAAGAATTCAGATTGATATAATTTTTATTTGGTATTTTCGTGACAAAAAGATGTAGCTACCGGTGTTTACTTGTATGAATGATGTTATGTATCTTTAATTTCAGTACTTGCACATTCGGTTTCCACCGTCAGAAGAGGCGCGCGAGAGAACGCGCGGTGGCGCGCGTGCGCCAACCTGAGGAAACGAAAAATATAATTGTACAAACAAAAAATACTTTTCAAAAGTATTTTACTTTTCAAAAGTATTTTAGGTGCCCAAAAAATGATGATGAATGAACTATTAATATGATTTTGCTAAATATTAAAAATTGCTCAAATAGGAAATGCTGATGACACAGCCTGTCCAAATGTTTAATGGTTTGAAAAACCATGATGTGTGTGTTTTTTTTAACTCTGCTGTCTTGTTTTTCTGTATATAAATTATGTGTGAATATCCCCAAACATCTTTAAAATCTCTATTTTGCAAATATGACATACTGTTGTAGGCTGTCTTCTTAAAATAAATATAAAACTCCATAGCAGGAATAAAAAATACGATGGAATGCAATGGGTGCTTACCATCATTTATCAAAATATCTTCTTCATCATTTATCACAATTCCAAAATATTTTCCTATAATGGAAGTCAAGCGCACTCTCTTAAACTTTGAATCAAATAAACATGGTGCCATCTAGTGGACTTTCATGAATAAAAAGTATGAACAAAATGTACACTCATAATGGCATACATAAAAAAGCAATAGCAAGGCGCGCAAAAATTAGGAGAAATAAACAAAAAAATATAAAGGAATAAAATGGAACAAACAGGGGTGATTCATCCTCAAATATATTAAAGTCTCTTATCAGTCTAACAAATTTACAAGCCTATAATTTAAAGATGGAAAATGTCTATAAAGAAAAATCGTTTTTTTAATGTTAGATAAAATAAAACATGATAGTGGATTTAATTATTGTAACTGTAACACACAGTTAAAAGTAAAGAATGAGAACCATAACATTTATTTGAAAGTTAAGAAGTGTAGTGCCTCATTTACACTGCACTACACCGCAAGAACCGACAGCTGAATGATGTCGAAGTACCGCGAGAGCGAGACGACATTAGACTTCGTATGTTTTCTCTAATCGTTCTCGCGGTACTTTGACGTCATCCGGCTGTCGGTTCTTGCGGCGCCGCCTAAAGTCGAACAAGCCTCCGGTTTGTCTGTGTGGAATTTCTCCCGCCTCCTCCATCGTGGTTGGTTGGATGACTCGGTACCCACGTGACCCAGATGTTAACACAGATGACATCATGGAATTTAGAACGCATGACGCAACAATGGGGGACGCAGCTATATAAAGCGAATTTTGCAGTGAGTTTGGTCATAAGTGGTAGGGGTAGGAGCTGTAAAGGTCGAAAACACTTAGCTGAGAAACAATGCAGGACAGGTAGGAAAGATTCCGAAGCACGGACACTTGTGTTAGACTCTATCTGCTTTTGGTAATATGATAATTAATTAACATGCTTTTTATTACAGTTTATTAAGCTCATACCTGTCAACAAATCACACATCAAAATAATATTCTAAGGTTGTCCAGTTGGCAGATCTTGTACGAAACGCATCGTACTCACACAATCAATACCTCGTACAAATTTCAATCCGATTGTGAACTCAACCTGGCAACCTACAACCCAGCTGCACAATTTTGATATATTAGTATAATTAGCATGGATACCGCGAAAAACACAATTAATAAATTTTGACAACAGATCGACGGAAGACTTCGATATCTCGAGGACAAATACAACAACACACACGACTTTTTAAATGTGTATCGTGTATTGTTTATCACGGGGACATTTTTGGCGTTTTGTAAGTCTCTCAGATTTCGGTACTGAAATGTTGACAGGTATGAGCGTTGTGTAAATTGACACAAAAATGATTGATGACAATAATGATTTTTTTTTGTCTTAATTGTGCAGCCCTTTCACCCTTCCACCTTAAGTATTTAGAAACAATTGTATTTAATTATTTGTCTTTTAACCAATTTTTCTAGCAGGTGTTTAACAATTAACCAAACCCTACTGAAAAATCCAGCTAAGACCAGTATGAGCTAGTTTTATCTGGTTTAAAGTGGCAGTAGCTGGTTTAAGCCGGTCCTCCCAGCCAGGCACAGCTTTAAAAGTGACCAAAACACAGCT
Source organism: Paramisgurnus dabryanus (assembly GCF_030506205.2). Classification (NCBI taxonomy): domain Eukaryota; kingdom Metazoa; phylum Chordata; class Actinopteri; order Cypriniformes; family Cobitidae; genus Paramisgurnus; species Paramisgurnus dabryanus. The sequence continues at coordinate 25,181,275 of NC_133360.1, forward strand.
AGACCAGCTTGCTACACCAGCTTAAACCAAGCTGGGACACCAGCTTAAACCAGCTCACCAGCTTATGCTGGTCTTTTTCAGTATGGGGTAAGTTGTAACGTTTGCACTCCTGTCACTTTCGGTGTAATTGTATGATAACGGTAGGTCCCACAAACAAACTTTAAGTGCTCATTTGTAGCAGAGATGTGTGTGTTGATTGTGTAAAAAATATGATTTATATAACTTAAATAATTTTGAATGATAGAGCCGAAGTCAAAAAGCTTTAGGTTGTGCCCCGCTCTCCCCTATATTAATTATAATATAATTATAATGAATTATATATTTTAATGAAATTTAAATAACGTTACATTGTTTTTAAATGTCCAATAACTATTCAGAAACCCCTAAAGACAGGGGCGTAGCTTGAGCTTTTTTTCAGGGGTGGTCGGGTAAAGTTAGACCCATATTAGGGTGGCCAAAAAAATCACTAGAGAAATAATTTCTATACATTCTACAGAATCTGTAAATCACAAACATACACCAAGGATTTAAGTTTAAAGATTTTGCCATACAAAAGAAGGAAAATGTATGCTGATAATTTTCTTGTTTGTCATGCACATCCCACAGATGCTCGATTGGATTCAGATCTGGAGAATTTGGAGGCTAAGTAAACACCTTACACTAAAGATAGATAGGCAGATAGATAGGCAGGCAGGCAGATAGATAGATAGATAGATAGATAGATAGATAGATAGATAGATAGATAGATAGATAGATAGATAGATAATGCACAAATAACACTGTATAATGCACTGTATATACATCTATTGTCTGTATTGTTACATATTGTGTAGATAATTTGCTTAAATAAATAATAAAGTTGTCCTCCGAAGAGGGGGGGTGGTGGCGGGCCAAAAATATGTAGGTAGATAGATAGATAGATAGATAGATAGATAGATAGATAGATAGATAGATAGATAGATAGATAATGCACAAATAACACTGTATAATGCACTGTATATACATTTATTGTCTGTATTGTTACATATTGTGTAGATAATTTGCTTTAATAAATAATAAAGTTGTCCTCCGAAGAGGGGGGGTGGTGGCGGGCCAAAAATAGGTAGGTAGGTAGGTAGATAGATAGATAGATAGATAGATAGATAGATAGATAGATAGATAGATAGATAGATAGATAGATAGATAGATAGATAGATAGATAGATAGATAGATAGATAGATAATGCACAAATAACACTGTATAATGCACTGTATATACATTTATTGTGTGTATTGTTACATATTGTGTAGATAATTTGTTTTAATAAATAATAAAGTTGTCCTCCGAAGAGGGGGGGTGGTGGCGGGCCAAAAATAGGTAGGTAGATAGATAGACAGACATATAACAATGCACACATAACACTGTATAAATGCACTGTATATACATCTATTGTCTGTATTGTAACATATTGTGTAGATAATTTGCTTTAATAAATAATATAGTTGTCCTCCGAAGAGGGGGGGTGGTGGCGGGCCAAAGATAGATAGATAGATAGATAGATAGATAGATAGATAGATAGATAGATAGATAGATAGATAGATAGATAGATAGATAGATAGATAGATAGATAGATAGATAGATAGATAGATAGATAGATAGATAGATAGATAGATAAATAGATAGTGCACAAATAACACTGTATAATACACTGTATATACATCTATTGTCTGTATTGTAACATATATTGTAGATAATTTGCTTTAATAAATAATAAAGTTGTCCTCCGAAGAGGGGGGGTGGTGGTGGGCTAAAAAAAGATAGACAGCACTCCAAAAGTTAAAATGACAACTTCAACGTTCATCCAGAGCTTTATTGCTATTCATTTACAGTAAATTATTAGTCCTTCGATTTTTAGCTATTCATTTTCTTCATCTTTTATAAAGGACACAGATACCTCATACACACACACATTCATAAACAGGTCAATGTACATATTCTGGCACAGCAGAGGAAAACTGATCCGGAATTAAAAACCATATCTTATTGTATCCAAAGTAAAACAAAAACCCTTATAGCTATGACCCATTTGGGGACTGTAGGTAAAAGAAAACCACATTTTAGACACACGGAGGCGCTAGTGAGCCACTTTAGACACACACATTTGTCTGACCTTTTTGTCCACACATAACAGCCGACAACTCTGATGTGTGTGCCAAATTTTAAGTTAATCAAGCACGCCAAGAGCCTTAAATATGCCTGAAATTAAAGTAAACTTTGATGCGTCGCCATGGCAACAACGTTCGAGATATCAAAAATCCCTTCGCAATTTACAATGTTGTCGCAATATGTTTCTCTGTACACACATTTTTTTTTGATATCTCACAGGCACAGCTCTAATAAAAATTCACAGCTCCTACACTGCAAAAAAAATATTTTCCAGAAAAAAAATTATTTGTATTTTTGTCTTGTTTTCAGTAAAAATATCTAACAATTCTTAAATTAAGATGCTTTATCTTGATGAGCAAAATGACCCAAAAAATTAAGTCTAGTTTTTAGACCAAAAATATCAAATTCAAGTGATTTTGTGTATAAAACAAGCAAAAAAATCTGCAAAAAAAAATCTGCCAATGGGGTAAGCAAAAAAATCTTGTACATTTTTATTAAACACAAAATTCCATTTTTTTTTTTTTTTTTTTTTTTTTTTTTGCTTGTTTTATGCTTAAATTTGATATTTTTGGTCTAAAAACTAGACTTATTTTCTTTGGGTCGTTTTGCTCATAAAGAAAAAGCATCTTAATTTAAGAATCTTTAGATATTTTTACTGAAAACAAGATAAAAAATACAAATAATTTTTTTTCTGGAAAATATTTTTTTTGCAGTGTAGGAGCTGTGAATTTTTATTAGAGCTGTGCCTGTGAGATATCAAAAAAAAATGTGTTTCAATGATAAAAATCACAAAATGCAACACCTGCAATATATAACAAATCTTCTGTAACTATACTTTGAGTAAAATAATGTTCCATTTTGCTTTTTTTAGGAGTTTTAAAAACATTGCACTGAGCTACAGTCTTTCTTGAACAATGTAGCAAAATCCCTTAACATAACAATAAATAAATAAATAACAAAACTTCCATATTCATTTAACAAAAATGTCAGGACACTAATAACATTTTTACCTTTATTTATCCATATTGTTCCTGAAAATGACCATTTCTCTATGATGTGTATGGGTTCAAATAAAACAACATCTTAAAAAGTTTATATATAACACAGGTCACGTCTTCATTTCAGTTCAATTCATCTTCCAACTAATCCTTACATAATAGGCTTTATGCCCAGCTGCACTACTTTCTGAACTTCAGCCAGCTCCTTGTTTCCTGTCTTCCATTATTGGACAAACTGATTAATCCAGGTGTGTCTGATTATTGTTGTTGTGACTACTGAGGTCAGGCACACCTGGATTAATCAGTTTGTTTGTGACTACTGAGGTTAGGCACACCTGGATCAATCAGTTTGTCCAATAATGGCAGACAGGAAACAAGGAGCTGGCTGAAGTTCAGGAAGTAGTGCAGCTGGGCATAAAGCCAATTAAGCACACGCTCCTCATTCAAATGGGGGGGGGTAGCTTTAAATGCAGATTAATGTAAGCTTGTATGAAAACTGGATGCTGAAGAGGCTGATTGTATTTTGTTCATTTAGATTATTGAGGAGGTCAAGAAATAAACACCCTTAAGGAAACATTTTTGGTCCATCAATCGAAAATATTGTACAAATTTATCATACAAACACCTTAGCAGGCTGTGCTAGAGAAGTTGATATCTGTCCAATAGGTAACCAGCTGGTCTGTGCTTTCCGTCATCACGGCTATTAGTGTAGTATAGTAACATCGATTGTACCGCTTTGGTGGTATGACCACAAACTGGTCCATATTCGGTGGTTTGGTAGGGACGATACCCAGGCGCTCCAGGCACATTCCAAGATATGCGTCTTCTATAAAAATAGGTTTAATTCGCCTTGACTGTTGTAGAAACTTTAGCGGTAGGTCTAAAGAAAAGATGTAGCACATGCCGAGAGGATACGGAGGGTAAAAGTCTTTAGGAAACACATCGTATGGCATATAAAACTTGCTAGATGGATCTCTTAAAACAGTGCTTTCAAACCAAACTAGACCGGTCATGTAATTGCTTTTCACCATTTTCAGACTCGCAAGCATGTTTATTAGGTTTCTGATGTTGAGGAGCACGTCTGCATCCACCTTTACAGCATAAGACGCCTGTGGACACTTCTCGCTTAGCCATTCCATCATCACCATAGTTTTAATAGTTAAATTCCTATAGGAATCCTGAAAGTTACTCTGCAAAAGATCTTGGTAGTGCTTGCTTTCATTGTAAAGTCGCTCCTGTAATGCCTCTTTATCGGTTCCGCTATGTGAGCCCAAAAGAAACAGAACCAGCGCCACCTTGTCCGCAAAAGGCTTTTCTCCACCCCATGTGTTTCGGATGGCATCGCGGCCCTCAGTGTTCTCAGGGGTCACAGGTACAATGACCACCACGAAAGGTTTTTTCTCTTTACATATATGTGGCTGGTCAATGATGAATTTATATTTTCGAGGGTAAGCGACATGGTACATATCTGGTTCCCCTTCTATTAAGTCTTCCACTCCTGTTTCATTGTCATGTGTTTCTCTCACAAAAGGGTACTCCTCTTGGTTTCCCCATTTTCTTCTTACAGGGTTATATGTTAAATACAGCAGCAAAGCAGTTCCTGGAACTAGGAGACCAACCAGACACCACCTCTGATAGGACATCTGTCTGACCGGCACAGCTAGACGAAAACAAAACGCTGTGAAATGTGAATAGTTTTGGACATTAAAAAGATTGTAAGTTTTTATTAAAAAAAACGCATATTTTTTTTTAATATGTAAATTTACCCCAGGTTTCACAGACAAGACTTGAATAATTACTTGCACTTAGGGCTGTCACAATGATTAAATAATTCTCTTATCGCGATTGTTTGACTTCATCGTGATGATTTCAGATCACCGCAATGATTGCATATCTCTCTAAAAACACAAGGGGGAGCTGTAGCGCCTGTATAAACGAGACCGTATCAGATTATATGTGTTATGTGTAGGCTATTAATATTTACTGCCAGGTAAACCTTGCAAAATATTTAATTTAACAAATCACAAAAATATGAGAAAATATTTCGTAAACAATGAAAAAAAATTATGAGAATTAAATGTCAAAGCAATAAAATAGTCAATTAATCGCATGTTAAAAGATGCTTCAACATCTTAATCTAACTAAGGGCTAGTCCTGGCTTTAGCTAAGTTTTGTCTGTAAAACCAGGCCTTAAAATTGCATTTAAATTTGAAATTGCACAATTCAGAATTTTGTAGTTTTTCTTGTTCTGTGTATTTGTTTGTTTATTCTAAATGCCATTCCAGCATCTATGGCTAAAAAACTGGTTATTCGATACACAAGTTGAGGGATTTACCTATTGTGCATGGTATTAGGCTTTGGGAGGAAACTGGAGTAGTTTCTGGTTTTTCTTGTTTTTTACCCCATCATGGGGTAAACTGAACATTGCCAAATAACATAAGAGACAGAAATGCAAAAAAATATACCAATATATCAGAATTTTAAAAAGTATAAATATTATAGATTAATAAAGTAATATATCAAATTTAGGATTAAAAATTACATTATTAGCTTTTCTAAAACGTGTGCATTGCTTTAATGCATAAAATAAAATAAAATCAGTTCTCTATGTAGAAAAATTATTAGGCGTCAGTAATAATTAAAGTTCTCAGACTTATTATAAAGTTAAAGGTATTTCTGTTTACAAATAAAGTGTGATATGAATAATCTGGTTATCGTTTTAGTATTTTTCTGAAGAACAACAACAGGTCTTATGGGAGAAAAGCACATGCATCTTTTTAAACAGTCAGTGTTACCTTGACAATGCCATGACGAGGTACTCAAGGAAAACATGATAGAATAACATTTGGGTCTATTATTAAATCTGGTTCTGCCCTTAAATAAAACCTCATCCTTGTCAGGATACTGTGATTATATTCAACCAACTGGCAGGTTGAACGAAACTAAACTAGGCTACAAGGTGAGCTCTTCGTAATGGTGGCTAAGATTTTAAAAACCTCATTATGATAAATAAGGCTTCTTATATGAATGATGAAATAGTTATATCCTAAATATAACGTCGGACAAGACTTTTCATATCCGTAATAACTCGCCTACTAATGCAAAGCAGCAAGGGAAATAATCATATTTTTAACATATCGCTATAGTAAAAAAACCACTTTGTATATTTTCTGTTTGCAGTGCTACTTTTGTTAAAAATTTTAATAACGCTTCATATTTTCCTTTCGAATTCTCGCGATATCTCATTAATAATAGCCTATATTGCACGCGCCGTTTCCTTGACAACCTATTGAGTTTTTTAAGACGAAAACAAACCGGTTATGAATCTCAGGTAAATTAACACCGTAATCATCTGTAATGGACTCAGAAGCAGTTAAGTGTATGAATCTACAGCAAACTTTGCAAGTGATGGTAAGAAACGTACTTACACTAAATTCCGAAGCGTGTGGAAAGGGATGAAGCAAAGTGAGGCGAACACCTGACCAACGGTCACTGTTTGTGCTGTGTACTGCCTGGTCTTCGTTCGCCTGCCGTTTATTAACCAAAACTTTTATTTATAAAAAGTGTTCAGCTGTCTTTCAGTCCAGTCTTTCAAGTGTTGCCTCGGTATGTTTGCCCCCGGACAAAAGCGTCCATTTCGTATGCGTCCATATCTAAAACAACAGGTGTCTCCCGTGTAAAGCCGTCAAGCCACACCCGAGGCTGTTTGAATTTGAGCCCCACTGCCTACCGTGGAGTAGCGCGTTTTTTCTTTGCGGACCTTTACGGTTCATTACCTTTATTTTATGTTGTCAGGTAACCCTTTTTTCTTCCATTTTCAAATCAATGTTACTAAAATAAAAAAAATCATTTTTGAGTCAACCTGACTACACTATAAAGTCATTCATACAGTAAAATAGCATAGGTGTAGGCTACTGTTTATTTGAGAGGGCTTACATTACGTTTTCAAGATCTGAACAATTAAACATCTTTCTTTAAAACATCTTATTACATTATTCTATCTTAAAAATCGAATGAGCATAAAAGTACAGTAATGGTAAATGTTCATAGCAAATAGGCTCTGGCTTATAAATCTAATATTTTAATACACCTTACATATTCTAGCCTACTTCTGTCATAATCTTTTAAACTATAAGTGACAGTTCACTCAAAAATGAAAATTTTGTCTGCATTTACTTACGCTCAAGTTATTACATACCTGTATAAATGTATATTTTTATTTGAGCAAGTTTGAAAATAAAACGTTTTTGAGCACCCTGACTTCCATAGTATGTTCTATTCCTACTATGGAAGTCAATGGCGCTCCGGTTTTCTGCTTGATTACAAATATTTTTCTTTGTGTTCAGCAGAACAAAGAAAAGTATATAAGATTGAAAAGAATAATGACATCATGTTTATTTTTGGGTGAATTATCCCTTATTTCAAGGTTTAAGCCCTTGTGCATTTATTTGCAAGGAATACAGAAGGTAGGACTTTTAGTTTGTGTGTAAGTTAGTTTATAAACCTTTTATTAGACCTAAAGATTAGGGGTCTCATTTATAAAACTGTGTGTAGGATCCTCACTAATAGTCTACGAACGCACAAAAGCCAAAAATGACATATGCCATAAAATTTTAAGACTTATAAAACAAAGCAATGGTCCCTTTATAAATCACAGATGACCTGCAAGTGCATGAATCAACCTCAAATCCCACCCTGCAAGTCAAGTTTTGTTTTTATGGATCACAACCTTTGCGTGGGAACTGGCGTATGCACGTTTTCAGCATTGTTTTGTGCATACCCATGTTTTAAAAATTGGCTGGTTAGCTTTAGCAGTTTTTAGCACCCCCTTGGTAAATGCCATAACTAAACTATGATGTAAGTTTCTGCAAAGACAGCCTTGTAGTATTGTACTTTTCCATGTAACCTTGAACTCTACACAGAGTAATAGTTATTTTATATTTCAGTTATTGTTTTGGATGGCTGTGATAAAGAGATTCAAAATTATTCTTGATATCAAGTCTAAATTTTAAAATGACCATGACTTCATAAACTTATAGCAACGTTTCAAGCCCACATACAGTGCAGTTCAGGCTATTTGTATGGCTTTGCTGCTGACTACTGGCAACCCTATAACATCACCTAAAAGCAAAACCAGACTCAAGTCCTGTTTCTGGTTTGCTGCCGTGTCTGTTAAGTATTGGAAGTTGTGGATGCTTTGCATACCCTGTAGGTGCAGGTGGCATAGATATATACTTCCGTTGCCAAGATGCGCACGCATACGCTGCCACGTCATCATTGTGTACAAACAGTAAAAGGGTCTATTGCACTTTGCCTACCCACAAATCAGTTTTTTTTAGAATTTATAAAATTGTATAACCCATACATTATGCGACAATGTCACAATAAAAGATGTTTTAGGTGATGATTTTAGCCATTTATTAATTTTAGCAAATTTATCAAACTCGTCCCAGGCGGCTCAATTGATTCGCACAGAAAACTTGGCATGCTTCATCCCCAGACTCTTGTGACATAAAGAGTGAAAAGAATTTTGATAGACTGTTTCATGTAGTAGATTTATTTTTTATTTGTCAGGTGTGGCCCATTATGACTAATATTAATATATCTTGTCAACCCAAAAGTTGAAGTTCGTATGGGAAGCACATATATCATAGATTCTGACCTAACATGTTATGTTTCAGCTATTTTTGATAAAAGAGGGACGACCAGTAATTTTTTAATGATTAATCATTTCAACTCCTTTTTGTCCCCTACAGATAATAACAGAATAACAGAAGGAAACATAACACTGTTATTTGCGTTTAAGTTTGAAGGACCCACTGCTAAAAATGACTTTTTACTTAGTATGTTTGCCTTGTTTACAGAACAAATATCTACAAATTCTTAAATAAAAAAAAAAAACATTTTCTTGATGAGCAAAATGACCTAAAAAGGCACATGCATCTTTTTAAATCTAGTTTTTAGACAATTTTTTTTAAATTAAAGTCAATTTGTGCTTAAAACAAGCAAATAAATCTGCTAATGGGGTAAGAAAAAAATCTTAAAATAAGTGTACAAAATGGCCCTTTTTAGGTAGAAGCTGTTTTTATGCGTCTTTAAATGCAAATGTGCTACAGCACAAAAAAAACACTTTTAGAAAAGCTGTTGGCTAAAATTAACCAGTCAGTCAGTGGCAGTGGGTGGGGCATTGTAAATGTGACATCACATTAACAAGAGAATCAAAATAGCATGTCTAAATGAGATTGCTTTGTTTTAAAGCATGGAGTAAAAAGGAGAGGGTGGATTTGTTTCATTTGGTTGTGTTCACACTCTCCCAACACACATTTATGTCTAAACACTTTGTAAAAGTTGATTTTCCATAATATGGGCCCTTTAGGGAAGCATTGACAGCGTCTTCGAGTTGTACGTCATTTTTATTCACTTCAGCCAACTTTGACATTAAAGCTGGCTACAATATTATGCTAGAATGTCTGAAATGTTTGAATCCGGACATATTTTTCACAATCTTATAACAGTGTTACAACCTGGTTACCAACAGAATAGACAACATACACATATTGTCGGTATGTTATTGCAAAGTTTGTTTTATTAAAATTGTTACATGAAACCATCTTCATTAGCAATTTTTAGTGAACCATGATTAAGTGATACATGATTCAGTCAAAAAAAACTTTTAACCGAACAACTAATAACCAACTGTATCCACATTGAAAAAATCTTTATTTTTGTCAATTCGACATATATTTTATGCTATAACTTATTGTACAGCATCATTCCCCATTTTCTGAACATGCTTGAATCCTGATAATATATTTGTGCTATATATTTTTTTATTTTACATTTAAAGGTTCCTGAAAATAATTTTTAGGGGGGAAAACAGAAAAATACAGTTGTATGTTAATTTTATACACAATTTAATAAAAATCTCTAAATATAATTTTCCTATGAAATTCTAGCTACAGCTGCTTTTTGTTAAAATTGGAACATTCAAAAGTAATACAAAAACTTTGTATATTTCATGAGGGTTTATTTACATAACCTTAGGTCATAACTTTATAAACTGACAGGTCATAGTTGTAGTCAAGAAATGTAAATTCTACAAAGAGGAGATTTACATTTCCAAGTCTTGTTATTGTTACTTTAGTTCAGGATGCAAATTGCTCACAAGCACATACACAGGCCCTGTTTACACCTGGTATAACATCCATGGGATCATAAGTAGTCAGCACTATGTACAGGTTTAAAATGGGTCCAAAATTATGTGATCTGATTCACTCAAATCCAATTTTAAAGCGGTCAGAAACGCAAATGACCCTGCCTGTGAAAACCAAGCTAAATCATTTTTGTGTTTTACTGTTTTCTACCAAAAATCGCTTTAATAAACACCTCAGCATGGTGTCCTGGAGGTGTGGATATCTGTCCAGTAAGCAACCAACTTAGTTGGGCTGTTTGTAAGTACTGCTATTAGTTTCGAATAGAGACAGCGATTGTAATGAGGCGGTTTAACCACAAACTGTTGAATATTTGGTGGTTTTTTAGGTCTAATACCCAAACGATTCAGACACATGCCAACATATGCATCCTCTATAAATATAGGTCTGATATGCATCGAAGCACGTACAATCTTCTCTGGTAGGTCCATAGAAAAGATGTAGCACATTCCCAGAGGATACGGAGGATATCTGGATTTGGGGTAGACTTCATGAGGGATATAAAACTTGCTGGATCGATCTCGCAGGACACTGTTGCCGAACAAAACCAGGCCAGTGATGTAGTTCCTTTGCAGTGGATTCAGATTCACTAGCATGCTCATAAGGTTTCTAATGTTGAGGAGCACGTCTGCATCCACCTTCACGGCATAAGACGCCTGTGGACACTTCTTGTTTAGCCACTCCATCATTACCATTGTTTTAATGGTTAGATTCCTATAGGTATCCTTAAAGTTACTCTGGAGCAGGTCTTGGTACTGCTCGCTCTCAATCCGGAGTTGTTCTTGTAGTCTGTCCGCATCGGTTCCATAATGTGAGCCGAGGAGAAACAGAACGAGCGCCACTTTCTCCTGGACAAGCTTGTCACGTCCCCATGACATTCGGATAGCATTGCGAGCATCAACGTTATTAGGCGCCACAGGCACAATAATCACCACGAAAGGATTTTGCTGTGCACATTTATCTGGTTGATCAATTATGAATTTGTATCTTTGAGGGTAAGCAACATGGTAGGGTCCTAATCTTTTCGGCAGCCTCCACAGCTTTCGTCTTTCAAGGGTCACGACAGTGAAACACAGCAGTAAAATATTTCCTAGAATCAGGAGACTAGGCAGTAGCCAAGTCTTATGGATCATCTGTCTGAATGAGGCTGAAATAAAGGCAATGAAACATCGGTTACTATATTATAGACAAATATTACATTCATCTTATGAATACTTAAATCTTATTCATCAGATACTTTACTATACTCTATGAAAAGTTGGATAAAATTTTTTCAATCGGTAACGCCTTCAAATGTTCACTATAAGTGAAAAATGTTTAAATATTTTAGGTTACCAATTGAAGATATTTTGAAGTTTTTTCCCTTAAAAGAACACTCCACTTTTTTTGAAAATATGATCATTATCTGCCGCTATCGTTTTTAGCATAGCTTAGCCTTAGCATAATTTATTAAATCTGATTATACCATTAGCATCGCGGTAGAAAATAATCAAAGAGTTTTGATATTTTTTCTATTTAAAACTTGACTCTTCTGTAGTTACATCGTGTACTAAGACTAAATTGCGAATTTCGAGGCAAATATGGCTAGGAACTATACTCTCATTCTGGTGTAAAAATCAAGGACTTTGCTGCCGTAACATGGCTGCAGCAGGCGTAGTGATATTAAGTAGCGCCTGAAAATAGTCCCCTGCTATTGAAAGTTACCAAGGGGACTATTTTTGGGCAGTGCGTAATATCACTAAGCCTGCTGCAGCCATGTTACGGCAGCAAAATCCTTTATTATTAAACCAGAATAAGAGTATAGTTCCTAGCATATCTGCCTAGAAACTTTTAATTTTTAGTTAAAAATTTAACTACAGAAGAAGTTTTATATAGGAAAAGTATTGAAACTCTTTGGTTATTTTTTAGCGTTATTCTAATGGCCTAATCAGATTCAATAAATTATGCTAAGTTATGCTAAAAGTGGTAGCGCCATACCCGGAGATCAGCTGAATGGATTCCAAAATGGTAAAAATCAAATGTTTAACTCTAGGGGAGCTGGAAAATTAGCATTCTTTTAAAAAAAGTGGAGTGTCCCTTTAAATTTTTCACTTAAAGGTATAGAGGAAGATTTTCTTTTCCGGGTGGATCATCAAGACTATTGGTCATTCCAGTTGTCAATCATTCTGATGATATGTTTACGTAAGGCCATAGTACGTGCTCGTCCCTAGGTTCGCTTTCTGCGCATGCGCTCTTTCAGGTGTATATGTGTGGTGGGCTACGGTTTTAGCCATTCATTGAAGCTCGCGTTCTCACCGTATTTTTTCAAAAACTGCTTACGAATTGTATGACAGGAAGAAAAAAAAAAGAAACAAGACCAGAGTGTTTTTGGGAGAATATTTCACACAGGTTAGGTTTCCCACTGATGCCTCAGTCGCGAAGTTTCTACTGGACAGGTAAAGTTTGGCATGCTATTTGGAGAAATCCATTTAAAATTACTGCTAGTAAAAGTTGATGTAAGCTATGATTAGCGATGCTAGCCCTGGCACAAGTAACGCACCATGCAGACATGGTAAACATCTCAATGTATGAACCATGCCGGCAGCAACTTGTAAACAGAGCGAAGAGAAGAACTAGGCTCGTGCATGCTCTCTCGTGCACACGTTAATAGGCGTTCCCTCTCGGGAGTAGGTCGAGTGTTGCTTATGTGCTTTTTTTTAAAAAAGTGGAGGGGCGGTTCTCCTAAAAAAATCAGGGAAATACCTGCTATACCTTTAAAGTGAGAAAATGTTCGTTTATAAAACTGATTTTTTAGGTGCTACCAAAGATTGTAAAAAATATGGATGTAGTGTCTGTGAAGTCACCCATAGGTTTGTGAAGAGCTTTTTTGAGGCCAATAGTTGGCAGGATCTGCCGTCGCCATCTTGGCATCACGTCCCCGTGCACTCACAGATAAACGGAAATGGGTAAAGAGGTGTGACGTGCGTGAAGCTGAAGTGGCTGGTTGCTCCCGCCTAGCTCGGTGATAGTGAAAGCAGTGGCAGTTCACCCGTCACTCAAGTGGCCACGACCTTAATTATGCAGAACATTAAGACTTAATATAATTTAAACGGATGAGTTACAGAAAAATTCACTCCCCTCACAGTTATCGTGAAGGGCAATATAAGCTATATAGACCAAAAACACTTTTTGTACCAGGCTGTAAACGCATTATTTTCTGCTGTAAAGATGGGCATATAGGAATTGACTCCCTTGATGAATTGCTTCACGTCGTGCCGCATTACCACCTTGGGTGTGCATTATTTTCTTATAATTCAACGGCCCGTCGTCAATTATTTCTTACATATTATATTGCATCTCTGTCAAGAGATCCTTCTTAAAGTTAAACAATGCACATTTAGGTAGAACACCTTTCACTTTTTAAACCAAGTGGTCACATTATTTTTGTATAATGGCTGCTTGTGACAAGACCTTAAAAATGAGGTCCCATTTGGAGTTTCTCGGATGCTAGTATTCTCATGAACTTCCAGGCACCCTTTTAGTTATCTATGAAATGTACTTTTGGTTGGATGGTTGTAACTTAATATATTAAATAATAATAAAACATGCAATTAATTTACTCACCCTCAGGCCTTAGAAGATGTAAGTGACATTGTTACTTCAGTAGAACAGTAAAGAAGATTTTAAGGTCCTGATTGATAGTAGTAGTATAAGTAGGATAAGGCAAGTCCCCGGGTACCGTGTCTTTAAAAGTCCAAAATACAGATACATGCAACACAAAGTAATCCCTGCATCTCCTGACCATAAATTGCCAATCTATGAATCTGTGCCAGAAACGAAGCTGAACGTTATTTATAACCGATAATCCAAAGCATCAGGTAATCGGCATCAGGCACCACAATGTCAGCTAAAAAATCTTCTTGGATTGCCTGAGGTTGAGTAAATTAAAAATTTTCATTATTTTTGTGAATAATGACATTGATACAAATACGGTACACTCTAAAAATGTCTGTGTTATTTTTGACCCATAATGGGTAAATATTTGGACAGAACACATGCTGGGTTAAAAATGACCCAATGTTGGCGTGTTGTTATGCAACCATGGGGTATAATAACCCAACAGTTGGGTTTAAACAACCCAGCATTGTGTCAATTTTAACCCAGCATGTGTCCTGTCCAATATTTACCCATTATGGGTCAAAAAAATAACCCAGCCATTTTTAGAGTGCATATACTAATATTGCTGGATTGTTCACCTAAATATCAATAAATAAATTTCCAGAGTAAGCATAACCTTATATTCAAGTTACGTGCTTGTCTGACGTCGTTGTGAAGAACCTTTTGTAGCACCTTTATTTTATACTTCAAGTAATATCCAAACAATCAATATATAATGTAAAATTACACTAAATAAAAAATATTTTAGTGTTCAACATTTTTCAGATGTCTGGTCATTATGCTGACAGGCTTAAATGCAAATTATATTCAGTGTATAACTAATGTAAATTCAGTCTGCTATTTAAAAAAAACAACAGACAATTCTAATGACTTAAGGCCATTTACTCCGAGCTGCATAAAGCCATTAGATATGATAACAAACACATACCTTATCTTTTTCCTGAGAACAAGAGGGACACATCTGTCCAAAGTCCACCAAAGTCTTATCTGCAACTTCCTCCTAGCTCCTCCCACCTTTTTATTCCATTCGATTCTTCCACCCTATGTTATGGGTTATCATCTTACCAGTCCATCATATCTCATTTGGCCATATTTCACAAAGCTGTGGTTGTGTTGGTGTTTTAACTCTACATACGTGCTTTTAGCAGTCTGTAAAATGTGACATTTCTTTAAGGTCTATGAGATTACCCAGCAGCCTCATACTCATCCTACCTGCATTATTTGCATGGGATGCAAAAGTCAAGGTGAATGTTAAGCTGTGACCTTGTAAATACTAGAGCTGTGAAGAACTTAGACAGGTAGAAACAGAAATGTGGTAGATATATTTTGTCAACTTAACAAAAATTAAAGGAACAGTATGTAAGAAATGTATGTCAATTAATCATAAAATGGCCCTGATATGTCACTAGACATTAAGAAATCATTTTCATTTCAAAAACTTATATCACCGGCGACAGTGGTCTGGCCAGGATTTTGTCATTTAAAAAGTGGAGTTGCAGCCCTCAACTATGTTTATGTTTTCATGTTGTGTATTGGTGACCAGTTGTGAGATTGCAGTACCAGTTTTAGCCACAAGTTTTTGCATTGCAGTACCAGTTTTGGCCACAATCCTACATACTGTTCCTTTAAAATAGGTTAAATTGACTTGCATAACCAAGTCAATTGTTTTAACTTTTTAGAGCAGAGGTGCCCAACCCTGTTCCTGGAGGGCTACCGTCCTTCAGATTTTAGCTCCAACCCCAATCAAACACAGCTGAAGCAGCTAATCAAGGTGTTCAGGGTTGCTTGATAATTACAGACAGGTGTGTTGGAGCTGGGTTGGACCTGAAGTCTCCAGGATGGTAGCCCTCCAGGAGCAGGGTTGGGCACCCGTTTTAGAGTATATTGATGTAGTGAGCTACTCTGTTGGGATGGTGTGCAAGATGCCCATGTTTTCGCTAGACTTTGTCATATGAATGATAGCATGTGGAGGTTTGTTTAAGGGCTAAAGTCAATGAAGGTAGGGTCTTACTGCTTCTTGTGTTTTTCTATGATTGGTCAGGTGGTATCATTATGTTTCAATATGAAAGATCGTTGGCAGATAGTAGTGTCAATAAAACCAGCTGAATAAAGGGTGTGTCAGGGGAAACAATCAGATGAATTGAAATTGCCGTATAAGAGGAAGCAAAGTAGATAACATTAATAGAAAACATGATCTGTTAAAGTTTCTGCATACATTTATTGTGGTAGTCGCTAAGGGAACCAACTAAACCATATTTACTTAGTGTTTCATGCAAAACACCTTTTTCTTCTTCCCAGAACTGCCACTGACTTTAAAAACACAGCTCTCCGCTGTACTTATTGGACCATAGCATTATTTAAATAAAGCTTTATCCTTGCATTCAATAATGAGAGATACTATGAGTGTTAAATTTAAGTAATTTCAATATAGGACGAATTTGCACGTTTTCTTAAATAGCTAAAATGGAGCAAAAGGAAATATCCATTAATATGGTTGTAACTCAAATAAATATATTTTATTAACCCAAAAATTTTTCTTCAGAATTAAAATTCTCAAAACAGAAGCTGTCTTAAATAACATATTTAAGTTTGGATAACATCACAGTTGTCTTAAATCTCCAAAAGTAAAATATTTGTAGTTAATTTAATTGTTTCAAATCTGACATTGCATTGTGTAGTTACAAAATGCAATTTGGACTGTTTAATTCACAATGCACGTAAGACGGAGCCGGACGCGGATGGTACAGAGTGCTTGATTTGCATGATAGGCCGATTGGAATATTAGGGATTGATGTTGAATATATGTATATAGATATAGAAATATAGATATGCATCTGTATATTGGGTTTATGATCAAGATGTCTTAAAAAGATAAAGAGTGTTATGTGTATCGTTAAAAAAAAAGAGATGTTCTCATGTAAATATTTGAGAACTTGATACACTGAAAAAATTGATTCATTCAATTAACTCAATTTTTTAAGGTAAGTGGTTGCAATGAATTTATTTAAGCTACATTTAAACAAACGTTTTTTATGTTATTTATTTTTTCGATTTTTTTTTTTTTTTTTAATGTAGCTTAAATAAATTGATTGCAACCACTTACCTTAAAAAAAATGAATGAATACATTTTTTCAGTGTAATAAATTGTACTTATGAACAACATCACTACACACTAAATGCGTTGTCCCAGAATCCACCCATCTCTGTGTTATTATTGAAACAACACATTTTGTGTTACTTTTAACACAACTTGTGCGCTATTTTAACATGACACATAATGTGTTAAAAGCTTAAAAATGTACATATCCTTTTAAGAATGTAGACATATCTTTGTGTTATTATTCACTGAAAACAAATTATTAATTCAATTAACTCTTTTTTTTTAAGGCAAGTGGTTGCAATCAATTTATTTAAGCTACATTTAAAACCAAAAAAATTGAAAAATAAAATTTATTGGACAATTTTTGTTTAAATGTAGCTTAAATAAAGTGATTGCAACCACTTACCTTAAAAGAATTGAGTAAATTAAATGAATAATTTTTTTCAGTGTTGGAACAACGCATCGTGTGTTACTTTTAACACATCTTGTGTCGTCACTGTTATTTATTTTAACAGAATCAACACAAAATGACACATTATGATGTTAAAATTACATATTGTGTTAAAGAGCATAACACAGAAATGTGTAAAAAATAAACACATGTTTTTTAGCCTAATATCTTACACTGAAAAAACATTTTTTTTATTTACTCAATTTTTTAAGGTATTTTTTTCAGTAATATCCTTTTTATTTTTCTCTTATGAATATTTCTGTGAATCCGGCCCTGAATTTTTATCTTTACTGATAATACAATACATTAATAAGTAATTAGCCTTTAAAACACATGAAAGGCTTTACACAGTTAGAAATCCCTAGTAAATCTAACCCATACTGTATAGTTCAGCCCAAATATATATATATATTTTTATATTTAAGCAATTAAAAACAGCATTTTTTGAAAATGCCAGAAAATATTTTTATTGATAGTTTTCATGTGACGTCACACACTTTAGAGGGGCTAGAGAACCAAAAAACCATTGCGTTAGCAGCACAACAGTCGTAGGTTTGATCCCCAGGGAACACACATATGGATAAATGTACTAATAAAGTGTCCAAATGCATAAACGCACAAAATAACACACAATGTATCAAAAATGTCAAAACGTGTTTAAAACCGCTCTACGGTTTTACATAAATGTAACTGATCCACAGTATAGACAAGCACCACATCAGGAATTCAAACAGAAAACTCATACGTGATGCGATGTACAGTATGCGATTCACTTCATGCAGACCTTTTAACATCCTTCCAGAAATCTAGTAGTTGCTGAGGAGATTTCAGGATTGTTGTAATGACCTTCAGAAACTCATCCCGGTTATATTTTTTTAAATAGGATCTGAATTTAGAAGGGTCTGGGGGCCGTGAGGGTTGAATTTCTAAGCGTTTAAGACAAGCACCCACATATGCGTCCTCTATGTTAAAAGGCTTTATCTCCTTGGAAGCCTCAACTATTTTGGGGGGAAGATCGTTGGAGAAAACATATCCCATTCCCAACAAGTATACGGGGTAGTATGGTTCTGGGTACAGCTCCACTGGAACGTACCATTTTGAGTTTGGGTTTCTGACTACAGTTCTGCCTCTCATAACCATGCCCGTGATGTAGTTCTGTTTGGGTGTTTCCGGTGCCAATAAGAGGCTCATCAAATTCTCCAGGTTCAAAAACATGTCAGAATCGACTTTCATACCAAAAGACGCTTGAGCGCAGCGAGTGGCCAACCAGTCCATGATTACCATCGTCTTTATGGTCAGGTTGACGTATGAGTCCGTAAAGTTGCTTTGCAGGATGTCTCCATGTTGTTGGCTCTCCTCCTGTAGCTGTTGTTGGGTTTCATTACTACTGGGTCCATCACGCAAGCCCACCATGAACAAAGTCAGCACTGCTTTTCCCCGGACCGTGGTCTCATTTCCCCACGTGCTCCGGATTGCGTTCCGAGCCTCCAGTTGATGGGGGGCCACAGGGACCATCAAGACCAGGAATGGGTTCTGCTGGAGACATTTCTTAGGTTCATCCAGGATGAAATGATAGTTGTACGGATAAGCTACGTGATAACGCACCCAGTTTACTGTGGATGTATTTTGTGTAGTACTCTTTGTTGAATTTGTAGTACTCTTTGTTGAATTTGTAGTACTCTTTGTTGAATTTGTAGTACTACTTTGTTGAATTTGAGTTTGACGTGGAAAAGGTATTTCCAAGGGAATTACTTTAGAATACGATGATATCCGATTTACACCGTGTTTATATAAAGTGTTAGAGGTCGTAGGTAGGATGTGAGAGACATCAGAGATGTACAGAACAAGTGACAGTAAGAATGTCAATATAACTAGGAAAATGAATACTCTTCTAATGTGACATCTGTATGGAGTCAGATGATATCTAAGAAAGAGAAACAATAAGTACATTTTTAGAAAGAAAAAAATGCTCCCAAGCTGTACCCTTTAAAAAGGTCTTAATATGTACTATTTAGGTACAAATATGCAATCTTTGGTACCACTACCTCTGAGGTACTAATATGAACACATTTTTTTAGCCTTAGCTGCCATTATAGTCTCCAGTCAAATTGCTATTAGGCATTGGCGGCTCGTGACTGCATTACCGAGGGGCACTAATTCAAAATAAGTGTTCGGACAGTCATGTGTGTGGTTCCCTCTTTCAAAATATGTGTTCTGCGTGTGGAGAGATCCTTTGTGCATCCCTTATTTTGTCAAAATAAGTGCCTGCTGCACACGCGTCAAAACCGTTTATGATAAAAGAAACGCTCACGTTCACAAAATACACGCAAGACACTCCCTTAACAGTAAACTTTGATTACGCATGAGATTATGCGAGTATCTGGCAAACACTCTTTTGTAATAAACCCTTTAGACGCATCTGCAGCAGGCACTTAATTTTACAAGACACGTGATGCACACAGGATCTCTCGATGCGCAGAACATATATTTTGAAAAAAGGAACAACACATGACGGGCTAAATAAATGTTGTGACAAACTTCACATCGAGCGCCCTCGATAAAAGAAGTCACCAGCCGCCACTGCTATAAGGTCAAGTGTTTCTATAACATTACATTCAGTAGAGCAGTGCTTCCCAATCCTGGTCCTCGAGCACCCTCTCCCAAAAAGTTTTAGATGTCTCC